>NC_050096.1:176430606-176739519 GCF_902167145.1 Zea mays
GAGGAATTGCAGAACTCCATTACATTGGGATCAACCCGGTGAAAGGCAGGTATTCGGCCCTGAGATTTTGCTTGAAGCCGAAGAGAATATCAGGATGATCCGGGAAAATATGAAGGCAACACAGTCCAGACAGCGAAGCTATGCTGACACCAGAAGAAGGGAACTTAGTTTTGAAGTGGGAGACTATGTCTAATTAAAAGTGTCACCCATCAGAGGAACCAAAAGGTTTGGAGTCAAGGGCAAGCTAGCCCCTCGCTATATCGGACCGTATCAGATTCAGGCAAGACATGGAGAAGTGGCTTATCAACTCAGCTTACCAGAAAACCTGTCCGTAGTGCATGATGTGTTTCACGTGTCTTAGTTGAAGAAATGCTTGAGAGTGCCAGAAGAGCAGTTGCCAGCGAAAGATCTGGAAGTTCAAGAAGATCTGACTTATATTGAGAGACCAACGCAAATTCTGGAGACAGCAGATCGGGTCACTCGGAGGAACACCATCAGAATGTGCAAAGTCAAATGGGGCCATCACCCAGAAGAAGAAGAAACCTGGGAAAGAGAAGATGATCTGAGAGCCAGGTACCCTTACCTCTTTGCTAGCCAGCCTTGAATCTCGAGGGCGAGATTCTTTTAAAGGGGATAGGTCTGTAACACCCTGAATTTGGGGGTATAAAATTTCTTCCTTATGATCATCCAAATTTAGGTGTTACTCTTCTCTATCTCACCCTAGTTTCTTTCTCTCTCTAGTTTTCTATTTCTCTTTCTCTTTTAATTAGAATTAGTTGTATTAGTGCGGGATCATTTATTTTATTTTGCCCAAAACATATGAGTCATGGAATGTTGCATCATATTGAACCTAAATATTCCTTGAATTGTTGCACATGTTTGATTTAGTTTGAATTTGAAACTTGAATTGAATTTGAATTGAAAACCCTAGAGAAAATAAATAGAAAAGGCAATAGAAATTCTAGGAAAAAGGAAAAGGCCATTTCAGCCCAGGCCAGCCCATTTAGCCCAGCCCCCGCGCGTGTCCACGCGTCCCCTGTGCCTGACAGGCGGGCCCCGCCTATCGGCGCCAACCAGCGCGCTCACTCCTCTCCCTCTCTCTCTCTCTCTATCCCGTGGGCCAGTCCTGTCGGCACTGTTTCTCTCGCATGCACCCGCTCCCTCTCTCTGTCCCGCCGTCCCCACCTGTCAGCTCGTCTCTAACCTCTCGCCCACGATCTCCCCGCTGTGGATACGCCCACGACCGCGCGTTCTCCGGCCACGTCCGAGCCTTCGCGCCCCTTTTGAGCCCCGTGCCCTGCTCGCCCCCCTCCCCTCTCTCATTTGTGCCCCCTGTCCAGCCCACTCGCCCTCTCTCTCGCTCTGCCTGCGCGAACCGAGAGCTCCGCCACCACTCACCGACGTCCACCGCCTATTCCATGGCCGCAGTTGCGCCCGTGCCCCGTCCAGTGCCACGGTGAGCTTCGCCTTGCCGTCAGCTACTCGGGACACCCTTCGGTGTGCCCTCTCCATCCCTGCTGCGTCCGGTTCATGCTCACCGGAGCATTTTCTTGCGCAACCAGAGTCCACCACCGTCGCCCCATCAAACCCCTGCGCCTCCACCGTTGCTTCGCGACGCCAGCGCTTCTGCTCGAGGTGAGCAACCTGCCCGTGCCCTTAATTTGGTTATCCTCGCTCTATAGCTCGCGCGATTGCTCACCGGAGAAATCTAGCGCCGCCGTTAGCCCGCTCCGCCGTGGTCTGCGCTCTCTGGTGCCCCCGCGCCAGCGTGAAGGCCATGACCGAGTTCGCCAGACCCCTCTGATTGCGCCTAGGCTAGTCCCCGAGCGTCTAGTGCCCTGTCGTGGTCGGTCTGCTCGTCTCCGGTGAACTCTCGTCGTGGGACCGAGCGGTGCCACTGCGTTTAGGTCCAGCCCCCAGCCGTTAGATCTCGGGCGTCTGTCCGAGATCGGCCGGTTTAGGTTTCATCAGTGTGGATCTGATCGCAGCCCTTCGATCTAGATCCAACCGTCCCTCTCTCTTCCCCCTCACCCGTGTCTCTGCCCCTGGGCCCGGCCGGTTAGCCTACCCTGGCTCACTGGCATCCTGGCCCCGCTTGTCAGCCGCGCCCGCGCGCCGCGCCCGCGCCCGCGCAATCTAATTTAGGTCGTTGATCTCTAATCCGACGGTTGAGGTTACCCTGTACCCCTTCGCGTGTGAATTTTGCTTAAGAACCCCCTTAGTTTTAGGAAATCAACCCGCTGTCCTCTGTTTTAGCGCTTAGGTCCCTGGTTTCTTTAGAATAGCCCCCTGGACTCTTATTTAATCACAGATTTAGCCCTAATTTCATATTTCAAACTTCAAAACTTGTTTATTTCATATCTTTTTCATATGAACTCCAAATTTAAGGGTTCAAATTGCAAAATGTTCACAAGATTATTCTCTATTAAAATAAAATATGATCAACTGTAATTTGTATACTTTAATTTTTACACTTAGAATATAGGATTAAAGTATATGTTGATTTATTCATTTAATTTCAATAAATAAATGGAGAATCCTAGGAATAAAATATATTCAATCTTGTGAGATTAGTGTTATGCATTACTTGGATTTATTTTTGGCTTAACCTTTAGGCCTTAATGACATAAATAGAATTAGGAATGTAATTATGGATAATACTTAAAATATAATCAAATTCCTAAATGAGAGTAGTTCATCTTATAATTTTAGCTTTTCTTTGTTTTAATCATTACTTAACCCTTTTGAGCTTGTTCCAACACTTAGAGAGTAATTAATCCCCAATTAGGATTAATCCATTTTATTACTTGACCTCATTCCCTTGTACTTAATACTATATCTTTTAGAGTTGTGTGCCAATGTTTGTACATGTTTGATGTGATGTTCATTTTTACCTTCCAAATGTATTGAATGTATGCTCGCTTTACTTAGACAACGAGCAGCTCGTGGTTCCTAAGTGTGTTGCCGAAGATCCCTCTGAGCAACAACCTGGTGAAGGCAAGTGTCCTCAGACCTATCATGTCCTACTTTACTTTATAATTCACTGTCTCGCATTACATTACTTAAACTTAAGGATTGACTAGTCTGTATTTACCTTACCCTTGTTTACCTTTTTGGGTTAATCATGGTTAGCTTATGCTATTGCTTTAACTTAATCAATGAACATGATGTGACCTTTTATGATATGATGATGTTATCCCGATGAGGTTCTTGTGATTACTTTAGGGGGCTCAGGCTATTTCCTGAGTACCTCTCCGTAAGGACCTGTTTGGGGAGTGACAACCCGGGATAATAGTGCAACGATGAGGGTGGAATGGGACCCCCTTAGCTGATTAATTAGAGGAACCAGAGAAGTAGTTGGCTTCGCTGTAGGGCCGTCAATGGGGTTCGGGCACAATACTTGCTCTGCCGAGGCTGGTTGCAGAGGTTCTTTGATTTGGTTTTGTTAGTCACCCTTCCTCTGGGGAGATGTACTGTGTTTATCAAACTGGAGAAACCTAACGGGCGGCTATGTCCTCTGGGAAATCTTTGTAAAGGCTACGTAGTGAGACCCTACTAGGTCACCTTGGTAGTGATCAATGGGGAGGCTAGAACCCCGGGCAGAATGGGAATCATGGCTTGTGGGTAAAGTGTGCAACCTCTGCAGAGTGTTAGAAACTAGTATATCAGCCGTGCTCACGGTTATGAGCAGCCTTGTGATCCTCTTCGATTAGAAGAACTTTGATTACTTTTATGATGATGATTAACAATGGTGATTATAATTCTGATCTCTGGTATTTCCTCTTGGAGGGAGTACTTTTGGGTAATAACTGGGTTATTACTAAAATTTGGCTATACTTATAGTAATAAAACTTGACCAACTAAAAGCAACTGTCTAACCATAACTCCACATACAACTAGTCCACTTTAGCCAAACGGGACATTTGCTGAGTACGTTGATGTGTACTCACCCTTGCTTTACAAACCACCCCACCCCAGGTTGTCCCCACTATTCTCAGTGCTCAGGAGGTGAAGCTGGTAACATGGAGGACTTTGATGAGTTCCAAGACTACGACGAGTTCTAGTTTACTTTAGTGCCAAACCCCCAGTCAGCTGCCTGTGTAGGCTTACATTCTACGTTTCGTTACTCCACACTTTGATGTTATTGTTAAACACTATGTTTATGTAATAGACTCTGTGGATGTCTCAGACATCTTGATGTAACTAAGTACATTTCCGCTATTTAATTCAAGCATTGTGTGATGATATCCAATTATGTAATCATTGTGTACGCGAGTTCTGATCCTGGCACGTACATGGTTCACATTCGGTTTACCTTCCAAAATCAAGCGTGACAAAGATGCAGGCCATCTCCACCCCCACCGCTAGCCCGTGGTCCCAGGGCACTTGCCATGCGACGTCGAGCCTTCTGAAGTATGTCGGCCGCTGCACAGCACACGGTACTGGTCGGAAATGGATTCCTCGTAGAAGTCGATCATGTTTCAGAGCTAAGGTCCGCGATGGAGGCCCATTGGTGTGTCGTCGGGTTGATGACGTGCCAGCCAAAGGAGGAGGACACGAGGAGGTAGCCATTGACAGAAGTGTGGACCAAGAGCGCCTGCTTGAACCCATCCGCGTAGTTCTCCTTCTCCATCTTTCTGTAGTCGACGACATGAGAGACCTCGACCTTGGGCGGGTCGTCGTCGTGGACTCGGCCGGTCAGTTCGGACACTAGTAGAAAAATGCTTAACGCCTGCTGAGCGATATATTTTTACAGACGGATTCGGTTATCAACCGCCTGTGCTATTTTTAGTGGCGGTTCCTTAAGAAAACCGCCACTAGAAATTGTATTTCTATAGGCGTTCCTTAAGGAAACCGCCTGTAAAAATCCATGATTTCTAGTGACGGTTTTCTTAAAGAACCGCTTGTAGAAATCGATTTCTAGTGGCGGGTTTCTTAAGGAACCGCCATTAGAAATCATTTTTATCCTTAATTTTTCGAGTTTTTAAACGACCTCGTATGACAAAACCATCAAAATAAAAGTTGTAGATCTCGAAAAGTTATGAAACTTTGTAGTTGACAAATTTTTTATTTGAACTAATTTCGATTCTCAAAAATTGAATCTAAGTATGTCAAATTTAAAATTTAATTTTTGTAAACTACCTCGGATGAAAAAAGTGTCAAAATGAAAGTTGTAGAACTTCAAAAGTTATTCAACTTTGTAGTTGACAACATTTTTATTTTAATTCGTTTACGGTCTCAAACAAAAAATTTACACTCAAGTGGATGTAATATGTGGACAAAAAAACTACAAAGTAGACACAAAGCATGCCATAGGCGGAGTGGTAGTGGAGGGTACGCGCGAGGGTGAGGTTGACGGTTCGATTCCTAACAACCGCGTAGCGCGCGAATTTTGCGCGAAAAATGCTGCGACTCGCGACCTATAAAAAGACGATTTTTACTGGCCCCTAGCACCCGTCACTATAGAGCTTCTTTGTACTAGTGGGACTAGTAGTAGTCGTTGTCGCTGTCGGTGAACATGGCGACGCGGCCAGCCGCCGAAGTAATACCCAAATATTGGGAGGAATAAAATGTATAGGAGTTGGGAAAGTAAAAATGTGTAATTGACTACTTGTGCTGTTTTTCTCATTTTTACAACAATTATATTAAATAAAGAAAAATAGTGTATCATGTTGGAGTTTAATTGTTTGTGCATTTAATAATAATAATACATTAATGATGAGAATTAGGGTTAAACCTAATTTAAAATTCTAGAATTGGGAAATAAATTGGAAAAGAAAAGCAAGAAGGGAAAACCATGTATACAATATGAGGAAAAATATATAAATAAATGTGTCTTTTCATATCAACACCTTGGATTGGTACATTTAATTTAAGTCCAAAAGTTACAATCAAATTTGGATTCAAATTTAAGAATTCAAAAATGAAAAGGAAGGAAAAGAGAAAAGAAAAGGAAAAAGAGAAACACGTGCTTGGGCCGATTTCTATCTACTCGGCCCACTTACCACGCGCGCAGCCCAGCTCTTGCTCCCGCACTGTGGTGCCGACACCTGGGCCCCACCAGTCATCTGTCGTGCGCGCACTAGAATGACTGGGTTCGCCGACATCGAGGGGGCACATTGCCAGCCGCACCGTGTGCATCCCGCGTCCAACTTCGCCAACGCCGCTGACCGATTGGGCCCATTTGCCAGCTGACGCGCTGTCTCTGCTGGTCATTGCGGGTGGGACCAATGGGTCAGTGTCGCGGTTGTCTTCCTCCCTCGCGGTCAATTCGCAGTGAACTCCTAACAGCTACGCCGAGATCTTCGCACAGATGGAATGGAGGAAACTGCCTCCGGGGCCACAACTGGTGCTATTTGAGCCACGCCTCCCTACCTCTTCCGCTTACCCGCAAACTCCCAACCATACCAGCCATAATCGCGGCTAGGGGATCCGGCGCACCATTGTCATAAAGCAAGGGTGAGGGGGCGCGTCCGTGGAAGCGCACATCCGTCGACATAGTGGTCCAGCGAGGTGTCAGACGGAAGCGGGGGACCAAGCCGGAGATCTTCATCGCCCAATTGTGCCGCTGGGGTGACTGGAGCATGGTGAATCGCTCGCCGGTGACGCTTCGCCGCCACGATGCGTGGGCAGAGACTTCCGTGCATAACCCACCGTGAGTTTCACTTCTACGAATTCGCGGTACTTAGGGCATTACAATTTACCCTGGGATTTGGCGTTTGGGTGCTGGGTGCCCAGGAGTGTTCTCGCCAGAGCTTGCGGCGGCATGGTCTGTGCGGGCGGCTCGAGTGCTACTCCCGCGTGGAGAAGATGAGGTCGCTGTCGTTAGATTGCCTGGGAACATGTAGGATTAGAAGGGAGCATACCACTTCGATTAGTTAATCAGGACCGTCGGTCAGATCGGATGGCTGGCGTTTAAGATCGATCGGGTCTGTTGGATCTTGATCCAAAGTCCACGTCGGGAGCCGGTCCACTGCGGAGTGTATTAAATCTTGGCGCTCGGTTCTGATCCAACGGTCCAGCGGGCTAATACCCCTTCGGTCGGTGGTTTTAAAAAAGAGACCCCGCACAAAATAGAAATCAACCCGCAGTCCATCACAGGTTTAATCTGAGTCTGGGAAACTTTATGGGTTAACCCCCAAACTCTTCAGTATTCTTTTGCGCGATCCAGTGAGTGGTTAAAAAGGAATAAAAATATAGAAAATGAATTTTTATATTAAAATAATCCCAGAGACTTGTTTAAATCATAATAAATACATTTTAATCCCTTTTTGATCCATTCCAGTTGCGTTAATTTGGTATTAATATTGTTTATCAACTGGTAACTCTATTTATTCATGAAACATAGACTAAAATTATTCATTTGCCTTAATCTTTATCTACCACTTAATAACTTTAGAAAATCATAACTCGATAACCGTAACTCCGAATTTAGTGATTCTTTTTCCTACGATCTCGTGAGTACGTGTAGCATATTGTTATGCCATATGATCTCATGTTTGGTGTGATGTTAATTTCTCCTGTACCATGTTTGTTTGTATTTTTGCGAGTAGACGAGCAAGCCACTGAGGACCCAGGTGTTCAGCGGATGGATAATTCTGAGTAGGAGCTCGTTAAAGGCAAGTTGTGCCCTTGACCACTTTTATTTACCCAATAATGTTCTCTATAATCATTATGGCATGATTAGGCTTAATTTTGATGGGACCCAATAGGTCACCCTAGTCTGCTTTATCTTGTGCCTTGATCACCACTGAACTTTTTGGGTAGTCTTGCTATTGCTATATATGGTTTTGGGTATTGAGATAAATTTGACACACCATCATCCTTTATTATTATTGTTGATTATTTATTGTTCATGATAAGATTATTGTGTTAATTGGAACATGGAGAACCACCCGAGAAAACAGTGCTACCACAAGGGTGGAATGGGACACCCTTGGCCAAGTAATTACCTGAAAGGGGCAAGCGGGGAGGCGTCACTGTAGAGTATAGGGAGATGAACGGGTTTTCTCGAATCCGTAGCGGGTTTTTCCCATGCTTCCTTCTTCCTAAATCCTAAACCCTAAACCCGGGTTTAGGGTTTAGGGTTTTCTCCTATGGTTCCTTCTTCCTGAATCCGTAGCGGGTTTTCTCGAACTAGTGGAACTTTGGAAAGGCCTCGTAGTGCTACCATGCCTCATCTCCTCGGTAGAGATGAACGGGAAGTCGCGATCCCTTGGCAAATGGGTAACATGACTTGTGTGTAAAGATGTGCAACCTCTATAGACTGTAAAACTGGTATATCAGCCGTGCTCACGGTCATGAGCGGCTCGGACACTCACATGATTAATTTATGAAAGTTAAATTTAATTTTTCATTTGCATCGCACTGTGGTTATTATTAATTTTGATCTACCATTACTTTGGGATGGTATACACTTACATTTAGTAACTGCTAATAAAATTTGACCAACTTATTAAAAGCAATGCTCAACTTCAATCATTATTTATTGATCAGCCTTACACTTCACGTGGGCTCCCACCTTTGGCGAGTTCATGCACATTATTCCCCACAACTTGTTGAGCTATGATCTTTTGTGAGCTCACCCTTGTGATATATAAACCCCCCCACATGAGAAGAATATGTGGTCCAAGAGGAGACCTACAACGAGGAGTATGAGTTGATCTAGGTGGCGTATCCCAGTCAGCTTGATGGTGCCAAAGAATATACTTAATTCGCTTTATTGTTCTCATATATTTTTGTAAGACTTCCGCTATGTAATAATGATACTTGTGACATTTATCTCTATACACTTTGTCATTATATGTGGAGTTCTTCTTTGGCGCACATATGAGACGCACCCGACTTTATCCCTTAAATACAGGTGTGACAGAAGTGGTATCAGAGGAAATGTTGACTGTAGGACGAAATCTAGATAAAACTGGACAAAACCCTTACCTACTTATGTTTACTCTGATTCTTTCTATACTTATCTTGATCCTGTCTCACCTTTGGTTGTTCTACTCTGACTACTCTTACCTTTTGTACTCTAGAAAGGCAAAAATGATTTCACACCTTGGAATGCTACAACTACAAACTCCCTAAAGAGATAGGAGACCTAAGACAGAAAAAAATTATACACATATTTTCTCTATCTAAAGTGTTTGGATGTTTGTCCTGATGATAAATGTTTGATTTGCTTCTTTGATTGACTGAAATAGTATAGCAGAGCATTCTAACATGTACCACCATAAGGTAATATATTAGTATTAGTAGGTGACACACTAATCTACTGAGCCAATAAAACCCCCAAAAGATCATGACTCGTGATTACTCGTCTTATCTATAATTCTATCTTACCATGTGTTTCTAACCCAGATGGTCAATACTAGGAAGGGAGGCAGAATCGATTTACCTGCCAACCACCACAGCAGGAGGATTGATAGACAACCACAACCAGAAATGAATCCTCTGAATCCTCCACCGGCTGGGATAGATCCAGTGGTTGCAGCTTAGATGCAGATGCTGTAACAGATGGCAAATACTATGATGGAAATGCAAGCTCAAATGTGGCAGGAACGTCAGGAGATGCGCCACGAGTGTTAGGAGAGGCGAAAGGAAATGAGGCAAGAGCGATTGGAGCGACAACAACAACCACCACTACCTCCACCACCACCACTAGCTGCACCCCGGGACAAGCACCAGGAATTCATGAGTCACAAGTGACCTACATTCTCCAGCTCTCCAGACCGCCTACATGCTGATGACTGGCTGAAATCAGTGGAAAATATGCTTAATATCGCTCAATGCAATGACCAGGAGAAGGTGCTCTACGCTTTGGGTCGTCTTACTGGCCCTGCTGCTGATTGGTGGGACTCCTATATTGCTGCCCATGCTAATGCCAACACTGTCACCTGGGCAGAATTTTCTACACAATTCAGAAACTACCATATTCCTGTTGGCTTGATGAAAATAAAGAAGAAGGAATTTCTATCACTAAAGCAAGGCAACATGTTAGTCAGCGAATATCGTGATAAATTTATTCAACTGTCAAGTTATGCTCTAGGTGAGGTTGCTGATGATGAACGGAAGCAGGAGCATTTCGTGGACGGGCTCATTGGGCCGCTTCAGTACCAACTGGTATCTCATACCTCCCCATCTTTCCAGAGGCTTCTGGACAAGGCTATAGCTGTTGAACACAAACGTGTTTAGCTAGGCGAGATGAAAAGGAAGGCTATTACCCAGGGAGAGGGGAGCAGTAGTGTAACACCCTGAATTTGGGGGTATAAAATTTCTTTTCTGATATCCACCAAATTCAGGTGTTACCCTCCTTCTTCCCTTCTTCTCTGCTCCTTTTTCGAAATAGCGGAGAGTTATTTTGTTTTATATAGGTGATAGCCTAGTAAAATAAAACCCTAGAGGAGTTTCTATGTTGCATTATACCAGAGCATACATCTATTTATTCTTGTTTGTTGGGTGATTTTGTGGAGCATTCATTTAATTAAGAATTCAAATAGGAAAAGAAAAGAAGATAAAAAAGGAAGAAACCCCCTCTCTTTTGCCCCTTCGGCCCAGCCTAGCTCGGCCTACCCCAGCGCCTCGTGGGCCCATCCCTTCCAAGCTGGCCCACCTGGCTCCCCTCCCTGGCTCGTGGCCCACCCCAGCCAGCCCCCTCCTTTTTCCCTGGCTGGTCTGCCTAGCCACACAACGACCCTGTTCGCATTCCCGCTCCCTGCGGCCCAGCTGCCCCGCGCCTGGATGGCCCAACGCGCGGCGCCCGCGCTCGCCAGCGCACGCACAGCTCAGTGACCCCCAAACCCTAGTCGTGTGGCGTCCCTGCCCCAGCCGCCGGGCCCGCCTGTTAGTGGAGCCCCCGCCCACTGTTTCTCTTCCCCAACCTCTCCCTCCCGTCTGAGATGCCCACGTAGCTAAACCCCGTCAAACCGCCCCGCACGCCGCTCATATTCGTGCCCAGTCCTGCTCGACCTCTCCCTCTTCCCCATGCCCGCACCTCTCGCCAGTTCTTGCCCAACTTCGTCGCTCTCGTCTCTCTCTCACCCAAAACCACCGTCCGCCGGAGGCCGCGTCGAGCCCATGTCATTCGTCTCCGTCCGCCCATGGTGATTCCCTCTCCTTCTCTCCATCCCCTCTTCCTCCCCCTCATTGCGCTCAACGTGGCGATCGCTTGCCATGGCAAGGGCTCGGTCGAGCCGGCCCGCCCGCCCCTCTCCCCTTTTTTTCCCTGGCTGCAGGTGTGGCCCAGCTGATGAGGACATCACTCCCATGGATACAAACAACACTCCTCAAGTTGACTCCCCAATTACTCGCGCACGCGCTCGACAACTGAATTTACAGGTGATCTCGTTCCTAAGTAATTATTCTTGTGCATTTGAGATTAGTATGCTACCTAATGATTTAATTGTACTTAGGAATGAAGGAGAGGACTAGCTAGGACATCTGGATCAAGATGGAGGCCTAAACCGATTCGAGTTCATTTCAGTTTCGGATTCCAGGAACAACTCGTAATAAAATGGGCGCCCAAGTCGCATACGGAGTCGGATTTGGATGTTCTTTATATGGATGGAAATATAATTTTGAGGAGCTTCCAATGGCACCGGTTTTAGGTCCAAATTCATCCAGAATCCACGGGAATTGTCTAAACAAGTTGACGTCCAGAATCTGTTCTGGCGCTGCGACGCCGTCTTTTGGCCTTTTGGGCCGTGTATCTTCGTTGAGCTCATTAGGGGCGCGTCCAGGGTTTTGCATAACCCTAGAGTCTTTATTAATAGCCGCCACATTTTTGTTAGAGGCGGGTTTTTGCTTAAGTTAGATCTGTCAAGAACAGTTCGCCGTAGATCGGTTTGTGAGACCCCAACTCGAGAGCTTAATCATCCATCCACAATTTTTCAGATTATGTTCTTTCTTGTTCTTGCGTGTGTCCTTGATTCGCATGCAAGCATTAGCCTTCGTGGTGAGGTCAATCGAGCAGCGCACGGTTGATAACCAGAGAAGTGGTGCTGCGATTGCGGGGTTCTAGTCTTGTTGATTGGAAGCCGGATCGTCTATATGACATCTTCACCAAATTGATAGTTACCTTCACCTGACGGAAGATCGGGCACCCCTGTTCCTATCAAGTGGTATTCAAAGACTCAGGTATTACCGTCAGGTTTACCCTAGTTTAGTTTATGTTTTTCATCCTATAACCCCAGAAAATTGCCATACAAAAAATTTTTCGTTGTCCTAGAACCCTTGTTTAGCCTTTGCAATTTCGTTTTCAGTTTGGCTTTGTTCAGTTTGTGTCCGTGGCCGAGTCGTGTTGCTGGTTTAGGTTGTATCTTCATCGTAGTTCAACTGCACCTTCGCCGCTATCCCATCCACCATTACCCAGATCACAAGTCGATCCACACCATTAATCGACTTGCCCTAACCGCCGCTTTCTAGTCGTGCCTCCCAAAAATATAACTTGAGGTACCTTCCTTAAAACCGGCATAACTTTTCGCTCGGTTGTCCAAAAAATCTGAAATTTTTACAGGAGCTTGGTACTGCCATTCTGCTAGTTCATTGAGCTTCCCATTGTTCTTTGCTCCAACTTGTTGTGCTACGCCTCGGATACATCTCTTAGCCAGCAATTGTGACTTGTGCTTTGGATATTTATTGAACTTCGCTCATCTGCACTCGATTTTGTTCCAAATTCACATACATATTATGCCTATCCTACAGCTCCACATACTATATCTTATGATCAATACATATTTGACCTTGCAATCGCAGTTTCACTACCTCTTGGTAAGTATCACGAACCAACCTCCGATTGTACCGTCCTTTGCATTGTGTTTTCATTAGATATTAGTAAGAACTTGGTAAGACATGGTAGTGTGTGTTCCTATTCACCCAGAGAGCGTGTAGTTGCTTATTAGGGATAACCTTTACTGTTTGTTCCTATTTTGGTGTTTCCAATGGTAGGATCCGATGACGAGATTGAGGTAGTCATTCCCACACAATTTTCCGATTGTGTCAGCCGCGAAGACTTCGATGTTATTTGCAAGCGTATGGAGGAAAATATGGAGGAAACAGTCCACAAATCTATCCATGACGCGATTATTGCAATGGATCTTGGAGAAGTGCTAGATAGGGTGGAGAGACGGATAACCGAGCTTGTCGATCGGGTTGCCACGTTGGAGACACGTCCACTACATCAGCAGCCTCCTCCTCCACCACCACAACCCCAGCAGCATCCACCACGGCATCAGCAACCTCTACCACAGGCTCAAGATGATGCCATTTTCGATGCACGTGGCAATTTTGATGAGGCAGCTACCAGAGACGCCCGCCTACGACACCGTCTTCGTTGAAACAGGGTAGGTATGGGTGACAACCAGCAAGGTAATAACAATCGTCTTCCTGATGACCCTTTTGCTAAGATTAAGTTCAGCATACCTTCTTTTTCGGGTCATTATGATGCTGAGGCATATCTTGATTGGGAGATGACAGTAGAGCAAAAATTTGCCTCCCATCTTGTGCCTGAACACCATCAGGTTAGACAAGCCACTAGTGAGTTCAATGATTTTGCTATCATTTGGTGGACTGGTTTAGTGGGTGATGGTAGAGAACCAACTACTTGGGATGACCTAAAGGATGCTATGCGTGATAGATTTGTTCCCCCCATCTTATCATAGAGAATTGCATAAGAAACTGATGCGTTTAGATCAAGGGGATAAGTCTGTTCAGGATTATTATGGTGAGCTTCAAAAGGGGTTGTAGCGTTGTAAAATAGTCGAGGGGACCGAGAATGTTATTTGTCATTTTTATTCGGGTTTGAGGCGTGAAATACAGGATATTCTTGATTATAAAGATTTTGACACTGTCGACAAATTGTTCTAGTTTGCTATGCTTGCAGAGAAGGAAGTGCAGGGACGATATCAGTCACAGCATCGATCCCGAAGTACCTTTGGCGCCAACGCCACCCCCTTGCCAAAGACGACACCTCGCACACCTCCGACTCCTCCAGCCCCCACGCGACCTTCGTCTTCCGCTCCCACCGTAGGTACATCTACTTTTTAGGTACCTGCTAAGAAACCAGATTCAGCGGCGCCTTCCAGTGGACGCACTTCGAGCATTCAGTGCCACTGCTGCCATGGGCTTGGTCACGTGAAGAAGGATTGTCCTAGCGAATGGACGTACATTGCTACGGACGATGGGTACATTAGTGCGTCGGATGTGGAGGATGATGGTGTTACAAGTGATGATACCGGAGATGATGCTGCCATTGATGGTGATGCTACCGCAGCAAATTTCCGGAATATCATTATGCAGTGTGTCCTCAGTGCTCAGCCAGAGACCTCCGGGCAGCAACAACACCATAATTTGTTCCAGACTTACTTCGTCATCAAGGATCGACGTGCTCGTGTTATTATTGATGGAGGAAGCTGTCACAATTTGGTGAGTTCAGATTTGGTCAAGAAGCTTAGCTTGCCCACACGCCCACGTCCGCATCCATACCACATTCAATGGTTTAATGATACCGGCAAGGTTAAGGTAACACAAATGGTACGCGTGCATTTTTCCATTTGTATATATTCTGATTATGCGGATTGCGATGTTGTACCTATGGAACCATGCTCTCTTTTGTTGGGTAGACCTTGGGAATATGATAATGATGCACGTTACCATGGTCGGAGTAATACATACACTTTCATGCATAAGGGCAAGAAATTTACTTTGCTTCCTTTGACTCCTGCTAAGATTGTACAAGCTGACAAGGATAGAGCTGCAACTACAAATAATGAACCACCTGTTAAATCTGAAAATCAGCAAGCCATTCATTGGAAAGCTCATGTAATGCTTGTTACAATATCTGATCTTGCTGAAATACATGCTGATGATACTTGCTGCTATGCTTTAGTGTGCACAGACGCTTTATTTTCCAATGATGATATTGCTAGCATTGTGCCTGCGCCTGTGATTAACCTTTTGTAGGCATTCAACAATGTTTTCCCGCTGAGATACCTCCTGGACTTCCTCCCATTCACGGGATTGAGCATCAAATTGATTTGATTCCTGGAGCAAGGTTTCCCAATCGTGCTGCATATCGGGCAAACCCCGAAGAGACTAAGGAGATTCAGCAATAGGTCCAAGACCTTTTGGACCGTGGGTATGTACGTGAGAGCCTAAGTCCTTGTTCTGTACCTGTCATTTTGGTCCCAAAAAAAGATGGTAGTTGGCGCATGTGTGTAGATTGTAGAGCCATTAACAACATCACCATTAGGTACCGTCATCCTATTCCTCGATTAGATGATATGCTTGATGAGTTAAGTGGTTCTAAATGGTTCTCTAAGGTTGATTTGCGTAGTGGTTACCACCAAATTAGAATGAAATTGGGCGATGAATGGAAAGCTGCTTTCAAAACTAAATTCGGCTTGTATGAGTGGTTAGTAATGCCTTTTGGGCTAACTAATGCACCTAGTACTTTCATGAGATTGATGAACGAGGTTTTACGCCCCCTTTATTGGTAAATTTGTGGTGGTTTACTTTGATGATATCTTGATTTACAGAAAGTCATTAGAGGCACATATGGATCACTTACGTGCTGTTTTTAGCACTTTGCGAGCTGCGCGTTTATTTGCTAACCTCGAGAAGTGCACCTTTTGCACCGAACGAGTTTCGTTTCTTGGCTATGTTGTGACTCCACAGGGCATTGAGGTGCATGAGGCCAATGTGTATGCCATTTAGAGTTGGCCAACACCTTCGATGGTTACACATGTGCAGAGTTTTCTTGGACTTGCAGGCTTTTATCGTCGTTTTGTCAAGGATTTTCAGCACCATCGCTGCCCCTTTACATGAGCTGACCAAGAAGGGCATTTCGTTCCATTGGGGGCAGCCACAAGAGGATTCCTTTGCACTTTTGAAAGAGAAGCTTACTCACGCACCGCTACTCCAACTTCCTGATTTTGGTAAGACTTTTGAGCTTGAATGTGATGCAAGTGGAGTTGGTATTGGTGCTGTTTTGTTGCAAGGAGGTAAACCCGTTGCTTACTTTAGTGAGAAATTGCATGGACATGTTCTTAATTATTCTACATATGACAAAGAATTGTATGCTCTCATTCGTAATTTACATACATGGAAACATTATTTATGGTCTAAGGAATTTGTTATTCATTTGGATCATGAATCAATTAAGCATCTTCATAGCCAAACAAATCTGAATCATAGACATGCTACATGGGTGGAGTTTCTTGAGACATTTCCATACATCATTAAACACAAAAAGGGGAGTGATAATGTGATTGCTGATGCTTTATCTAGATGCTACGCCTTGTTGTCTCAACTTGATTATCGTATTTTTGGACTTGAATTGATTAAAGGATAATATGCATTAGATGATGATTTTAAAGATGTGTTACTAAATTGCAAAGAGGGACGTACATGGAATAAATATGTGCTTAATGATGGATACTTATTTAGAGCTAACCGCTTATGCATTCCAGTTGGTTCTGTTCGTCTCTTGTTGTTGCAGGAAGCGCATGGTGGTGGTTTGATGGGCCACTTTGGTGCTAAGAAGACGGAGGTTGTGCTGTCCACACACTTCTTTTGGCCCCATTTGAGACATGATGTTGAGCGCTGTCGGCGTTTCGAGACCGGGGGGTCCCTAAGCCGACGAGTGAAATGTCGCTGCGTGCCCCAGCCCAGATGGGTCGGCGCGAGGCCGAGCGCGAAGGGGGGAAGTGAGGTGGCCGGAGATGGGCGTGAGAGAGGTGGAAATCTCGCGGCCTTCGTGTTCGTCCCGCGCCTAGGTCGGGTACGCTTGCAGTAGGGGGTTACAAGCGTCCACACGGGGGAGGGAGCGAGCGGCCTCACGCGAGCGCCTGTCTTGTCCTCGTCCCCGCGCGGCCAACCCTCTCTAAGAGGGCCCTGGTCCTTCCTTTTATAGGCGTAAGGAGAGGATTCAGGTGTACAATGGGGGGGTGTAGCAGAGTGCTACGTGTATAGCGGAGGAGAGCTAGCGCCCTAAGTACATGCCGTTGTGGCAGCCGGAGAGATTTTGGCACCCAGCTGGTGTGATGTTGTGGCCGTTGGAGGAGCGCTGGAGCCTGGCGGAGGGACAGCTGTCGGAGCTGTTGAGTCCTTGCTGACGTCCTCTTGCTTCCGTAAGGGGGCTGAGAGCCGCCGTCGTCATAGAGTATGCGGGGCGCCATCATTGCCTATCTGGCGGAGCGAGCCAGATGGGACGCCGGTCTTGTTCCCCGTGGCTCGAGTCAGCTTGGGGTAGGGTGATGATGGCGCCTCCTATTGACGTGGCTGGTCTGCGCCCTAGGTTGGGCGATGTGGAAGCTCCTCCGAAGCCGAGGTCGAGTCCGTCTTCCGTGGCCGAGGTCGAGTCCGAGCCCCTGGGTCGGGCGAGGCGGAGACCGTTGGCTGAGGCCAGGGCGGAGTCCGAGCCCTGGGGTCGGGCGAAGCGGAGTTCGTCGTCTTCTGGGGCTGAGCCCAAGTCCGAGCCCTGGGTCGGGCGAAGCGGAGTTCACCGTCTTCCGGGACTTAGCCCGAGTCTGAGCCCTGGGTCGGGCGGAGCGGAGTTCGCCGTCTTTCGGGACTTAGCCCGAGTCCGAGCCCTGGGTCGGGCGGAGCGGAGTTCACCGTCTTCCGGGACTTAGCCCGAGTCCGAGCCCTGGGTCGGGCGAAGCGGAGCTTCTTATGGTGCCTGCGGCCGGGCCTGACTGCCTGTCAGCCTCACTCTGTCAAGTGGCACCGTAGTCGGAGCGGCACAGGCGGCGCTGTCCTTCTGTCAGGCCGGTCAGTGGAGCGGCGAAGTGACGGCGGTCACTTCGGCTCTGTCGGCTGAAGGGCGCGCGTCAGGATAAAGGCGTCAGGCCGCCTTTGCATTAAATGCTCCTGCGATTTGGTCGGTCGACGCGGCGATTTGGTCAGGGTTGCTTCTTGGTGAAGACAGGGCCTCGGGCGAGCCGGGAATACGTTAGCCGCTGGAGGGGGGCCTCGGGCGAGGCGGAGATCCTCCGGGGTCGGCTGCCCTTGTTCGAGGCTAGGCTCGGGCGAGGCGTGATCGTGTCCCTCGAATGGACCGATCCCTGACTTAATCGCACCCATCAGGCCTTTGCAACTTTATGCTGATGGGGGTTACCAGCTGAGAATTAGGAGCCTTGAGGGTACCCCTAATTATGGTCCCCGACAAGCGCTTTGTTGCTAGATGCACAACGTGTCAAAAGGCTAAGTCGCGGTTGAATCCACATGGTTTGTATATGCCTCTCCCTATTCCTTCGGTTCCATGGGCGGATATTTCGATGGACTTTGTTTTGGGATTGCCTCGAACGAAGAGGGGGAGCGATAGTGTTTTTGTGGTGGTTGATCGTTTTTCTAAGATGACACATTTTATACCTTGTCGTAAAACGATGATGCCGTTCATATTGCTAACCTCTTTTTCAAAGAGATTGTACGCTTGCATGGTATGCCTTCTACTATTATTTTAGATCGTGATGCAAAGTTTTTGAGTCACTTTTGGCGTACACTATGGAACAAATTGGGGACAAAATTGCTATTTTCTACTACTTGCCACCCCCAAACGGATGGACAAACAGAGGTTGTGAATCGCACATTGTCTACAATGTTGCGAGCGATATTGAAGCACAAATTGAAGATGTGGGAAGAGTGGCTGCCACATGTGGAGTTCTCGTATAATAGGGCGGAACACTCCACCACCAAGGTAAATCTTTTTTAGGTAGTGTATGGCTTTAACCCTCGTGTACCTATTGATCTTTTGCCTCTACCTACTATGGAGCGTGTACATAGTGATGCTAAGGAGGGTGCTGATTTTATTTTGAAATTGCATGCTTCAACTAAAGAGAACATAGAAAAGATGACCGAGAAATATAAACTTGCTGGTAGTCAAGGTAGTAAAACTTGAACCGGGTAATTTAGTGTGGTTACATTTACGGAAGGATAGATTTCAAGATTTGAGAAAGTCTAAATTAATGCCCCGTGCTGCTGGACCATATAAAATTTTGGAGAAGATTAATGACAAGGCATATAAACTTGAGTTGCCCCCCGAGTTTGGGATTAGTCCCACCTTTAATATTTCAGATTTAAAGCCATATTTGGGAGAAGAAGATGAGCTTGAGTCGAGGACGACTCCACTTCAAGAGGGGAAGGATGATGAGGACATCACTCCCATGGATACAAACAACACTCCTCAAGTTGACTCCCCAATTACTCGCGCACGCTCTCGACAACTGAATTTACAGGTGATCTCGTTCCTAAGTAATTATTCTTGTGCATTTGAGAGTAGTATGCTACCTAATGATTTAATTGTACTTAGGAATGAAGGAGAGGACCAGCTAGGACGTCTGGATCAAGATGGAGGCCCAAACCTATTCGAGTTCATTTTAGTTTCGGATTCCAGGAACAACCCGTAATAAAATGGGCGCCCAAGTGACATACAGAGTCAGATTTGGAAGTTCTTTATATGGATGGAAAGATAATTTCGAGGAGCTTCCAATGACACCGATTTCAGGTCCAAATTCATCCAGAATCCGCGGGAATTGTCTAAACAAGTTAACGTCCAGAATCTGTTCCGGCGCTGCGACGCCGTCTTTTGGCCTTTTGGGCCGTGTATCTTCGTTGAGCCCATTAGGGGCGCATCCAGGGTTTTGCATAAACCTAGAGTCTTTATTAATAGCCACCACATTCTTGTTAGAGGCAGGTTTTTGCTTAAGTTAGATCTGTCAAGAACAGTTCGTCGTAGATCGGTTTGTGAGACCCCAACTCGAGAGCTTAATCATCCATCCGCAATTTTTCAGATTGTGTTCTTTCTCGTTCTTGCTTGTGTCATCGATTCGCAGGCAAGCATTAGCCTTCGTGGTGAGGTCAATCGAGCAGTGCACAGTTGATAACCAGAGGAGAAGTGGTGCTGCGATTGCGGGGTTCTAGTCTTATTGATTGGAAGCCGGATCGTCTGTATGACTGTAACACCCGGGTTTTAAGGGACAAAGCCGGATGCATCTCATACATGCGCCAAAGAATACAACATATATAATAACAGAGTGTATAGAGATAAATGTCACAATATAATCAGAGTATATATTACATAGCGGAAGTATTACAAAATAAAAGATAAACATAACAGGATCTAAAATCCATCCTTGGCGCCAAAAGTCAACTGGGAGACGCCACCAAGATCGAATCGAACTCCTCATTAAGCGGCTCTTCTTGAACCACCTGTTCTTCTCTTGTGGGGGGTGTGAGACAGCAAGGGTGAGCTCACACATGTTCATCGCTCAACAAGTTGTGGGGAATAATGTGGCATGAACTCACCAAAGGTGGGAGTTCATGTGAAGTGTAAGTCTGATCAATAAAATAAAGGTTGAAGCTGAGCATTGCTTTTATAAGTTGGTCAAAATTTTAATAGCAATTACTAAGTGTAAGTTGTGACACCCCAGGTGTCTATTTCGTGTTATGTCGGAAGATTTATCCTAATCGCGGATGCTAAGTGAAAAATCTCTATTTCTTGTTCGTGTATGTCTCTGATTATCCAGACTATTCATACACATTTCACCGAATTCGGTGTTACTCAGTCTCACAGAAGGCCAATTTTGGAGCCTGTTGAAACTTTTATCCTCACAGAAGGCCAATTTTGGAGCCTGTTGAAACTTTTATCCTCAGCACGAATGCGAACTCAAAAATCATTCTCGAATTATAAATCTCATCTGAAGCTCATTTAATCAAACTCTCGACGGCTGTTATTTGATCTGAGCCCAAGTCTAATTCCTCGAACCTCGATCGATGTCCGACTATTTTAATCCGAGTCCATACTCTCAAACGGAATGCTCAATATGTCGTCCTCTAATCAATTTTATCCGACTCGGCCAAATCTCTCATGTCCGAACCGAACTCAAAACCCCCGTATCGACAGCAATTTTAAATATCACGATTCGCCTTCTCCGACAAAAATCCAAAGCCGATCAAATCTCAGGACGATTTATTTTCGAATCACGTGTAGGGAATTATTTTCGAGCGAAATCAAATTAGACTCTCGGCCGAATTAATCGCTCGATCGTGCATTCGTCCGAACTCTATTTCGCTCTGTTCTCCGTAGAGACGAAATCCGCATGAGCATTTTTTATTCCGAAAAATATTTTAGCGCAGCCCGATTACGTGTTTTGGGCAAAGCCTAACCCAACCCATTTGGCCCACTAAAAACCCTAGCCCTCACATGGATATAAATATGAGGCCTCCCCTTGCAAGTTGGAGAAAATTACCACTCCCTACCCCTAGCCACCACTCTCTCTTCTCCCTTTTTCCTCTCAAGCACAGCTCTCTTCTCCTCTGTTCACCGCGCACACGGCTGCAAGCAGGGAGCAGTCGCTCCCATGGATGGCGCCCAAGCCCTTCTTCTTCCTCAAGCCAGCGGCGCCCTCATTCCTCCCTGCACAGCGCCCCTTTTCTTGTACCTCCAGCAGCAAGCAGCCAGTGCCCTTCTCCATTTTCCCCCACGTCTCTTCCCTCTGTTTTTCCTGTACGTGCGCAGAGCGCTTCCTTCCTGGCCGCCGGCTCCTCTCCTCCCATGGTGCCGGCGAAGCTCGAGAAGCCAAACTCCCCCAATGGTCGAGCGCCCTCCCTACTCCTCTTGGCGAGCGGCTGCAGTAGGGGGCCTTCTTCCCCAGCGCGCAGGTGCTCCCTGGGCCGACCTCGGCCGGGTCCCTGTTCATGGCGCGCATGGAGCAGCCCCTATGGCTAGCGCTCCTGCGTCTGTCCTCCTAGGGCGCCCAGAAATTCCAGCAGCGAGCTCCTCCCTTGCATTGCTGTCGGACGTCGCTGCTACTACCTCGCTCCCTCGTCGCGCAGCGAGCTCCACTGCCGACCTGCGCAGCAAGCTGCGCGCTGCGCGCTGCAGCAGCACCGTTCTTCGCCTTGCGTCGTCGTCGAGCTTCGCCACTCTCCTCCCCATGACCAGCAGCCCTCGCCCACTCTACCCTCCCCCAAAACAGCAAGCCACCAGCAGCCCGGGATTCCCTCCGTGTCGCTTGCATGCCACCCGCTCGATGTATTGCGCAACCACATTGTCGCTGCTCGCTGCCCGTCAACGCGCAGCCCCTTTGTTTTCCCCGTTGGCGCAACAGCCCTGACGTCTCCGCGCGCTGCCAGCTCGCTGATTTGTGGAGCCAATGGACAGCACGCCGTGATGCCCGCCGGGTGTTTGCTGTTTTTGGCGCAGCCCCAAACATCGACGTCGTTCACCCCCGGTGAGACCGCGACGCTCCTTGTTCGATTCCGCATCAGCGTTATTTTCATATGATTAATTGTGTATGTGTGTTGTTTTGTTTGTGTTTTGTGGAGGAGAGGCACCCCGTGTTTTGCGAGAAGGCAAGCCGCTCAACGCTCGTCGACATGCGGAGCTATGCAAAAATCAAATCGCCAACGTTCTTACAAACACCGATTGGGTTTGTTTATGGTAAGCCGATGCATGTCGCTCTCGATTGACTCGATTAATAAATTATATAGATGTGGTTGAAATGTTTTGGCGGTAGGTCGTAGTATGGTTGTGTTCATGATTTCGAGTTAGAGATTGGTGGTTGACGATTCGTATAAATTGGTCGATGTGGTGCATGTGTGTATATGTGTAAAAAACAAATGTATTGGTATGTATTGAAGTTTGTGGTGAAAGAAAACGAGTTAGAAAGAGGGCTTGGATATTTTAAGTTTCGGTAAGAATGTTGTTGATGTGTGGTTTGCTATGGGGATAATTTTTTAAATATGGATTATATGTTGGGGAATGCATCGATAGGTGTCTACGTGAAAAATGTATTTGTTTTATGCATATGATCGACGATTGTGATAGTCGATGCGAATGAGGAGTATGATTAATCCTGTTAGAGTCACTGGTGCGGTTGATGTCTTGTGCGTAATATGGGAACACGTATGTGCGTGTGTGCCGTGGTGTATTATAGTGGTGGTGGCTTAAGATATTTGATTGAGGTGTGCGGGTATATGCCGTAATGTGGTTATACTCACGACGAGGAAAGATGTATGTCTTGTTAACACAACGTTTAGGTTGCTGTTGTATAACCGTGTGAAGGATGCTCCCGATGGTCATGTGACTAAAGGGTGTTGTAGTGGCAAAGCGAGAAGTAAGTTTAACATTTTTAAATGATTAGTTGATAGCGCCTATCGGCATCGTCATGATTTTTGTTGTATGGCGGATCGATGCCTTGTCGTCGTAGTCTCAGGAAATTTTCTGAAATGTGCTAGTGCTCTACTGATGGGGTTGAATGAACTTGAGATGTATTACAATAGCTGTGTGTCGTGCAGGTTATCCAAAAATGGCGAAAGGTGGTGTATGTTGGTAATTGGGAAATAGTCACGTCATTAGCCAACTCGCGTTAAGCAGGAGTCGACTGCGTTAAGTGATTGTTATATACATGTTGTGTCTCGGATTTCGATAATAATAAACTAGCCGACGTGTGTGATGCATAGCGGCCTATATTGTTGCTCTAGTTAGCCGAATTGTTAGATGACTTGGTTAAGCTCGTAATCACGGTGAATTGCTTATTGTGGTCTAAATGTGTATGATTACGGTCGCGGGTAAAAAGTAGTAGTACCCATGTAATGTCTAATTTAAAACGCAAATTGTTGGGTGATTATCGTGGAGAATGCGTTGTTAATTGGTTATAGTAATTTTAGTGCACTAAATGACTTGAATAAAATTTGCAAGTCGACTTGTTGGTTCTAATTTGATTGTCTTAACTCGAATAAATAGTAAAGCGTTAGAGTAATTTAAGTCTCTCGAACGCGGCGATTCCTGAATTATATAGGAGCTGAAATTTATTGATTGCTGTTTTGGGCTGCACGCTCTGTTTTTGTAGTTCTGTATGTTTGATGAACTAAATTATGTTTTCTGGGGAAAAGTCATATAGAAAAGTTGTAGATAACCTTACGATCTTGCTTCTGTTAAAATTTTACAGCCATTAGTCTGATCGTTTGGGAGTTATACTTTTCGCAAATTCAGTAACTGAATCTGTCCAAATTCTGTACAGATTTCAAAAACTGCATTGTTTGCCTAATTTAATATTAAAATCTGTTCATGGTCGTTATAAGAAAGTTGTAGATTCTTTTCTTATCTTGCTGGTGTTAAAATTTCACAACCATAGGCCTGACAGTTTAAGAGTTATGGATTTTACAAACTGGTTGCTGTGTTCTGTCCATTGTCAGAACATATTTCAAAAACTGTAATGTTTGGTTTGATTAAACCTGGAATCACTTCTTGGTGATTATAAAATTTATGTAGTGCTTTTGCTGAGCTTTCCAAAAAGTCTTGGATCACTCTGTTTGGTGATCTGAAGATTAAGTTATAGATGTTTAAAATGTGAAGACTAAATCTGTCCAGTTCTGGACAACAAAGTCTTATAGTGTCTTTTATCCTTAGTTAAATATTGAATCACCTAGAGATGTTTATAAATTACATGTAGAAAATTTCATTATCTTTCCAGAAAGTCTAAGATCACTTTATTTGGATGTCTGAATCTTTAGTTGTGAATTTTTTAAGTTGTAAGTCTGAATCTGTCCAAATCTAGACAGAGCTGTTGTGTTAGCACTTTTTGACCTTGCTAAGTGTTGAATCATGCTGAAGTAAAAATACCAAAGTTGTAGAGCCTTTTTTAAACTTTCCAGAAAGTCCTAGTTTCCTAGTTTTGATTAATATTTGAAAAATTATGATTAAAACAAGTAACTATTGTGTTGAATCATGGTTGAGTTCACCCTTTGTGCTAAAAATGTTTGGTTAGCACTTAATTAATGTATACTTGCCATGACTAAGCTTAATAATGCATGTGTGTTATATTTTATATGTTTCTTCTCTAGTTGATATTGATATAGGAGTTTCATAGACATGGATGCCTAGGTCCTATTTAAATTTTACGTTGCCTTGATTTCTCTTGTGTGGTCAATAGAAGCACAAATGAATACTTAAGGTAAGCATAGTAAATGCGTGTACTTGTGATGTCATATTTGTGTTGCATAAATATACAAAGTGTTTGTCGCCTTTTAGTGGTGTTAATGTTGTGCGCTCGATGATATGTAGTTAGCTAACGCTAGTGTGTGTGGTTGCTTATGATGTCTCGCTACTTAGTGTTTAATTCGCTAGCATGTGCTTGAAGTATCTTGTGCTATTTTATTATATTCATACATATGCATCTTGCATCTCATTTAGGACCGAGAGGTGGTGATCGTGCAAGTGATGTGGTGCCAACCACAAGATACAGTTGGTGGACAACCCAAGGAAGGATGGACTTAACCAGTGGATGCTCGCCAAGCGAGTGCCATCCAGCAAACACTACCTAAGTGTTAAATTAAAGGCAAGCCCCGGTTTTATGCATAACCTACTTATTATGCTATTTTACTACACTTATTGTTTGTAGGTTTGAAATGTGCACTTAAGTGTAGGAGTTGTTTGGAACCTTAGTTGCATGAACTCAGGTTTTTCCCTTGTGATGGATACTAGTATGCTAGGTCGAGTAGCTGCTTTACTAATTAGGGATCTCGGTAGAAGTCGAGTGATTTTTCTAGCACTCGCGCGACGTCAGGAATTGGTTGTATCCATTTTCATATCATAATGATGATGGTCTATGGACAACGATCCATGGGGATTGGTTGTATACGAGACGGAAATTGGAATAAGGATTAAGGTGTGGTACCGTGTGTCAATCGTTTGAACGTACTAAGCACATGCGGAGAAATATGGTAAATCGGTAAGCCTAGTACCTGATTGAACCTGGCAGCAGACTTTGCCCCTCACGCGACCTGAGACATGGTCTCCCATTCCGGTTATGGTGGGTACAAGTGCGGTCACTGCACGACGGCAGTCGGAGTCAGTGAGGCATTCTACGCCAAGGCGGTGAGCCCTGATGTATTGACGGGAAATCGATGGAGACGGTTGATGTGTGTGGGGACGGAGTGCCTCGCCACGTCGTGTGTTTAGGTTTACCTTGCAAGGTTTAAAAACTTGATTCGAATCGTCTGCTTCTCGCAACTAATGAGACTGCTTGATCCATGCTGCTACATTGAGTAATAAGTGGAAATGAGGTGACTGGCAAAAGATGTTGATTGCTAAAAATGTTTGATACCATGTATGAGTAGCTAGGTACTCATCTAGTTTAAAAAGGATCATACTAAAACTTGAAAAGCTAAAACTTGATTTTAGACTCAGCTAGTGCTTTTGGCAAACCAAACCCCTCAGCCAAACAGCTGCATGTCTAGAGGTAGAGGAGTAGACTCCTCACACCGGGTTAGTCTAGCTAAGTATTAGTATACTCAGCCTTGCTTGTGGCATAATTTTTGCTGGTACCTCCTTGAATTGGTTGATGGTGTGACTTGGCCTCCATCCCCGCCACCGGGATAGATGGTCGAGTGGGTTATTGCTTCCGCAGGAGAGGACCAGGAGTAGCGTGGCCAGGCTTCGCCATGTTACTCGGTTTTCTCCGTTAGTTATTTCCGCTGCATTAAAATTTATGATTATTATTTCTGAAACTCCAATAATGTAATCACTAATTATACTTATTAAATTTGTGGTATTATGTTTTATTGTATTTCTCTATGCCTCATCTTCGAGTGAGCTAGTGGTATTAGATCCTAGTAAGTGGCTTTATCGGACTGGATACGAGGGACTGACGGGTTATTCCTGTTTAAGTGTGTTGCTGCCCTTAAGGGTGCGACTTGGGCACTTAAGCTGGAATAATTCGGGCGGTTCCGCCACATAAGTAAATACCAAACCATAGTAATAATAAGTAAAAATAATAATAAAATAATCCCAGATGTAATGAAATGACAAATTGAATTTAAGTTCCATAAATTAATCATGTGAGTGTCTGAGCCGCTCATGACCGTGAGCACGGCTAGTATACCAGTTTTACACTCTGCAGAGGTTGTGCATCTTTACCCACAAGTCGTGTTACCCATTTGCCACGGAGTTGATCAGACCCCATACACCTCTACCAAGGAAGCGAGGTAGGGTACCACTACGAGGCTTTTACAAAGTTCCACTAGCTTCAGAAAACCCGCTACAATTTATAGGAAGCTCTAATGCAGGAATCCCTTGTCTGACCGCCATCGCAGCAAAATCAACCCAAGGACCTCCCTACACTGACCACTCCCCTACTGCCCTTGCCCCTTTTGGGTAAGGTAGTCATCCACTAGCTTTCCTAGTTAATCAGCCAAGGGCGTCCCATTAAACCCTTGTGGTAGCACTGTTTTCCCGAGTGGTTCTCCATGTTCCCATTAACATAATGATCTTATCATGAACAGTAAATAATAAACAGATAATAAAAAGTATAAAAATGAGTGATGAATATCTCTATACCCAAAGCCACATAAAGCAATAGCATGTACTACCCAAAAATTTAGTAGTAAAACCAGTGGTGAAACAAGGTATAAAGATAGTCAAAATCTAGGGTAACCTATTGGGTCCCATTAAAATTAACCTATGCAGATCATTGTGATTAATAAGAACATGAATGGGTAAAAGGAAGTGATCAAGGGCACAACTTGCCTTCAATGAGCTCCTGCTCAGAAGTCTCTACCAGCTGAACCTCAGGATCCTCTGTAGCTTGCTCGTCTACTCGTATCAACACAACACATACATAGTATAGCAAAAATTAACATCAACCAAACATGTAAATAAAATACATAATAATAATCTAGACATTAAAATAAGATCATAGGAACTGGAATTATTAATTTTGGAGTTATAGATTTTAAGATATGAATTTCTGAAGGTTTTATGTATTTAATACAAGATTAAGTACTAAATAAATTTTAATTTGTCTTTCATGTCAAAACAGTGACACTAATGTTTAGACAATAATATTACAAAAATTTAGGAATTGGAATGGACCAATTTGGAGTTCATATGGATTCCCTACAAATTAAACAAGTTTCTGTAATTAATTTAATACTAAAAATCTATTTTTACATTAGTTTCTCTGGTTTTTCTGATCTCGGAACTGGGCCTCAAATTCCAGAAAGCGCAGGGGCTTGCGTGCAAGAATTCCTACGACTCAGTGCACTGTTCCTATGGACTGTGGGTTCTATTTTGGACAACATAGGGACTCTTTAGTAAAAAGGCTATCGCGAAGGGGTACGCGTCGATCTCGGCCGCACGATTAGAAATCAAGGCCCACGATTAGGTTCTACCGATTGCGAACCGGTACCCGATGCGGACCATCCGATCTAGCCTCTATGGTCACGATTTCAAATAACTGAGATCCCATCCCGACCATCAATCAAGCGATCAAGGGCCACGATGGCACCCGGCCGAAACGGTACGCTTGATCTAATCCTATGTGCCCCCTGCAAATCGAACGGTCACACGCCATCATCTACTTTTCTCCGGTAGAGTCGCGCGGTGGCGCTACTTCCCCCAAGGCGGTCGACCTCCGGTGAGCGCCAACTGGCGAACCACTGCTCCAAAGGCGCACCCGAGACTACCCACACGTTCCCGATGATTTAGCGAATGCAGTAGCCGTGTTATTACCTTGAATTGGAACGCCGTAGTCACTGGCCACGGCCGCGCCCGAGCACGGCGGCATCACCAACTCCGGTGAGGAATTCCAGGGATCCCAGGGCACCACCCTCCGATTGCGCCCACGTACGGCTTCCTCGTGAGCTTCCCAAGCCTCGGGTGACAAGACTAGGGTCCGATTTGCGCTGTTGGTGGCAATCCACAACGGCGGCACTCTCTCTCGCTCGATTCCCTTTTCTCTGTGTGGCGTCAACTTGGTTCAAGCGCGAGGGGGTGACACGGGGAAGGAGGAGGTCGCGGAGGCACCTAGGCTTTATCCACCACTCCCTCAACGGCCTATCCCGGAATCTCCGACCACACGCGAGCTGGAGGCAACGGCATGGCCGCACGACTCGGATGCATGGACTGACCGGCCAGGCCCACCGCATAGTGTCAACCACGAGCGCGAGTGAACGGATGACCAGCCGGCCCCGCGTGTCGGCGTGAAGACCCTAGTGTCGCGCGCACCGTCAGCCTACCCGCGGGCCCGTGATGCCAGAGACCATTCGTGCGCTAGGAATGGGACATGGGCCGCGCGGATGCAAGGAGAATTTGGCCGAATTTGTGGTTGGCGGCCCAGGTAAGGTTTCTTCTTCTTTTTCTTTTATATATTTTTTCTTCTTTCTCCATTATTTCCCAAATTCAAATTTAAATCCTAGTTTTAAATTCCAACTTGTGACAAATTTATTCTTAGGTTACATTGCGCTATAAAAAAATTTCCATTTTGGATATATGTTTATATATATTATTTATATTTTTATATCCTTTCTCTCTTTCTTTATTTTATAGGTAAGTGCCAGTGCGTTGCAACGGAACTGTATAATAACACGATAACTTATGTACATATGTGTGTTATATTGTTATGATAAAATGTTTCGGAATCCATTTGTAATCTTAACCATACATAAATTTTGTTATTTTAATCTAGCTATTTCACCATTACATTGCAACCATCAGTACCATATAGACTTCTATATATGATTTTAATAATGTCATTGAGTTATAATGACAACACGATTAGGGAAGTGTTATTTACAACTCAAATCTCAGAAAAAGGGTACTAAGAAAGCACAGAAATAAGGTAATTAACTCTATCACAAGAACCAAGTGAACAATGAAATATCTCCATTCCAGCAAACAACATGACAACCTAAAATCGGAAAAAGATCAATACAATATTGACCATATATCATGGCTATCAACCTTGTCATCATTTATCAAGCATGGATAATATCGATCACATCGCCAGCATGCATTGAAAGCACTGTTTCCACCCCTAATGATGAAGAGGTCGAAGCCGAGGCCCTTGACGGAGCAACGGCGCGGGCATCCTGGACGAGCATGCCGCACCAGGCGAGGCAAAACTGCTGGAGCACGTGCGCGGGTGCGCGACATCGGTGCAGGTCTGGAGCGCGGTGACCGCGGAAGTGAGGCCGGCGTCCATGTAGAGGCAGGGCTTAAAATACCACATGAGCATGAGCTGATGAGAACATTATTTGTAAACGCATGCTCCACTGTGCGACACCGTCCATGTAGAAGCAGCGTGTGGTTTCTTTGACCTATGGCTACTCCACCGTGCGGCAGGGGTCCACCCTCACCCACAATAATGGCAATACATTTGCCATGATGATCATGTCAATGGAGGGCACAAACAAGCAAGCCATACCCCAACCATGTCTTCTAGTTATCATGCATGAGAAACGAATAAAACTTCTCCCACTTCCGAACGAAACGACACGCTGCTTCTGAGTTCTGACCAAATGGTGCAGCCGGGCAACATAGTTCTAGATTTAACAAACGTTACAACAGCCAAAGCCACTCACCGCTAAAAAAATACAGCAACGGTGGTACATCACTCTCGTTTTAGACGAGAGTCTTTCTAATAAAGTACATCCATTCCATGCCACAGGTTTTTCTTCTTCATTCATTCGACCATGGTGCGCTTCTTGCCTCGTTGCCTCACTGTTTTGCAAAGAGTAGACAAAAAGTCACTACTCACATCAGTGCAGCTAGCAACGAAGGCCATGCGCTGCCACAGGGGCTGACAAGACCATGACATACCTTGAGCCAACTTGTTCCGGGTAGAGCACCATTGCTTCGAAGCCTTTCTGTACGCCGCAAGGATTTTCTCCATCTGGTTCATCATCAAGATCAGTGTTGTTACCCATATAAGTTTGCTAAGGCATGATTAACACAACACAACAGAACTGCATAAAAACCATAGGAAACAAGATGCCACGAACAAAAGGAAAAAAGCATAAATCCAATTGCAACTGGACTAATCTATGATGCGGAGTCGTAAATGTTTGCACATATTAGTCAAGCCCAAGCACAGAATAATAGTTTAGCAAAACCAAATATTGACCAAACATATCAATGGAAACAATTTGAATATCGATTTAGCCTCCTCACCACATCCCCACAGGACGAATGCATGGAAATCAAAGCTCTCTCTAGCATATATAGGTCCACCGCTCTGTCCTTAGGAATTGTCGATGTGAAACTCAGACCAAAATCAATAAGAACCTGCCAAGATTTAACACATATAAGTTGCAAATCAATAGCCACGATGCGACTCAGATGGGTCGATTGCTGCTGATCTTGACAGCCATAAACTCGACTCCATAGCTCAATAAAGTGAATGCATTCAACAGAAGGTGTTGGCGAAAAGGATATTGTACTGACCAATTGATTGTTATTGTTCTTAATCATCATGTTTGACGTGGTCAAATCACCATGAACAAGGCCTCCATCATGTAGTTTGCCATGGCATTTCCTATCTGTGTGGCAATATCATTCAGGCGTTCCTCATTGACCCCATTTGAACCAAACCTAAGAAGTATATCATTGACAGACAAGCCATCCACATGCTCAAAGGTCAAAGTATGCAGAACTGGATCCACATCATAAAGTACTGGGGTAGGAACACCAAGCCTCCTTGCTTTAGTCATGCACCGAGCTTCCTGCACATGAAAAAGACCATACTAAAATACTATACTAATCTAAATCTCGGTAAAATCAGTTGTTATGTGCCACTGTTCAGGCCATGTCTTGCAGCTCACCATAACTACAACTTAATCAATAATTTATACCCTTGGCACAAATCGAACTCTTTGTTTGTACATAAACAAGCAAGGCAAAAATAGGTAAGCATCAGATTGACATTTTCCATAGAAACAAAAGTAGACACATGAAGAAAATTAGGGAGTGATATGACAAATATGTAAACAGGGATATGGAGGGAATGATGGAAGTGTCAAAAACCTTAACCCATTGTGCTCACACCATGACACCAACATAAGCAACAGTAACAAAGTGCATAACAACATCAAATGCATTCTCCGAAAATATTTTGTTCACCTGATTATTGGTTAAGCAAAAAAATCTCATCAACACATAAATGTAAGGCAAGGGGAGGCATTGGGTTATTAAACTTCAGAAGAAGGATACAACTTTGGCATTGCCTAAATCAGCATAAATAAACTTAAGCCCTCTGGGTTCTGGAAATAGCCATCGAAGAGCTCTAATAGTTGCCATGTTCCCTCTAGATAGGTTATCCTGTAAACATCAAACAACAGAGAAGCTTTTCCTATCATCTCATCCCTTTTCTGGCCAGCTTATCTCTTCTATATGGGATTCATGGCTTGTGCATGTCCTTTTTTGTGGAGGATATAAAGTGTAAATAATTCTGAACAATGGTGGTTACCAAGCCTTACAGTTTGTAAGGTTTACCATTGGGTAAAAGCGACCTGGTTCTATTTTAGTATTCTGCCTATGTTGATTTCAGATAGATGCTAACATGAACAGAAACATGTGGCGCGATATGCAGATGCATAGAAATAGTACATTTATTCAACACGGGCAAATAAAAAACGGTATGTTTATGTAGTAGATAAAAGAAATTCTTGTTGCTACAGAATCAGTACTTCTAATAATAAGATAACATCACACTTTTTGCAAAACATCAAGGAGTGGTTTTTTATTATAACTAATTCAATTGCTTTATTTATTGATTGTTCCATAAAACATACATGTTTCGTGCTACACAAAAGGGCAGGGCTGATTTTACAACATACCTTATTTTACAGGTTCCAGTTGGTACAGTGATTTGAAGAATAGATAATTGGAGTATTTGGATTATTTTATGATCATAGTAAAGAGAAACACACTAATGAACTCTCCAGTCAACTTACAACTTTAATTGAAGAAACAACATGAGGTTTCTTTGTAGTGTCCAACGCATTAGATGGCAACCTAATAATTGTATAAAAGCCATCTTCCCGAAGCACTTTCTTTAGTGACAAACAAATGCATAAGCACCAAATTAGTTAAAAAGGAAATCAAGGTAAGAAATGTGGAGCACAAGAAGTTACATTGAACGTCGCTTTATCGTCCTCAGTAAAATCATTCCTTGTAAAGCGAAGCTTAGTGAGGGTCTGATCCATAAGAAAAGTACAATTAGGGAATTCCCATGACATATTGTAGATGCTAAATTTCCAAATGTTTTTATTGCTTCGAAAATTTCATGGTGAACAGTAGTTACACAAGTACAAATCTCCGTACTCAACATATACTAAGGCATTTCATTACTCGAATGAAACTAATTCTTTTTAATAATAAGGACTACAAAAATGAATTATACTGCATATCTAGGATATGCATCCATGTTGATAAAAGATAATGCAGGCACTGAATTATTGAACTGAGCACTAAAACAACAAATTTGAGCAAAATTTTTATAAAACAAGAGCTTCAAAATACCTAGCGATCATTGTTCCTTCTCCATCTCCTGTAAATAATTCTAATAGAAGTGATCCATCTACACATCCTTTTATAATATGAACTCTTTGAATGCCACCCTTACATTTCGAAGGAACAAATAGATAGTCACCTAACAAATACAGACTTTAACCAAATGTACTACCACACATCTCACGATTCTATCCAACTCAGTCAAGAGAATGAGCTGACGCAAAAAACAGAAAAGAGGTCGTGGTGGTGGCATTGCTTACTAGGAAGTTATGGTGGTGGCTTCCACTGCGCGTCTGGTACTCATACACTTGCTATCATCCTTGCTTCTGTGAGCTACATAAAGTGAGGTGATGGTCTTTCCTGTCAGATGAGAGGTTGGAAGGCTTGTTCTTGGCCATGTCAGTAGACTGGTATAGTAGACTGGTATGAAGCGAGTAATTTGGATGTGCTGAATTGGTAACTGTACCTTTTATTCTTCTTCGCCTTCCTCTTTCTCTTCCTCCTCACTTTCTAGTGAAGATATATATGCTTCTGAGCTTTCATGCAGTGTTAGATGATCCAGATCCAAGGGTTATGCCTGATATAAATTTATGTTTCTATTAAATCACAAAATGAACCATATACCTTCAGCTAGTGTGTTGCCCACAAAGCCAAGGCCAGCAGCCCTTCTCCACCACACGTGTCCTGCACCCAACAGAAGCACAAGCACAACCAACAGGTAGGCTAACTGAGGATGCAAAACACAATTCCTAGTAATCTTGCATGGGAAATTTTAGATTTTAACAAAAAATATGGCTTCAATCTTTCCTTGGCACATATATATTTGTATTATACTATTATTTAGTAAGTAGTATATTATTTTCATCTGATTTTCACTTTTATTGGGATAAGACAAAACTGCATTATAAACATTTCTCCTTTCTCTGCAGTATCTAACTGATCGGCATGGAGCTTATTTGTATTATTACTATTCTAAAAGGTGGGAGCCTCACCTGCCAGGTGTTAGGTTCATTTATCCCTTCCTTCTATCATGGCCGTCAACAAAACCGAGCTCAGCAAGCCCAGGGCCGCGGGTCCAGATTGTCACACTATGTAGTCAAGCTTGAGTAGGCCCATATTAGTTGTTGAGCTTATAGTCCAGCTTGAGCTCGACTCGAGCAAAGCTCAAGTTCAGTTTGCTGAAGCTCGGTAATGCATATCTATCACCAGACAACAACAATGTTGTAAGGTTGAATCTTGGAGAGGAAGAGGAACTCTCAATGGAATCATTAGATTTCAAAAAAGACATAAATCAAGATTCAAGATCTGGTCCAATGGATGAAGCAAGAAGAAAGGAACAAGAGAAGCGAAGAAAATATTCATTGTGATTCTAGATTTCTAGGAAGTGTGCATGATAGTCCGGAACATATCGAGACAAAGAGTGGAGGAGATGAAGGGGAAGATTTGGTGCTTACTTGACAGTGGCCACTCAGGCCTTGTTCATGATGAGGTCAATGTGGGTAGTGGCATCTCATGGTTCTCTCAGACTCTAGAGGGTGTAATTTGCTTATTTGCTTCGGACATAGACAACATTTGTATTATTTAGTAAGTAGTATATTATTTGCATCTGATTTTCACTTGTGCCGGGATAAGACAAAACTTCACTGTAAATGTTTCTCAAGTTATACAAACAGCTACACGGAATCTAAAAAGCAGCTTGGTACAAGGCTTTGGACCCAAATTGAATCAGAGACCATCTCAACAATGCAAGGCCTACTCATCCTAAGTGCCTACATTCGTGCCCTAGTATGCGCAGGTTTTATATTATACCATGGAATCGTGAATAATTGCAGAATAGAACGCTTCTGGTGCAAATATGGAGAAATTAGCATGGTCGAATTCTAGGAACAGTCATTGCCCGAACCCCAAACTGTATCCTTCAATTTGGTTAGGTGCCCTACCCAACCAAATAAACCTCAACATTGTGCATAAACACCCATTTTGAGCTAAAAAATAACGACAAAGGAGATTGGTACAGGGCTTTGGACCTAAATTGAATCAGAGGCCATCTCAACAACACAAGGCCTACTCATCCTAAGCGCCTACATCCGTGCCCTAGTATGCACAGGTTTTATATTATACCATGGAATCGTGAATAATTGCGGAATAGAACGCTTCTGGTGCAAATATGGAGAAATTAGCATGGCCAAATTCTAGGAACAAAGTCATTGCCCGAACCCCAAATTGTATCCTTCAATTTGGTTAGGTGCCCTACCCAACCAAATAAACCTCAACATTGTGCATAAACACCCATTTTGAGCTAAAAAATAACGACAAAGGAGACATACGATAGATAAATCTAAATCCAAAAGACAGTCGATCTGGGTATTCGAGAGATCTACTTACTTAATCTGATATAGCATGCCACTTCTCCCTTGTTGCCTTGCTCACCTGGTCCACCAACACGAACAAAGAAGACATCTGCAAACGCACCAAAAAAATAAAGGAAGATCAGAGTGCAAGGTGACTAACGGTCGTAACACTCTTGTTGCCAGGGTGCTGAACCTGATACTCCTGTCTGAATCCAGACCTGAAAAGCAAACAAACGCCACAATAAGTTCAATAATGGGGGGAATCCACAGACTCTTAACAAAAATAGAGCATAGATCTAGAGATTTAAGTAAGGCAGAGAACTCGCATGAAGACGAAGAAGGCGGAGGGTGGGCGCTTGGGCTTACCACTCGTGGCGACCTTCTTGAGCTTGCCGGCGACGCCACCCGCCCAGAGCCTGCAACAACAACTGCAGAATAGCATAACCAATAGCACTGTCAAACTATCACAAGGAAAAAGAGGAACCATCGTTCCTCTAAAAGAACAGAGTATGCGCGGAGATCCAACCTGCCCCAAATTGTATCCTTTCGTGCACCTAAGCATCGCCGCCGCACCTGAGCGCCTTCTTGCTTCTTCTCCTCGCATGTGGCAGTGGCAACTGCTACATATATGTGTGCTCTCTTCCGATGCCTTCCCAGGGTTGTCGAAGCCACCGTCGTAGGACCGCTCCCACGACTAAGGGCTCCTAGGGCCCCATGGGCAGCAGCAACATCTCCTCGTGGCTCAGGACCTTGGGCTCGACAGGGTCCTCTGAAAGCAATATTTTGGGGGTCGGCTACGGGAGGAGGGGCGACCTCACGAGCAGTCGGTGGCAACTCGGGCTTCTGCTTTAGATCGGACGTTGGTGGCTGGTGATGGTTGTCTTGCCCCCTACCGGCACGTGCCCGCGCGAGGGAGTCTAGCGCCGGAGAAGTCATGCTCGAGAGAGGAGGGGAGCGTTGAGAGAGGAGGTGGGGAGAGGTTGCAGCGCGTGCCCTATCGAGCGTGCGTGTGGGGGGGGCTGGGACGATGGGGAGGGGAGGACAAGGGAGGAGGCCGAGGTAGGCAGGTAGTTGCTCGTTCCCGACTCGTGCGGAGACAAGGCGAGGTGGGAGTCTAGGAGACGAGGCCTAACCAGATCGGCAAGGGCGAGACAGGCGTGGGACAGAGGATGGTTGGAGCTGACGGGGTGGACGATCTAGATTGCGGCGAGGCAGAACAGGCAGATGGCAGAACCAGGAGGCAGCCTATCCCCTTGCGTTCTTCATAGTAGTAGAGATTTTAAATTCTTGAATTTTCCCCTTTAAATCTTAAATTCTACTTTGAACTTTGCTATATTACTTTTCACATTATTTTTATATTGTCACAAAAATGCACCCAAATGAAATTCCCAGAATGATGCATAATTTAGTGACAAATATTTTATAATTGTATTTTTTATATGATGTTCACATGTGAGGGTAAAAAAAGGTCAAATTCACACCTAGATAAAGTGAAATTGTTTGTCCTTTTATATTATCTCTACAAATTACAATTAGGGTCTTACAAATCCTACCCCCCTTAACAAGAATCTCGCCCTCGAGATTTAGGAAGAACTAGTGAACAGATGGGGAAAATCTATGTGAAGCTCTTCTTCTCTCTCCCAAGTAGCTTCATCTTCACCATGGTGACTCCATTGTACTTTGCACATCTTTATCACCTTATTTCTTGTAACTCGAGTCAAAGTGTAAAGAATCCTGATAGGGTATTCCGTATAAGTTAGATCATCTTGAACACTCAGATCCTCCATTGGTAGCTGCTACTCAGGTATACCCTGAGGCACTTCTTGAGTTGTGACACATGAAAGGCATCATGTACATCCGATAGTTTATCAGGTAGCTCGAGTTGATAAGCCATCTCTCCAACTCGCCTAGAAACTCTGAATGGTCCAATATAGCGAGGGGACGATTTGCCCTTGACTTTAAATCTCCTCATTCCACGAAGTGGTGACATCTTGAGGTACACATGATCACCTTCCTCAAACTCTAGTGGTCTTCTTCTATTATCAGCGTAGCTCCTTTGCCCGGTCTGAGCTACCCTCAAGTTCTCCCTGATTATACAGACTTGTTCTTCTGCCTCTTGAATAAGTTCAGGTCCAAAGAACTGTCTTCCTCCAGTCTGGTCCTAATATAGAGGAGTCATGCACTTCCTGCCATATAGAGCATCAAATGGTGACATCTTCAGACTGGCCTGGTAACTATTATTATATGAGAACTTAGCATAAGATAGACTCTTGTCCCAACTACTACCATGCTGAAGGGCACAAGCTCTCAACACGTCCTCCAATACTTGATTAGTCCTTTCAGTCTGTCCATCAATCTGAGGATGGTAGGCCGAACTAAAATTCAACTTCGTATCCATATTCTCATGAAAACTTTTCCAAAATCTGGATGTAAACTGTGATCCTCTATCTGAAATGATCTTCTTCGGTATACCGTGTTGAGACACAATCCAATCCATATATACTCTACCAATTGAGATCCCTTATAAGTAGTCTTGACCGGAATAAAATGAGCCACTTTGGTCAGTCTATCCACAATAACCCATATATAATCATATCCTTTCAAGGTGTGAGGCAATCCAATAATGAAGTCCATACCAATCTCTTCCCACTTCCACTCGGGTATCTTTAGTGGATGCAGTAGTCTAGCTGGTCTCTGGTGTTCAGTCTTAACTCTTTGACACACATCGCACATAGCCACATGTGCAGCAACATCTCTCTTCAATCTATACCACCAGTATTTCTGCTTCAAATCTTGATACATCTTAGTACTCCTAGGATGATTAGAATAATCTGAGTCATGAGCTTCCTTTAGTATAGTCTCTCGAAGGTTGTCAATCTCAGGAACACATATCCTGTCCTTGAACCATACAATGCCTTGCTCATCCTCCGTGAATTCTAGACCTCTACCTTCAGTAATAAAATCCTTGATCGCTTGTATCCTAGCATCACGAGTCTGTCCTTTGCGGATTTCTTGCTCCAAGGTAGGTTCCACATCAATAGTATCTCCTTCAATGTGAGTAACTATTCCCAGGTTAAGTCTCATGAAATCCTCAACAATCTCATCGGGTAGCTGGGCAACAATAGCTGAATGAACGTGCTCCTTTTGACTCAAGGCATCTGCAACCAAATTCACCTTGCCCGGGTGATAGTGAATTTCCAAATCGTAATCCTTAATAAGCTCCAACCATTGGCGTTGCCTAAGATTGAGATCCTTCTGAGTGAATATGTACTACAAACTCTTATGATCCATGTACACTTGGCACTTGGTTCCCATGATATAATGCCTCCATATCCTTAGCGCATGCACTACGGCTGCCAGTTCTATGTCTTGAGTGGGGTAGTTCAATTCATGTTTCCGCAACTGACGAGACGCGTAGGCAACCATGTGTCCTTCTCGCATCAGTACACATCCCATGCCTTGGTCGCATGCATCACAATATATGTCAAATCCCTTCTGTAGATCTGGCATAACCAACACTAGGGTGACATCAATCTCAACTTCAGTTGGTTAAAACTATCTTGGTACTTATCGTCCCACTTAAACTCTCTTCCCTTCTCTAGAAGTGAGGTCATAGGCTTAGCAATCTTAGAAAATCCTTCAATAAATCTTCGCTAATATCCTGCTAGTCCCAAAAAAACTCGAATCTCTGTAACTGTAGTGGGTATGCTCCACACCACTATCTCCTTGACTTTAGCAGGATCCATTGATATCCCTCCATTAGAAATGATATGTCCAAGGAATGACACCTCGTCAATCCAGAACTCGCATTTACTGTACTTAGCGTAGAGTTGATTATCTCGTAGCTTCTGTAGCACCAATCTCAGATGTTCCTCATGATCAGTATCACTCTTGGAATAAATAAAAATATCGTCGATGAAAACCATGACGAATTTGTCTAGATCATGAACACCTTATTCTTCAGATCCATAAAATAGGCTGGTGCATTAGTTAGTCCAAATGACATAACAGTGAACTCATATAAACCATATCGGGTCAAGAAATCCGTCTTGGGAATATCCGATGGCCTAATCTTCATTTGATGGTAACCCGATCGGAGATCAATCTTCGAGAATACCCTAGCATCTCTCATCCGATCAAATAAATCCTCAATGCGGGGTAACGAGTACTTGTTCTTCACGGTAACATCGTTAAGGGACCTATAATCCACACACAATCGCTGTGATCCATCCTGCTTTTGTACAAATAGAACCGTTGCTCCCCAAGGTGAAGAACTCAGTCAAATGTACCCAGCCTCTTACAACTCTGTCAACTGCTTCTTAAGTTCTTTTAACTCTTTTACCGACATCTCTTATGGCCATTTGGAAGTAAGAGTAGTCCCATGTAAGAGATCTATGACAAACTCAACTTCCCTATCTGGTGGCATCCCTGGTAACTCCTCTGGAAAGACATCCGGAAAATCCTTAACCACATGGATGTTGTCACCAACAAACTTCCCATCTACTAAGAATGCCGCTAGTCTAGTGGCGGTAGTTACTGCAATTCCAACTTCAAATCTTTCTCCTTTGGAACTGCTGAGTTCAATGGTTCCTTTAGCACATTGTATAAACTACCTTTGCCTTTCTTAACCATGACATACCAAGGATCATGTCTATAGTGCTCTCTTCTAACACTATAGGGGTAGCCCATCTGGGTTAGAAACACAGGGTACGAAAGAAAGGATTGTAGACAAGGCATGTAATTACGAAGCATGTTACTTTGGGGGATTTATTAGCTAAGTGTGTCACCTACTAAAGCTAATTCATTACCTTATGGTGGTACATGCTAAGATGCCCGTCTATACTATTTCAATCAATCAAAGAAGCAAATCAGGCATTTATCATCAGGACAATCAACCAACATTTTTAAATAAAGAAAATAGTTTTAATTTCATCTTAGGTTCCCTATCTCTTAAGAAGGTCATAAATGTAGGATTCAAGGTGTGAAATCCATCTTATCTCAGAGTAGAGAAGGTAAGAATAATCAGAGTAGAACAGTAGAAGGTGAGACAAGATCAAGATAAGTATAGAAAGAATCAGAGTGAGATAAGTATAGAATGAATTAGAGTAAGATAAGTAGGTAAGGGTTTGTCCATTTCTATTTAGGTTTCGTCCTACAGTCAACATTTTCTCTGATACCACTTCTGTAACACCCGGGTTTTAAGGGACAAAGCCGAGTGCATCTCATACATGCGCCAAAGAAGACAACATATATAATAACAGAGTGTATAGAGATAAATATCACAATATAATCAAAGTATATATTACAAAGTGGAAGTCTTACAAAATAAAAGATAAACATAATAGGATCTAAAATCCATCCTTGGAACCGGAAAGTCAACTAGGAGACGCCACCTAGATCGAATCGAACTCCTCATTAAGCGGCTCCTCTTGAACCACCTGTTCTTCTCCTATGGGGGGAGTGAGACAGCAAGGGTGAGCTCACACGTGTTCATCACTCAACAACTTGTGGGGAATAATGTGGCATGAACTCACCAAAGGTGTGAGTTCATGTGAAGTGTAAGGCTGATCAATAAAATAAAGGCTGAAGCTGAGCATTGCTTTTATAAGTTGGTCAAAATTTTAATAGAAATTACTAAGTGTAAGCAAATACAAAACCATAGTAATAATAAGTAAAAATAATAATAAAATAATCCTAGATGCAATGAAATGACAAATTGAATTTAAGTTCCATAAATTAATCATGTGAGTGTCCGAGCCGCTCATGACCGTGAGCATGGCTAGTATACCAGTTTTACACTCTGCAGAGGTTGAGCATCTTTACCGACAAGTCGTGTTACCCATTTGCCACGGAGTTGATCAGATCCCATACACCTCTACCAAGGAAGCGAGGCAGGGTACCACTACGAGGCCTTTACAAAGTTCCACTAGCTTCAGAAAACCCGCTACATATTATAGGAAGCTCCAGTGCAGGAATCCCTCGCATGACCGCCATCGCAGCAAAATCAACCCAAGGACCTCCCTACACTGACCACTCCCCTACTGCCCTTGCCCCTTTTGGGTAAGGTAGTCATCCACTAGCTTTCCTAGTTAATCAGCCAAGGGCGTCCCATTAAACCCTTGTGGTAGCACTGTTTTCCCAGGTGGTTCTCCATATTCCCATTAACATAATGATCTTATCATGAACAGTAAATAATAAACAGATAATAAAAAGTATAAAAATGAGTGATCAATATCTCTATACCCAAAGCCACATAAAGCAATAGCATGTACTACCCAAAAAATTAGTAGTAAAACCAGTGGTGAAACAAGGTATAAAGATAGTCAAAATCTAGGGTAACCTATTGGGTCCCATCAAAATTAGCCTATGCAGATCATTATGATTAATAAGAACATGAATGGGTAAAAGGAAGTGATCAAGGGCACAACTTGCCTTCAACGAGCTCCTGCTCAGCAGTCTCTACCATCTAAACCTCAGGATCCTCTATAGCTTGCTCGTCTACTCGCATCAACACAACACATACATAGTATAGCAAAAATTAACATCACACCAAACATGTAAATAAAATACACAATAATAATCTAGACATTAAAATAAGATCATAGGAACTGGAATTATTAATTTTGGAGTTATAGATTTTAAGATATGAATTTCTGAAGGTTTTATGTATTTAATACAAGATTAAGTACTAAATAAAATTTAATGTGTCTTTCATGTCAAAACAGTGACACTAATGGATAGACAATAATATTACAAAAATTTAGGAACTGGAATGGACCAATTTGGAGTTCATATGGATTCCCTAAAAATTAAACAAGTTTCTGCAATTAATTTAATACTAAAAATCTATTTTTAAATTAGTTTCTCTGGTTTTTCTGATCTCGGAACTAGGCCTCAAATTCCAGAAAGCGTAGGGGCTTGCGTGCAAGAATTCCTATGACTCAGTGCACTGTTCCTGTGGACCGTGGGTTCTATTTTGGACAACGCAGAGACTCTTTAGTAAAATGGCTATCGCGAAGGGGTACGCGCTGATCTCGGCCGCACGATTAGAAATCAAGGACCACGATTAGGTTCTACCGATTGCGAACCGGTACCCGATGCGGACCATCTGATCTAGCCTCTACGGTCACGATTTAAAATAAGTGAGATCCCATCCCGACCGTCGATCAAGCGATCAAGGGCCACGATGGCACCCGGCCGAAACGGTACGCTTGATCTAATCCTATGCGCCCCCTGCAAATCGAACGGTCGCGCACCATCGTCTACTTTTCTCCGGCGCAGTCACGCGGCGGCGCTACTTCCCCATGGCGTTCGACCTCCGGTGAGCGCCAACTAGCGAACCACTGCTCCAAAGGCGCACCCGAGACTACCCACACGTTCCCGATGATTTAGCGAATGCGGTAGCCGTGTTATTACCTTGAATCGGAACGCCACAGTCACTAGCCACGGCCGCGCCCGAGCACGGCGGCATCACCACTCCGGCGAGGAATTCTAGGGATCCCAGGGCACCACCCTCCGATTGCGCCCGCGTACGGATTCCTCGTGAGCTTCCCAAGCCTCGGGTGACAAGACTAGGGTCCGATTTGCGCTGTTGGTGGCAATCCACGGCGGCGGCACTCTCTCTCGCTCGATTCCCTTTTCTCTGTGTGGCATCAACTTGGTTCAAGCGCGAGGGGGTGACACAGGGAAGGAGGAGGTCGCGGAGGCACCTAGGCTTTATCCACCACTCCCTCAACGGCCTATCCCGGAATCTCCGACCACGTGCGAGATGGAGGCAACGGCATGGCCGCACAACCCAGACGCACGGACTGACCGGTCGGGCCCACCGCACAGCGTCAACCACGAGCGCGCGTGAACGGATGACCAGCCGCCCTGCGTGTTGGCGTGAACACCCCAGTGTCGCGCGCACCGTCAGCCTGCTCGCGATGCCAGAGACCGTTCACGCGCCAGGAATGGGACATGGGCCGCGCGGATGCAAGGAGAATTGGGCCGAATTTGTGGTTGGCGGCCCAGGCAAGGTTTCTTCTTCTTTTTATTTTATATATTTTTTCTTCTTTCTCCATTATTTCCCAAATTCAAATTTAAATCCTAGTTTTAAATTCCAACTTGTGGCAAATTTATTCTTAGGTTACATTGCGCTATAAAAAATTCCATTTTGGATATATGTTTATATATATTATTTATATTTTTATATCCTTTCTCTCTTTCTTTATTTTATTTTAAATTCTTGAATTTCCCCTTTAAATCTTAAATTCCACTTTGAACTTTGGTATATTTCTTTTCACATTATTTTTATATTGTCACAAAAATGCACACAAAATGAAATTCCAAGCATGATGCATAATTTAGTGACAAATATTTTATAATTGTATTTTTTTATATGATGTTCACATATGAGGGTAAAAAAGGGTAAAATTCACACCTAGATAAAGTGAAATTGTTTCTCCTTTTATATTATCTCTACAAATTACAATTTGGGTCTTACAATAACATCTCCACCAAATCGATAGTTAACTTCACCTGACAGAAGATCGGGCACCCCCGTTCCTATCACCAGGCATGCCAGCGCGGCTACCCTATGCGGCCGTAGCCCGGTCGATCGTGGCCACCTTGGCCGAGTCGTCGCCGCTGCCGAACGTCTTCCCCTTACGCGGTCGCCGTCAGGCCAGTGCGGCCGAGCCGGTCCCTGGGCCCACGTGCCCTTGCCCCACCCTCTGAGAGTTCCGGTTGGCTCAGCCATGCCGGCCGCCCCCGCTGCTGCGTTGTGGTGCAGCTGCACCGCGTCCAACACCCCAGCGAGCGGCCAGCGGCGCCGCGGCTAGCTGCCCCTGTGCCCACCCATGGCGAGCGGCCAGTGGCCCTCGCAATCGGCTTCCCGCATAGCAGCAACCCCGTCACACCCTCGATTAGCCCCTGCGCCGCAACGTTAAACAGTCGTGACTCCCATACGCGTTATTGTTCATGCTCTTCCATAAAATCGTTTCGCCACATCGTTCATGCTAAATAATTAATTTTCTATTTAGTTGTCGGTCATTAAAATTAACAACTCAATTTAATTTATGATTTAATTATGTGATTGTAAATACGTGGTAATGTGATTTTAACATCTTAGATGTTGTATTTAATATCTATTTAGTGTTTAGTATAGAAACAACATTTAGTTAGTGATTCTTGCATGTTCTAACCGCACGATGTTCGCGCGTTGTCGTGTGCTGTTCGCGCGCATCGTCACGCGTCATTTGCTTATGGTCATACGTGGTCGTGCGCGCTTTCCGTGTGCTCCTTCGCACGTGACGCGCGCGTTGTTCCCACATATGGGCTTGTTGTCATCGGGTCACATGTTCTAGTTGAATAATTAATTATTGGTTATTTAGGGTTAATAGAAATAACAATTTATTTAGAACGAATCTATAGTTTCAACTCGTGCTTTTATAAAAATAAATGTTAATTAACTTGATTAATACTAGCTTAAATACCTTTAATTAATTATTTGTTTGTTGTTGTTCGTGCACGACATCGTTTGCGTGTCATCGTGTTGTTCACGCACGTAGTCGTGTTGATTTACATGTGTCGCGCGCTGTCATGTGCATTGTCTCGCGCGAGTGTTGCACGTGCCATTCGCACGTGTCGTCGCGCGCTGTTCGCGTGTATTGCGCGACATCTGCGCGTGATAATAAATTGTTTTTCGCTTATAAACACTCATGTTAATAAGGTTAATACATCAGGTCATATATTTTAGATAATTAACTTAAGGTTGGCTCAACTAATATTTATTAGATTAATATTCTAACTAGATTGAATGTGTAGTGTTGCACTTGAGCTTTTATTATAAATATTAACATGGCAAATATTAACTTAGCCACTTTCTATATATTTAACATTTGTTTAGCATAAACGTGTCACCTATTTAGTTTTCTCACATGTCGCGCGTGCTGTTCCGCACGTGGTGGCGTTCTCGGTCGCGCTGGTCACGTGTGCTGTTTCGTGTGTCGTCAGCGTGCTATGTCCCGCGTGTCCGCGCGTCGTTTGCATGCTGTTGTGTCGGGTTCACCGTTGTCACGTTGTCTGCGCTTGTCGCGCGTGGTGCGCGCGCTAGGTCACGTGCGGTCGTGCTGTTTCACGCGTTACGTATTTCGTCTCGCTTCGCTATTTCGTCCCGCTTAGAGTCGTTGATGTTATTTAAATTACTTATTTAACTAAGAATTGTTAGTGTGGTCAGCTAATTAAAACTGTGTGATAGCTCTAGTGTTGGAGACTTGTTCTCAAATACTATGAGTCAAGAACAAGGCAACACAAAGTATTAAATGTTACTGTCCTTCGTCCTTCGAAGCATTATTTCCCTTAGGATATAACGATCTTCAGACGAAGGTCATGAAGGACGTACCTTCATCATCACGGTTATGAGAAAATAAAAGATGAAACATATGAAACATGAAAGATAACATGAGCAAACATTTTAATATCATTCATATGTTATCATTATACAAACTTGGATATTTAAATACGATATTACATTTATACCTTCGGCTTGACAGAAGGCAAAAATCCAGGTATTGCGTGTGAGCGATTACCAGATAGAGTGAATAGTACGGGGGTACTGTTCATCTATTTATAGGCACAGGACACAGCCTGTGAGAAATTACATTCATACCCCTTACAAAGGTTTACAACCATAATACAAGTTGTCGTGGGCCGGTTGGTCATTTCATCGTTAAGTCGGTGCATTTGGAAATATACTCTGAAGCCTTTTGTTTGATAGCTTCGGCTTTGTGTCAGTCTTCCGAAGGTGTTTCTTCTTATGGGACCTTCGTCGATGAAGCAAACCCCCAACAGTAGCCCCTTCACGGTGCCATATTGTTTTTCGTGATGAGCTCGACCCGTGGAAAATTCTCTCAGGCTTCAGAATGCCGAAGGTCCGAAAAACACCTTCCCTGAGCTCGTTGCCGAGAAACGATTAAAATATTCCGAGTGGAGGATTGTCCCACCATGCAACGGGTACGCACGATCTGGCGATTCAGCTTCTTGGGTACTATGGTCCATCGTTCAGCGAGTGCGGGTGACTGTTCAATGGGTGCGAGCGGCTTGAAGATTCACCTTCCCACCTGCAGCACTATATAAACAGACGGGTAGGTGTGAAGTTACCACAGCATTTACTGCTATTGCATCGTTGTGCTGCCAAAAAATTTAACCACAGCCGAAGCTTGCTCACTGCATTCTTAACCGAAGGATCATTTTGCTCTAGCTTCGTAACAAGAGGGAGCTTCGGCAAAGATAAAAAAATTCAACTTTGTCAAAACGTAAGAAACTCAACATCAAATGGCCAGGGTGCGCTCAACAACTAGGGTTACTCGCGATGGAGAGGAAGCCGAAGCTGCTGAAACTGCTCCTATCTCCGAAGTTATGAAGGAGTCGGGATTGGTTGTGACTGAAGGCGATTCTGACGAAGAAGCACCCGCTGCTTAAGTCAAGCAGGCAGATATTGAGGAGGGTGATGCTAGTGAAGGAGAGATTGATTATAACATCATTATGCCATCGAAGCCCATCCATTTGGATTTTGGGAAATCGACTATGTCTGAAGCTGATATGACTATGATGACGAAGCTAGGCTACTTCAGAGAAGCCAAGAGGGGGTTGGTTCGCTTTGGTGGGGAAGAGACTATCCCGAAATAGGAAAGTGATGAAGTTGTAGTTTTTAAGAGCTTCTTCAAAGCAGGGTTGAGATTTCCTCTATATGGAATGATTGCAGAAGTCTTGGAAAAATTCGGGATTTACCTTCATCAGTTGACCCCTAACGCCATTGTTAGGCTCAGCTTGTACATCTAGGCTCTCCAAAGCCTTCTGCCGAGTTCATGAACTTCACTATCAGACGAAGGCTAGAGAAGACGGATTGCATGAGAACTTCGGCTGCTATAATTTTGCTTATCGAAAGGATATGAAGACACCGGTGGTCAGTTATCATACTAAATGGCCAACCGGTTGGAAATCTGAATGGTTTTATGTTAAAATTGATGAGAAAAAGGAGAAACTAGTTCAGAACCCGTTGAAGCTAACCTTCGAGATGACTAGGCCTCAGTGCAACATGACACCGAGGGATCCATGTCAAGATGCTGTGTACGAATTTAGAATTATGTCTGAACATATTGGAACTAGGGATCTAGTCCAAGAATACCTAGCCAATAGAGTATTTCCAACGCTGAGGGAGTGGGGTATGCCGAAGCTTAAAGAAGAGAAGAAGACGAGTGAACTCGTTCGGCTGCCCTATCAGTTTAAGTTCAAAAAACACTTCAAGGAACCCTGCCAAGAATGGTTAGATACGATCGAAGTTATGTGCAATGAGATTCTAGGCAACTATACGAAGAAAGAAGATCATTTGATGGTTGCTGCCTTCGGCTCCCGACCGAAGTGAAGATTGAATCGGGTAATGGATGCTCTACATTTTGAATATCCTGATTATGAGCAATTGAACAAGGGCGTCGAAGGGCAGAAAAGAAAAAGAGTTGTCAGTGTTGTGGGCAGACAGGCCGCTAGAATGGTAAAAGAAGATGAAGAAAACCTGAAGAAGAGAAAGTTGAGCCCTGAGCCGAAGGCAGTTGCTCCGAAGAAGAGAAAAGCTGCGGCTCCAAAGCAGAAGGCAATTGATATAGAAGGAGAAACTCCTGCAACACCTTCTGCTACCGACGTGGTAGAAATTCTAAAGGTAATGACTGAATCCCTGCCTATCAAGCTAAGTCCACTTGGGGCACATCTGACGATGCTTTTTCAGAAGAAGAAGGAGCCTTCGATAGCAAAGAAAGCAGCTGGTCCGAAAAAACGAAGAATTATTACTGTGACATAAGCTATTGAAGAGACGCCACCACCAGCTTCGGCTTCAAAGGCACCAGTTGTCGAGAGCGCTACAGCTACCGAAGCTGCACCTACTGAAGCTGCAACTGCCGAAGCTGAACCGGCCGAAGATGCAAATTTAGAAAGCACACTTTCTAGTATTGATAAGATACTTCTTGACATGGCCGCAGAAGAAGCTACTACAGTTGCCGAAGAGGTCGTGGCCACAGTGCCTGAGAAAGAAAATGAAATAGCCGAAGATGCTTCGGAAGAAGAAGAGTTTAACTTTCAAAACTTAATTGGACAAGAATTGTCGAAGGCTGAGAAAGAAGAGTTGAGAGACTATGCCATATCCTGCGGGTATGAACCAGGGGCGCTACTCTTTGGCGGCATGGACGATGAAAGCTTAGGCTGTCTCCGAGACCGAACCGGAGCGAAGGTTATCGGTACTCTGTCGAAGAGTATTGGTTTCCCGAAGCTTGAGACAGACATCAGCCGCTACCGACGACAGCATATCGTCGTTAGTTTATTCTATTCTAATTTCAAGGTAAAAAACTTTTCTTCAGCTTCTTATTGTTTTTAACAACGAAGGTGTTTTATAACGAAGGTTGTTTCTGCGCAGAGTATGCTATTGAGTAAAGCTTTGAGGATGCAACAAGATCTTGAGGATAAAAAGCATGAAGTTATAATTGAGGGTTTAGAAAGCAAAATGAAAGATCAAGCAACTGCTCTTGAAAAGAAGGATTTCGAACTTCAGACAGCAAAGGATTTACTGGCAGAAGCTGAAGCTAAAATTGCAAAGTTGAATACGGAGCTTCTCTCAAAGTCAGAAAGCTTCGAACAAGAAAAGCAGAAATTTGATGCAAAATTTGAAGCTGAGGTCGAAAAAAGTTCAAATTTGCAAAAATCATTGATAGAGCTTCAAAATAAATGTCTGAAGTTCAGCAACCGATGTGTGCAACGGCTGAAGCAGATCTTCAATTTGGTTGGTGCCGGCTGTGAAAAATTTAGTCCTTCAATTGAAGACCTGCCAGGGGCCTTCGAACATATTGAGGGTGAAATTGATGCTCTAGATGAAATTATAGCTGGACACGGCAATTTATGTGCCCTGGTAGCTTCTCGGGGCACAGCTGTTGCCTTCCGGAAATCTGGTTGCACACATGGAAAGATTGTCAATAGACCAAATTTTAGTTTATCACCAGCAGATCTGATTGATATTCCCAGTCTTGCCCGAAGCAAAGGAAACAGATTTATAAAACTAGTATGGACGAAGGGTGGACGAAGCTTAGCTGATGACGAAGCTCGAAGTCATCTTAAGCCGATAACAAAATCATACCTTATGCTTACCTTTTTTCTTTAAACTTGAATTTTCCTTATAATACTTTAATATGTACAGGATGATGAAGCCGAAGAGCACAAAGCCGAAGCTTAGCAGACGATCTGAAGCTCAATAGATGGTGATGAAGCTTGAATAGCTAGCTGTGGAAAAAACTCTAAGAACTCTTGTATTAACCTTTGTAAAGAATATTGTAATTTAAGAATTAGATTCTACTGTGTAAATTTTGTCCATACCTTTGTAATATATTTTTACCTTTCCATCAATGTGTGAAATGCTTCTATGTGAACGAAACTTTGTTCTTTTTGAGCCGAAGGCGAAAAACACCTTCCCTTCTTTTTGTACACAATGAAGCATGATTCTGCTTTCGAAGCTGCATTCTTAGAGCCGAAGCAACTGTATGATATGATGATGATGATGATCCTATGTATGTCTAAATGAATGTTTATTTATGCATTGTATGATGTAATGTATCATGCAAATGAATGCCCAAACACACACATCCGAAGCTTTATCCACAACCTTCATTCCCTAAGGAATGAATGAAATCTCTTTTGCCGTTTATTTTTCGGCTGCACCGTTTATTTTTTGGTGTAAGTTCTGCATTCCCTAAGGAACATCTTTTGAACTTCTTCGCCTTCTATTTCGGAGGTATTCGCGTTGACTTTTCGTGCTTCGCCTTATATTTCGACGATATTTGGCTCTGCATTCCCTAAGGAACGACTTTTGAGCAGAAAACTTACGCTGCGCTCCCTTAGGAACGACTTTTTTGTAGCTTTGTCATGCTTTGCATCCCATTAGGGACGACTTTCGAGCTTCTCCCTGTTTTTTCTTTTTCTCTGCACTCGATGGTGCATGCTCAGATTTTACATTTACATATTTGGGGGATTTTGCTCTCGTGGAGCTGAATAAGAAAGGAAAAGATTACATATTATGGCCCCATTAAAAACCTTTCCCCCCTTCGAAAAGGAAAAGGGTGCCATAGAAAAATAGAAAAAGATTACATGAATCTATATGTAATACCGCCGAAGCTCATCCGCATTCCAAGACCTAGGAATATCATTACCATCCATATCTTTTAGTCTGTAGAACCGGGCCTTGACAAAGATACGACCAGAAAAGGTCCCTCCCACTTCAACTGTAGTTTGCCTACTGTGTCCGGATTAGCCACTCTCCGAAGCACCAGATGCCCTGGCTTGATATTTTTCAGCCGGACTTTTCTGTCGCGCCATTTTATTGTTTCAGCTTGATATTTATTAATATTTTCCACAGCCTAAAGTCTGACCCCTTCTATAGTGTCTTTTTCTACATGATAATCAGCTTTGTCTTCAGTCGAAGCTGTTGTTCTTATTGACCCCATTTTAGCTTCTTCTGGGGTTATGGCTTCGTCACCAAATAATAGCTTGAATGGCGTAAAACCCGTTGATCTTGATACGGTCGTGTTGTGGCTCCACACCACTTTAATCAACTCTTCTGGCCACTTTCCTCTGGGCTGGTTAAAAATTAACTTCATTATTCCTGTCATTATAATACCATTTGCTCTTTCGACAAGTCCATTTGATTCTGGATGTCTGACTGACGCAAAATGGATCTTCGTGTTGATTTGATCACAGAATTCCTTGAAGGTTTCAGCATCAAACTGTGTTCCATTGTCCAAAGTTATAGCCTTTGGTACGCCGAAGCGACAAACAATGTTTTGCCAAAAGAATTTCTGGACTGTAACCGAAGTTATTGTGGCCAAAGGCTTCGCTTCAATCCACTTGGAAAAATATTCTACAGCCACCATAACATATTTTAAATTGCCTTGTGTTGGTGGAAGTGGACCTAACAAATCCAGGCCCCATCTTTGCAATGGCCAGGTTGGTTGTATCAGTTGGGTTAACGACGAAGGTTGTTTCTGGTCTCTTGCGCTTTTTTGGCAATTTTCACATTTTTTAACCAGATCCGCTGCATCCGAAGCTGCCTTCGACCAATAAAATCCTTGTCTGAAGACTTTCCCTAGCAAAGGTCTAGATCCAATATGAGATCCACACAATCCTGCATGTATTTCCTTCAACAATTCTATACCTTCAGCTCTGGATAGACACTTGAGCAGTGAGAGCAGACTCCATGTTTGTATAACTCCCCTTCTATTATTACATATGGTCGAGCTCTTGCCTCTATTCCCTTAGTATAAGCTTCGTCATCTGAAAGGCAGTTTCCTTGGAGAAAAGATATAATCTCGGTTCTCCAATCTTCACTATGAACAGGAGATATATTGAGCACTGCTCTTTCAACAAGTTCCACCGAAGGTGCTCTTATTGTCTCAAAGAATACTTCCGAAGGTAAAGGCAGCCCCTGTGCCGCTGACTTGGCTAGCAGATCAGCGTGCTCATTTTCTCCTCGCGGAATATTCTTGACAGAAAACCCTTCGAAAGAAGCTTCAAGCCTTCGAACTGTATCCAGGTATTTCTCAAGCTTTGGGTCTCTTGTTCTACAACTCTTGTCAACATGACCAGAGATAACTTGGGAATCGGTTTTAAGGACCGCCCTTCTTATCCCCATTGCCTTTAACTTCCGAAGCCCCAAAAGCAAAGCTTCGTATTCAGCAATATTATTTATGCAGCTGAAATCAAGCCTTATTGCATAGCATGTTCTGACTTTGGAAGGTGCAACCAAGACAGCAGCTGCACCTGCCCCGAAGGTTCCCCAAGAACCATCGCAGAATACTGTCCAAGCTTCGGCATCTTTATTTGCTTCTTCTTCCTGAGCCCCTGGCGTCCAGTCAGTGATGAAGTCTGCTAGCGTCTGGGACTGAATCGAGGATCTATGCACATAATCAATTCTGAATTCGTTGAGTTCCGCATCCCACTTTCCAATCCTTCCAGTAGCTTCTCTGTTCCTCATGATATCCTTCAGAGGCTGTGATGAAGGAACAATTATATGAAATGCTTGAAAATAATGCCGAAGCTTCCTGGAGGCCATTAAGACAGCATACAACACCTTCTCCAATTCTGTATAATTTTTCTTTGATAAGCTTAGAACTTTGGAGACAAAGTATACTAGGGCTTGCTTTTTGATTTGTTCTTCCAATTTCTCCTGCACAAGCGCCGCACTCACTGTAGAGTGCGAAGCTGCCACATATAATAGTAATGGAGCCCCTGGCACAGGTGGAGTTAATGTTGTTAGATCAATCAGGTATTGCTTCAGCTCTTCAAAGGCTTTCTGTTGAGCTGGGCCCCACTGAAAGACTTTGGCTGACTTTAGTATTTCAAAGAATGGCAAATTTCTTTATGCTGATCTAGATATAAATCTGTTTAATGAAGCCAATCTTCCTGCCAACCGTTGGGCCCCCTTCTTCGTACTTGGTGGTTCCATTCGAAGTATGGCTTCGATCTTGCTTGGATTAGCTTCGATCCCCTTCGTTGAAACTAGGCAACCAAGGAACTTACCCTTCTTTACTCCAAAGACACATTTTTCAGGGTTTAATTTTAGGCCAGCTTGCCTGAAATTAGCAAATGTTTCTTGCAGATCAGTGATATGATTGTCTTGCTTCGTGCTTTTACTATGATGTCATCAACATATGTTAGCACATTTTTGCCTATCTGAGAATGAAGGACATTGGCTGTCATTTTGCTGAAGCTTCCTCCAGCATTCTTGAGCCCCTCAGGCATCCGAAGATAGCAATATGTACCACTGGGGGTTATGAAGCTGGTCTTCGGCTCATCTTCCTTCTTCATCTAGATTTGGTGGTAGCCTGAGTAACAATCTAGTAAACTCATAAGCTCTGATGAAGCTACTGCATCTACTAGAGAATCTATTCTTGGCAATGGGAACTCATCCTTTGGACAAGCCTTGTTAAGATCTGTAAAATCGATGCACATTCTCCATTTACCATTTGCCTTCTTCACCATAACAGTGTTAGCTAGCCACTCTGGATATTTGACCTCTCTGATAACGCCAGCACTAAGAAGCCTCTTCACTTTGTTCCGAGCACCTTCAGCTTTGTCATCGGACATTTTTCGAAGCCTTTGTTTTCTTGGCCTGAAAGATGGATCCACATTGAGTGAATGCTCAATGACATCTCTGTTGACACCACAAAGATCATTAGCTAACCAAGCAAACACATCTTTGTTGTTGAATAAAAACCTTATCAAGGTTTTCTCCTGCTCTTCAGATAACTGAGATCCCAAGCTCCCAGCAATACCTTCTGTTCTGCTATGTCTTCACATAGAAGCATAGGCTTCGGCTGATCAGCCGAGGCAGCCTTCCCTCTTCTGTACTTGTACTGTTCACAAGCTTCATTTCCATTTATGTTGTGGATTGCTTTTGAATCTGTTCAGTTTCCTTCAGCTTTTCTAGCAGCTTCCTGACTGCCATGAACAGCAATGGGTCCTTGTTCCGAAGGTATCTTCATGCATAGATATGCTGGATGAAGTATTGCTTCGAAAGCGTTGAGTGTCCCATGACCAATGATTGCATTGTAGGGATATTCCATGTCAACAATATCGAACACAACCTGTTCAGTCCTTGTATTGTGGATGAAGCCGAAAGTCACTGACATCGTAATTTTGCCGAGCGCTGCAATTTGCCTTCCTCCGAAGCCACAAAGAGGGTGTGTAGCATCAAGAATTTTGTCCTCTGGTTCTTGCATCTGTCTGAAGGCCTTAGCAAATATGATGTCTGCTGCACTGCCTGTATCAACCAAAACATTGTGGACCAGAAATCCCTTGATGACACAAGATATGACCATAGCATCATTATGAGGATAATCCTTGAGCTGAAGGTCTTCCTAGGAGAAGGTGATTGGGATGTGGGACCATTTTGACTTGATGAAGGGTCCCTGTACCCCAACATGTTGTACCTTTCTCTGAGCCTCCTTCTTCTGCTTCTTGTTGGCTGGTTCTAAGCATGAACTGCCTGTTATTGGGAGCACTAGCTTCGTAGCTGAAGCAGCTTCAGCTTGGATGTTGAACAAAGCCATCAGCTCAATAGTGGAAGTGAGTTCACCGGAGGTGGGCGCCAATGTTGGAGACTTGTTCTCAAATGCTATGAGTCAAGAACAAGGCAACACAAAGTATTAAATGTTATTGTCCTTCGTCCGTCGAAGCATTATTTCCCTTAGGATATAACGATCTTCAGACGAAGGTCATGAAGGACGTACCTTCATCATCACGGTTATGAGAAAATAAAAGATGAAACGTATGTGTCGGGAACCATAATTAGGGGTACCCTCAAGACTCCTAATTCTCAGCTGATAACCCCCATCAGCATAAAGCTGCTAAGGCCTGATGGGTGCGATTAAGTCAGGGATCAGTCCATTCGAGCGACTCGATCACGCCTCGCCCGAGCCTAGCCTCGGACAAGGGTAGCCGACCCCGGAGGATTTCCGTCTCGCCCGAGGCCCCCCCTCCGACGGCGAACATATCTCCGGCTCGCCCGAGGCCCTACCTTCGCTAAGAAGCAACCCTGACTAAATCGCCGCACCGACCGACCAAGTCGCAGGAGCATTTAATGCAAAGGTAGCCTAACACCTTTATCCTGACACGCGCCCTCCGGCAGAGCCGAAGTGACCGCCGTCACTTCGCCGCTCCACTGACCGGCCTGACAGAAGGACAGCGCCGCCTGCGCCACTCCGACTGCAGTGTCACCTGACAGAGTGAGACTGACAGGCAGTCAGGCCCTGCCAAAGGCACCATAGGAAACTCCGCTCCGCCCGACCCAGGGCTCGGACTCGGGCTAAGCCCCGGAAGACGGCGAACTCCACTCCGCCCGACCCAGGGCTCGGACTCGGGCTAAGGCCCGAAAGACGACGAACTCCGCTCCGCCCGACCCAGGGCTCGGACTCGGGCTAAGTCCCGGAAGACGACGAACTCCGCTCCGCCCGACCCAGGGCTCGGACTCGGGCTCAGTCCCGGAAGATGACGAACTCCGCTCCGCCCGACCCAGGGCTCAGACTCGGGCTCAGCCCCAGAAGACGACGAACTCCGCTTCGCTCGACCCCAGGGCTCGGACTCCGCCCTGGCCTCTGCCGACGACCTCCGCCTCGCCCGACCCGGGGGCTCAGACTCGGCCTCGGCCATGGAAGACAGACTCGACCTCGGCTTCGGAGGAGCCTCCACATCGCCTAACCCAGGGCACAGGCTCGCCACGTCAATAGGAGGCGCCATCATCACCCTACCCCGAGCTGACTCGGGCCGCAGGGAACAAGACCGGTGTCCTATCTGGCTAGCTCCACCAGATAGGCAATGATGGCGCCCCGCCTGCTCTGTGACGACGGCGGCTCTCAGCCCCCTTACGGAAGCAAGAGGACGTCAGCAAGGACCCAACCGCTCCGACAGCTGTCCCTCCACCAGGCTCCATCGCTCCTCCGACGGCCACGACATCACACCAGCTGGGTGCCAAAATCTCTCCGGCTGCCACATCGGCATGTACTTAGGGCGCTAGCACTCCCTCGCTAGACACGTAGCACTCTGCTACACCCCCCATTGTACACCTGGATCCTCTCCTTACGCCTATAAAAGGAAGGACCAGGGCCCTCTTAGTGAGGGTTGGCCGCGCGGGGACGAGGACGAGACAGGCGCTCCCTTGAGGCCGCTCGCTTCCCTCTCTCGCGTGGATGCTAGTAACCCCCTACTACAAGCGCACCCGACCTGGGCGCGGGACGAACACGAAGGCCGCGGGATTCCCACCTCTCTCACGCCGGTCTCCGGCCGCCTCACTCCTTCCCCCCTTCGCGCTCGCCCTCGTGCTCGACCCATCTGGGCTGGGGCACGCGGCGACACTCACTCGTCGGCCCAAGGGACCCCCCGGTCTCGGAACGCCGACAGTTGGCGCGCCAGGTAGGGGCCTGCTGCGTGTTGACGAACAGCTTCCCGTCAAGCTCCAGATAGGCAGTCTCCACCAACCTCTCCAACCCGGGACGGTGCTCCATTTCGGGAGTCTTGAGTTCATGTCCTTCGACGGCAGCTATGACATGATACTCCTTCCACCGCCGTGCGACAACGACAATGGCGGCCGACAGCCCGCCCGCCGGCGGCGAAATCGACGACGTCTTCCCCGCGTGGCGGAAGAACAACATTCGAGCTCGTCCCGCCTTCTTCCTCACCGACGAAGGGAAAGAAGGCGGGGCAACCAAGGCCAAGCAGGAGGCAGCGCCGGCACCCCAACGAGGGGCGCACCGGGTATCGACTTCGCGCCTGAGACGAAGACGAGCGCCGTCTCCCCGCGACACGCCAATCCCGAGCAAGTGGACGACGCCATCGCGCTTGCGAAAAGCTTGCAGGATGTCGCCCTCGTACCTGAGACGACGGTGCAGTCAGTCCTCGACGTGACTTCATCGCCGCTCGTCAACCAAAAGGTACCGACCGATTCCCATCCTACGTCATTTGGATTCAGCCTCAACCCGCCTAGCGACCTCGCTTTGGCAGACGCTCTCGTAGAGGCGAGTCCAAACCCTCTGGGGTTTCGCATGCGGTCGCCTTGGGACCGGTTGACGGACGTCTCGACCTACGGGCCCTCTGGGTCCGAGGAAGACGACAACCCCAGCATCTGTTGGGATTTCTCTGGACTTGGCAACCCCAGTGCCATGCGGGACTTCATGACCGCATGTGACTTCTGCCTCTCCGACTGTTCCGACGGTAGCCGCAGCCTCGACGACGAGGATTGCGGCCCAAGCCGCGAATGTTTCCACGTCGATCTAGGGGGTCCCTCCGAAGGCAATCATCTCGGCATGCCAGAGGACGGTGATCTCCCTGGGCCGGTGCCTCGCGCTGACATCCCACGGGAGCTAGCTGTGGTCCCCGTTCCGGCGGGGGGTCACGACCCACAACTCGAGCAAGTCCGCGGGGCGCAGGCCAGGTTCGACGAGGGAGCAGGAGCGCTTGAGCCAATCCACCGGGACGTCGGGCAGGCATGGGTGGGCCAACCCCCGGCCGGAGAAATACGTCACCTGCCCCAGGGTTTCCAGCACCACGTCGCTGACGACGCCAGGGTCAGGCCGCCACCCGCATCTAGTGGCGTCGGCCAGAACCTGGCTGCAGCAGCGATGCTCCTCCGCGCGATGCCGGAGCCATCCACCACCGAGGGTCAGCGAATCCAGGGGGAGCTCAAGAATCTCCTGGAAGGCGCCGCGGTCCGACGGGCCGAGAGCTCTGCCTCCCGAAGGCAAGGATTCCCCTCGGAACCTCATGCCGCGACTTCCCGATTCATGCGGGAAGCCTTGGTCTACACCGGGCGCACGCGCAACACCGCGCCTGCGGCCCCGGGCCGCCTCGGCAACGAGCACCATCATCGCGACCGTCGGGCCCACCTCGACGAGAGGGTGTGCCGAGGCTACCACCCTAGGCGTGGGGGACGCTACGACAGCGGGGAGGATCGGAGTCCCTCGCTCGAACCGCCCGGTCCGCAGGCCTTCAGCCGGGCCATCCGACGAGCACCATTCTCGACCCGGTTCCGACCCCCGACTACTATCACAAAGTACTCGGGGGAGACGAGACCGGAACTGTGGCTCGCGGACTACCGTCTGGCCTGCCAACTGGGTGGAACGGACGACGACAACCTCATCATCCGCAACCTCCCCCTGTTCCTCTCCGACACCGCTCGCGCCTGGTTGGAGCACCTGCCTCCGGGGCAGATCTCCAGCTGGGACGACCTGGTCCAAGCCTTCGCCGGCAATTTCCAGGGCACGTACGTGCGCCCCGGGAACTCCTGGGACCTCCGGAGCTGCCGGCAGCAGCCGGGAGAGTCTCTCCGGGACTACATCCGGCGATTTTCGAAGCAGCGCACCGAGCTGCCCAACATCACCGACTCGGATGTCATCGGCGCGTTCCTCGCCGGCACCACCTGCCGCGACCTGGTGAGCAAGTTGGGTCGCAAGACCCCCACCAGGGCGAGCGAGCTGATGGACATCGCCACCAAGTTCGCCTCTGGCCAGGAAGCGGTCGAGGCCATCTTCCGAAAGGACAAGCAGCCCCAGGGCCACCCATCGGAAGATGCTCCCGAGGCGTCTACTCAGCGCGGCGCCAAGAAGAAAGGCAAGAAGAAGTCACAAGTGAAACGCGACGCCGCCGACGCGGACCTTGTCGCCGCCGCCGAGTACAAGAACCCTCGGAAGCCCCCCGGAGGTGCCAACCTCTTCGACAAGATGCTCAAGGAGCCGTGCCCCTATCACCAGGGGCCCGTCAAGCACACCCTTGAGGAGTGCGTCATGCTTCGGCGCCACTTCCACAGGGCTGGGCCACCCGCGGAGGGTGGCAAGGCCCGCGACGACGACAAGAAGGAAGATCACCAAGCAGGAGAGTTCCCCGAGGTCCGCGATTGCTTCATGATCTACGGTGGGCATGCGGCGAATGCCTCGGCTCGACATCGCAAGTAAGAGCGCCGGGAGGTCTGCTCGGTGAAGGTGGCGGCGCCAGTCTACCTAGACTGGTCCGACAAGCCCATCACCTTCGACCAAGCTGACCACCCTGACCACGTGCCGAGCCCGGGGAAATACCCGCTCGTCGTCGACCCCGTCGTCGGCGACGTCAGGCTCACCAAGGTCCTTATGGACGGGGGCAGCAGCCTCAACATCATCTACGCCGAGACCCTCAGGCTCCTGCGCGTCGATCTGTCCTCCGTCCGAGCAGGCGCTGCGCCCTTCCACGGGATCATTCCCGAGAAGCGCGTCCAGCCCCTCGGACGACTTGACCTTCCCGTCTGCTTCGGAACGCCCTCCAACTTCCGAAGGGAGACTCTGACGTTCGAGGTGGTCGGGTTCCGAGGAACCTACCACGCGGTACTGGGGAGGCCATGCTACGCGAAGTTTATGGCCGTCCCCAACTACACCTACCTGAAGCTCAAGATGCCGGGCCCCAACGGGGTCATCACCGTCGGCCCCATGTACAAACACGCGTTCGAATGCGACGTGGAGTGCGTGGAGTACGACGAGGCCCTCGCCGAGTCCGAGGCCCTCATCGCCGACCTGGAAAGCCTCTCCAAAGAGGTGCCAGACGTGAAGCGTCATGCCGGCAACTTCGAGCCAGTGGAGACGGTTAAGGCCGTCCCCCTCCACCCCAGTGGCGACGTCTCCAAGCAAATCCGGATCGGCTCCGGGCTCGATCCCAAATAGGAAGCAGTGCTCGTCGACTTCCTCCACGCGAGCGCCGACGTCTTCGCGTGGAGTCCCTCGGACATGCCCGGCATACCAAGGGATGTCGCCGAACACTCGCTGGATATTCGGGCCGGAGCCCGACCCGTCAAATAGTCTCTGCGCCGATTCAACGAGGAGAAGCGCAGAGCGATAGGCGAGGAGATCCACAAGCTAAAAGAAGCGAAAAGCGTCAAGCTCAACCTTGAAAGGTGGGTCCTCAGGGCGCCCCAGGGCATGGTCTTGGGGTTCATCATCTCCAAGCGGGGCATCGAAGCCAACCCGGAGAAGACCCCGACCATCGCACAGCACCCCGAGCCCTTGCTGGGGGCACCCGGGGGCTACACGCACCCCCGGGAAAGGCCGCTTGTCAACGCCGAAGTTCTGGAGCCCGGAACGTACAAGCTGGCCAACAGTCAAGGCGAGGTCTACGGCAACGCTTGGAACATCCAACAGCTACGTCGCTTCTACCCTTAAGATGTTTTCAAGTTGTTCATATACCTCGCACCCACGCAAAGTTTAGTCATCAAGGAAGGGTCGGCCTCGCCTCGGCAAAGCCCGACCCTCCCTCGGGGGCTAAAAGGGGGGGAACCCCCTCTGCGTTGAAATTTTCCTCGAAAAAAGATCTCTTCTGCCAGAATATCTTTCGTGCTTTCTGACTACTTCGAAAAGTGGATCCTGAAGACGACAGAGTACACGTAAGCAGCCAAGGCTGACCGAGCCGAGGGACTCCTACGCCTCCGGGATACGGATACCTCACTCATCACCTTCTGCGATAAGTAACTCGCGTTCGGATAAAGTGATTCCGCGGACCGAACAAGTCTTCACGTTCGGAAGCTCTTCTGCCGAAGAGATCCTTCGAGCCTTCCCGACTGAGTCGGTGACAGGGCCTCATGGACGGGTGAAAGTGCGCGTAAGCGGCAAGGCCGACCGAGCCGAGGGACTCCCACGCCTCCGGGATACGGATACCTCACTCATCACCTTCCGCGAGAAGCAACTCTCGCTCGCACAAACATCCATGTTACCGACAAAAAAGTCCAGATACTCGAAACAAGAGGAAAGGAGACGCAGCTTTACAACACAGCGAGGGTGTGTATTCTGGCCTCGGCGGCCGCAGAAGGCACACGCTACAAGACACTCTGATCCTGCAGGCTCGGGTCTTGACGCTGGAAGGGGGCAGTAGCACCCTCGGCATCGACGACACCTTCAGCGAGGTCCGACCTAGCCTCGGACGGCGACGCGGTCCGAGGATCTCCACTCTGGAGGACGACGTCATCGCCACGCCCGGGCAATCGCTGCCAGGGACTTCTCCGGGAATCCGGCCCGAGCAGGCGGCTCGGCCGGTTACCCCTGGGACCTCGGCCAACCATCTTCCAAGGGCGCCAGCCCGACCCGAGGCCTCGGCTGGTCAACTCCGGCGTCGGTCCCGCTAACGGACAACCCGGCTAGGCTCCGGCCAACCAGGTCTCATTTTCGAGCCAACTCCGCCTCTGTTCATGCTGATATCGCTGCCCCTGGCCCCGGCTTGTCGAAGAGCGGCCAAGGGGTCCCTTTAACTAAGCTAGAGGAGCCTCAGACAACAAGGCCGACCGAGCCGAGGGACTATTACGCCTCCGGGATACAGATACCTCACTCGTCGCCTTGACATGGGGCGACTCATGCTTGGTGAAGCGGTTCAGATAATCAACAGGCGAGTCTTAGTGCTCGAAAATGAGGAAAAAACACGGCTCCGTGCCAAAATTACATACATGTTCAGGCCTCGACAGCCACGATGAACAAAAACACTGGCATTCAAAATGCCATTACAAACGGAACTCTGGTTCCGTCCCCGCGGGTATGAGCAACCTCGAGCCTGCGGGGCAACGAACATCGAGAGACCTGCCAGCGACCTCTGCAGCAGCAGCCATGGTCCCGGGTGGACGCGGCCACCAGAGGGCTCTCGTTCGCGTTCCCGCTCAAGGGACGCGAACCAGCTATTAAAGCCAAAGAGCGGGCCGCTCCCAAGCGCACCGGCAGGTCCTCGCTGCCGTCCTCGCCGCGAATGCGTGGGAGGGGGCGGAATGTTGCATCCTAGCTGGACAGCAATAGTTCGCCTTCCCCGGCATGGCTAGAGGACGTCTCCGCCGCAAGGCTGGAGGGCGATTGCCACCACCAGAAGCTGGAAGAAGAGGTGGCCCGCCGACCAGCGCAGGAGGTAGAGCCCCGGCTCGCCTCGCTCCCCGCCCCGGCGAGGATGACGAACACCCTCAACGCTGAGGGCGGGATCGGGATCACAGCCCAGCTTGCCTCTCCCTATCCAGGAGCTGGAGGTCACCACCTTGGGTGACCACCAGCGGAGGGGAACAACCGGGCTGTGTGATGAAAATCCTTGAAGCCGAACGATGGCTGAAAGGTACCAACTCCCACGGAGTTGCGTTCCTCCAACGATGAGGCGAAAAGACGGCGGGTATCCCCCATCCGGGGGCTTGGAAGGTGGAAAGACACGATGCATAAGGGAGCGCGAAGACATGGTCGCCTTCCAAAGGGGGTCACCCTCCTTTTAAAGGCAACTCTCCCTACTTGCGCCCCCAACCGTCACGGGCTGAGTCTTCTCCAACACGCTCCAAGGCCCTCCCCTGCGGCGCGGGGGCTGGGTCCCGCATGTCATGCAAGCCGGCTCAGAGCAGAAGAAGCCAAACCGCCGCGCGTGGTGCACACGACCGCCCAGCGGTTACAAGTGACCCTCCACTTTTGCCCAGACCAACGGGCGAAAGAGGCGGGCAGCCATGCAGGCGGCATGCAACCACGCCAAGTGGACGCGCTTCTCCGACTCCCTACACGCCCAGCATGGAGGCCTAGGCCCACGCGTCACGCAACCGGCGCGCCGGATGCTTCATGCAAGCAACTGCACCGCCACTTGCGCCACCACCGCGCCTCCTTGATTGCGGAACCAATACCGCGACTCGAGGCGACCCAGCGCACGACCCAGCAGCGCCAGCCTGGAGCGGCGGTCAATGCGGCCAAAAGTGGGCCGGCAGTAATGACGGTGGCAGGCGGCGGGAGCAGCGGTCACGTCGTCAGCCAAGCTCACGTCCCATCCGGGGGCAGCAAGAGAACCCCCTCTCACGACGTGAAGACAACGCGCCCGTGATCCGTTCCTCGAACGGCTCGCGCACGCGCGACGGCCGCCCCGCCAACCACTCGCCCTGTCGCATTAACTCCGCGGCGGGACAGGCGACACCTCTGGCAGGAGAAGCGGGCGACGCCTCGCCTTCGCCGAAATAACCACGCCAAAAAAGGTACGCCGCGTCGTTCGATTTCGTATCCTTTTCCTTTTTTCCTCTTTCTCTCTCTCTTGCAACAGGGACCGGGAAAGGGGGATACCCCGAAAAGGATCCTTCCCCGTGAAGGAACCAGGCTCCGAGCCTCCCTACTGATTAGAGGTTCGAAGGCTGGCCCCCCGAAGGGTTCGACAGCCGCCTCAGATCGCGTGGGCCCTACACCCACTACTGGTCAGAGGTTCGAAGGTCGGCCCCCCGAAGGGTTCCACGGCCGCCTCAGGCTACTCGGGCTCCGCGCCCATTACTGATCAGGGGTTCGAAGGCTGGCCCCCAAAGGGTTCACAGCCGCCTCAGACGCCGAGCGAGGGATGACCATGGGTACGTTCGATACATAATCGAGGCTCGGGCTGCGCTCCCGAGGTACCCTAGGACATTTCCGAGACCAGCGGGAGCGATCTTGTAACGGAATCCCATCAGAGGGAGGCATCGAGCCCTCGGACCCCGTCGCCAGGGGACCGGGTCCGGCAGATCACCCGCAGGTACTTTTGGGCGTGCCTCTGGGCCCCTAGCCGACCCCTAACGAATGGGGCACAGACGTCCACTCGGATTACCCGCTTGCAGCTCACCGGAGACACCATGTTCGGCGCCCATCGAGGGCAACATGGCGCTTCCCCCCCTCCTCCTTGCGGAAAGGCGACGCAGGGGCGTATGTAAAAAAGCCGAGTCTGTCCCTGATCGCCCTCTCGCCCTGTGCAGAGGCTCGGGGGCTACTCTCGCAAACCCGGCTCTGGCCGAACCGTTGATAGCGTCAACATACCAGCTCGAGAACTTGGGACCCGACCGTACACCCGGGCTACGGCCAGCTCGCATGAGGGAACAACCAGACCAGCCGAAGCATTACGCAAGGCATTAAGACCTCGAAGGAGTGAAACCACTCCTCCGAGGCCTCGGGGGCTACACCCGGCGGGTGCGCTCGTGCGCACCCACCGGAACAAAATGCAACCGAGAAAGGCTGGTCCCCTTGCAAAAAAGTGCGACGAAAGCCTCCAAGCGAGTGCTAACACTCCCTTTGAGGCTCGGGGGCTACTGTCGGGGACCATAATTAGGGGTACCCTCAAGACTCCTAATTCTCAGCTGGTAACCCCCATCAGCATAAAGCTGCTAAGGCCTGATGGGTGCGATTAAGTCAGGGATCAGTCTATTCGAGCGACTCGATCACGCCTCGCCCGAGCCTAGCCTCGGACAAGGGCAGCCGACCCCGGAGGATTTCCGTCTCGCCTGAGGCCCCCCCTCCGACGGCGAACATATCTCCGGCTCGCCCGAGGCCCTGCCTTCGCTAAGAAGCAACCCTGACTAAATCGCCGCACCGACCGACCAAGTCGCAGGAGCATTTAATGCAAAGGTAGCCTGACACCTTTATCCTGACGCGCGCCCTCGGGCAGAGCCGAAGTGACCGCCGTCACTTCGCCGCTCCACTGACCGGCCTGACAGAAGGACAGCGCCGCCTGCGCCACTCCGACTGCAGTGTCACCTGACAGAGTGAGACTAACAGGCAGTCAGGCCCTGCCAAAGGCACCATAGGAAACTCCGCTCCGCCCGACCCAGGGCTCGGACTCGGGCTAAGCCCCGGAAGACGGCGAACTCCGCTTCGCCCGACCTAGGGCTCGGACTCGGGCTAAGGCCCGGAAGACGGCGAACTCCGCTCCGCCCAACCCAGGGCTCGGACTCGGGCTCAGTCCCGGAAGACGACGAACTCCGCTCCGCCCGACCCAGGGCTCGGACTCGGGCTCGGCCCCAGAAGACGACGAACTCCGCTTCGCCCGACCCCAAGGCTCGGACTCCGCCCTGGCCTCTGCCGACGACCTCCGCCTCGCCCGACCCGGGGGCTCGGACTCGACCTCGGCCATGGAAGACAGACTCGTCCTCGGCTTCGGAGGAGCCTCCACATCGCCTAACCTAGGGCACAGGCTCGCCACGTCAACAGGAGGCGCCATCATCACCCTACCCCGAGCTGACTCGGGCCGCAGGGAACAAGACCGGTGTGACGACAACAGGTGGCTAGCTCCACCAGATAGGCAATGATGGCGCCCCGCCTGCTCTGTGACGACGGTGGCTCCCAACCGCTCCGACAGCTGTCCCTCCGCCAGGCTCCATCGCTCCTCCGACGACCACGACATCACACCAGCTGGGTGCCAAAATCTCTCCGGCTGCCACATCGGCATGTACTTAGGGCGCTAGCACTCCCTCGCTAGACACGTAGCACTCTACTATACCCCCCATTGTACACCTGGATCCTCTCCTTACGCCTATAAAAGGAAGGACCAGGGCCCTCTTAGAGAGGGTTGGCCGCGCGGGGACGAGGACGAGACAGGCGCTCCCTTGAGGCCGCTCGCTTCCCTCTCCCGCGTGGACGCTTGTAACCCCCTACTACAAGCGCACCCGACCTGAGCGCGGGATGAACACGAAGGCCGCAGGATTCCCACCTCTCTCACGCCGGTCTCCAGCCGCCTCGCTCCTTCCCCCCTTCGCGCTCGCCCTCGCGCTCGACCCATCTGGGCTGGGGCACACGGCGACACTCACTCGTCGGCCCAAGGGACCCCCCGGTCTCGGAACGCCGACAGTATGAAACATGAAAGATAACATGAGCAAACATTTTAATATCATTCATATGTTATCATTATACAAACTTGGATATTTAAATACGATATTACATTTATACCTTCGGCTTGACAGAAGGCAAAAATCCAGGTATTGCGCGCGAGCGATTACCACATAGCGTGAACAGTATGGGGGTACTGTTCATCTATTTATAGGCACAGGACACAGCCTGCGAGAAATTACATTCATACCCCTTACAAAGGTTTACAATCATAATACAAGTTATCATGGGCCGGTTGGTCATTTCATCCTTAAGTCGGTGCATTTGGAAATATACTCTGAAGCCTTCTGTTTGATAGCTTCACTTTGTGTCAGTCTTCCAAAGGTGTTTCTTCTTATGGGACCTTCGGCGACGAAGCAAACCCCCAACATCTAGTTTCATTTTAAATAAATATCGATTAATATAATCAGGTCAAACTAAATGTTATGATTAATACTCGTTTAGTGTAGACGCAATAACTTCTCGACCTTAGCTTCGCCTGTCGCGTTTCTTTTTCCTCACGTGACCGTAGTAACGTGTTCTATTTCGTTTTGCATATTTTATTATGTTTTATTTGAATGGTGTAATGTTCTTATGCATATATATATGTATATATATGTTTGTTTGTGTCTGTTTGTATTCGTTGTGCGTCGCGAATAGATTGTGATCCGTTTCCGAGCTTCAAGGGATCGAAGATCAAGCATTGGTGACCAAGTGATCAAACTCTCTGAGTTCTATGAGGCTGAAGATCTTGAGCATCTGTTTGTGTAGGCAATTGTCCTCTAACCCATTATGTCCCATTCACTTATAATTCATTGTCCCGCATTACTTAATTGAAACCTAAGGATTGACTAATCTGTATTTACCTCATCCTTATTTACCTTTTGGGTTATCATGATTAGCTTATGCTATTGCTTTACTTTAATCAATGAACATGATGTGAACATTTATGATACAATGATGTTATCCTGATGATGATCTTGTGATATTGTGAATCATCTAGGCCCCTTTGATAATGTTTTGGTAATTAATGACAACTACTTGTGGACTAACGATTCTTGGAGAAATAAGAATGCAGGGTTGGACCACATAGAAATGAAATGTTGAAGAGTCATACGCATTGGTTGTGGATCAGATGAAGGCAAAGGTATAATATAGGTTTCACTTTTGCCGGTCTTGAGGAGTTTAGAGAAGATACCTGACCGGATTAGTAGGCTAGATAGCCGTACTATTAAGAGGGGTCAATGACTTAGATCTGTGTAAAACTTAGTGCCTCATAGAGCATCAAGTAGTTGCATTTGCATGAGGACTAACAGCGCTTCTCATTTCGTAAGTTAAAAAGTTCATTCAAAAGCTTGTTTGAAACTTGAGTAGTCTTGGTCGCGCGGACTGTCCGGCCCTTGGGGGCGGACCGTCCGCGATCCTCCAGAGGGTCCGAGGTTTGACCATTTGTATTGACTCTATGCTCTTTTGCACTGCGGACCGTCCGGGCCTTAGGGCCGGACCGTCCGCAGTCCTGACCAGAGGAAGGTGGCTTCGGGTCAGTCCCTGAATTATAGCCGGACGGTCCGCCTGTGAGGCGCGGACGGTCCGCATGTGTCTAACTCGTTTTTGGACAGGGACTGTGTGTTTTTATAGATTTGTACTACGGACGGTCCGGGGGACCAGTCCGGACAGTACTGTCTCAGGTCGCGGACGGTCCGGGATTTATAGCCGGACGGTCCGCGTGTGTTAACTCCGTTTGATCCGAGGCTCGGGTGTTTGAAATTGCCAGGTCGCGGACGGTCCGGCCTTGAAGGGCGGACTGTCCGGACCCACCTTTTTGAGTCTGCTCTGACATGTTTCAACGGTCATTATAGCCGTTATGGTGTACGGCGGACCGTCCGGCCCTAGGGCGCGGACGGTCCGCGTGTGCGCAGAACTGCCCCCTTTTGCACATAACGGTTGGTTTTAGAAGGGGGGCTATAAATAGAAGGGTTGCTCGTGTGTGAGACCTCTCTTGGCCATTCCTTGCACACATTGAGCTCATTTGTGATCCTCCAACTCACTCTCTCACACTCTTTGCTTGAGATTGCATTCTAGTGAGAGATTGAGGGTTCCTAGTGCATTTGCATCATTTGGTGATTCTTGAGGCACTAGGTGGTACACCGAGCAAGCGTCGTTGACTTGTTACTCTTGGAGGTTGCCGCCTCCTAGACGGCTCGGGTGATTGTCTCCGTCGAGCTCTCCAAGAAGATTGTGGAGAAGCCGCGGTGTTGATTGTGAGGGGTTCGCGCCTACCTCGCCGGAGCGGCAAAGGTGACATTAGTGGAATCGAGGTATTGAGTGATTTCTTGTCCACTTGGCTCAAAGATCAAGTCGTGTCTTGATAGAGGAGCAAGTGAGAGCTTGAAGTCCACCTCAACGTGGATTAGGGGTGATCGGCAAATCACCGATACCACGGGATAAATTTCGGTGTCTATTCCTTCTAGCATTACTTATTGCCTTGCAATTGATTAGAGTTTTGTTTATTGTTCTTCAAGTATTCAATCTCCATAGTTGTCTTTCATACATTGTTTACTTATTGACACTAGTAAATTTATTCCTCTTGTTGTATTGATTAAATTTACTTAGTATTGTTGTTTTTAGTCAAAACCGTCTATTCACCCCCCCTCTAGCCGGTGTCCTAGATCCTACAAGTGGTATCAGAGCCGAGGACTCCATTGTTTGTGGATCTAATCATCCCGGAGTGGGACAAAATGGCTAGTAACAACAATGTGCACATTGGGAAGCCACCGCACCTTGATGGAAACAATTATGATTATTGGAAAATAAGAATGTCAATGCATCTTAGAGCAATGGGTGGAAAAATTTGGCCAATTGTTAGAGATGGATTCGTTGTATTGAAGGAAGATGAACCATCCGTTAGTGATAATGAGAATATCCTCACAAATGATCAAGCCATGAATGTCTTTTATGATGCTCTTGATATAAATGAGTTCAATCGTATCAAGAATCTCACAACCGCTCATGAGATTTGGGTAAAACTAATGGAAATTCATGAAGGAACTACAATTGTGAAGAGTGCCAAACTATATGTGTGCAAAGGGAAGTTTGAGCAATTTATTATGAAAGAAGATGAGAGTGTATCCGATATGTTCAATCGATTGAATGAGATCGTAAATGAACTCAAAGGACTTGGTTTTAATGTACCGGATGTGGATTTCACACACAAGTTCCTTAGATCACTTCCGGAGAAATATGAGACTATTGTGACAATGCTAGTAAGGAGTGATCTATCTACAACCTCTCCAACCGAAGTATTGGGAGAAATTCTCACTCAAGATATATTTAAGAAGTCACAAGCCGATGCTTTAAGTTTGGCAAAGAAGGTGAAAAATGAATCTATTGCTCTCAAAGCCAAGGCCTCAAAGGCAATTGAAAAGGAAGATAGCAATGATGAAGAAAATGGAAGTGAGAGTGATGGTGACATGGCTTTATTTGTAAGGAAATTCAATAAATTCATGAAGATGAAAAGAGGTCAACCTAGAAGAGGTCAAACATCTAGAAGAAATGCTTTCAATGATAGAAAATGTTTTGAGTGTGGGGAACCCGGTCACATTGCCATGAATTGTCCAAGCAAGAAGAAGAAGGGCAAAGATAAAAGTGACAAGAAGAAAAAGAAATACTATAACAAGAATAAAGATGGCAAAGCCTACTTAGTTGAATGGGACTCGGATGATAGCTCGGATGATGATGATGATGACACCTCATCCAAGCTTAATGCCGGAATTGCCATCAAGGAAGCTCCCTCACTCTTCTCATCTCCCCATTGTCTCATGGCAAAGGGAGATGCTAAGGTAAAAATCATCACTGATTTAAATGATATAAATGATGATGATGATATCGATGATGTTGATGATGATGGCTATTCATATGATGATCTTGTTAGAATGTTAGGTGAGGCCGATGACTACATGCACAAAGAAAAAGAAAAATTTAAGGCCTTGAAGGAATTGTATAAAAACCTCCAAGTGTCTTTTGAGGAGCTCAAGACCTCTCACAATGACCTCAAAGAAAATTGTGAGAAGCTTGCGGATGCTCAAAAATCATCTATTGTGCATGAAGTTGAGGTGGTCACTAAGGATGTTGGAGTCACTTGTGACTTACTTGATAGTCTTACAAGTGAACCACTACCTACTAACTCTATTTGTGATAAATGCAAAATCTCTCTCAATGATAATATTGCTCTTGATGAATCAAAAATTATTGTTGAGAATGAAGTGTTAGTGGATAGAATAAGTACTCTAACTCATGACCTAGAAAAGGCATATGGTGGTAAGAAGAATTTGGATTTCATATTGGGAAGTCAACGATGCTCTCTTAACCGTGAAGGTCTTGGATATGTTCCCAAGAAAGGAAAGAATGCTTTTGTAAAGCAAAAGACATTGTTTGTGAAAGAATGTGACAAAGTGTGTCACAAGTGTCACAAAAAAGGACATGTTAAGAAAAATTGTCCCAAGTTCAAACATGTATCCTCCACTTGTTTTGAGCATTGTTATGTTCTTTCTCATAATGCAAAAGGTGTTCATGCTAAATTTGTTGGTACTTCAATTGTTGGAAACAAAAAGAAAGCTATTTGGGTGCCAAAGACCTTGGTCACTAACATCCAAGGACCCAAGCAAGTTTGGGTACCTAAAAGAGATTGATTTCCTTTTGTAGGTAAACTACAAGGCGGGAGGGAATCATTGGGTGTTGGATAGTGGATGTACTCAACACATGACCGGGGATATGAAGATGTTTACCCAAATGAGTGATGAAGATTGCTCAAATTATGATAGTATCACATTTGGAGATAATCGTAAAGGAAAGGTTAAAGGTTTGGGTAAAATTGCTATTTCAAATGATCATTCTATATCAAATGTGCTATTGGTTGAGTCTTTAAATTTTAATTTACTTTCCGTAGCTCAATTATGTGATTTAGGATTTTGTTGCAATTTCACGGTTGAAGATGTTATTATCTCTAGTGTTGATGGTAGCAATCTTAAATTTAAAGGTTTTAGACATGAAAATCTTTATCTTGTTGATTTCTCATCTAATGAGGCAAAGCTCACAACTTGCTTATTTTCAAAAGCTTCACTAGGTTGGTTATGGCATAGAAGACTTGGTCATGTTGGGATGAAGCAACTCAATCGGTTAACCAAGCATGACTTAGTTCGAGGCTTAAAAGATGTGAAGTTTGAAAAGAACAAATTGTGTAGCTCTTGTCAAGCCGGTAAGCAAGTGGCAAATACTCATCCAAATAAAAGTCAAATGTCCACTCATCGACCTTTGGAATTACTTCACATGGATTTATTTGGGCCCACATCTTTTGTAAGTATTGGTGGTAATTCTTATTGTCTTGTGATTGTGGATGACTATTCAAGATTCACTTGGGTTTATTTTCTACGAGACAAATCCAATGTGTTTGAAACATTCAAGTCATTTGCTATATTGGCTCAAAATCAATTTGATTTCGACATCAAAAAGGTTAGAAGTGACAATGGGTCGGAATTCAAAAACGCAAGAATTGATCAATATTGTGAGGACAAGGGTATCAAACATGAATTCTCTTCCAAATATACCCCGGAACAAAACGGTATTGTTGAAAGAAAGAATAGAACTCTTATTGATATGGCAAGGTCTATGTTAGCGGAATATAATATATCGGATTCTTATTGGGCCGAGGCAATAAATACCGCTTGTCATTCATCAAATAGACTATATTGTCACAAGCTCTTGAAGAAAACTCCATATGAATTGCTCATTGGTAGAAAGCCAAATATCTCATATTTTAGGGTATTCGGTTGCAAATGTTATATTTTAAGAAAGGGAAGCCGGCTTTCTAAATTTGAGAAGAAATGTGATGAGGGTTTTCTTCTTGGATATTCATCAAATAGTAAGGCTTATAGAGTCTTCAACAAAACTCATGGTATTATTGAGGAAGCATATGATGTTGAATTCGATGAAACAAATGGGTCTCAAGATGAGAGTGAAAATCTCGATGATGTTGGGGGAACTCAATTGATAAATGCAATGAAAACAATGGCCATTGGTGAAATAAAACCAAAAGAAGATGATGATGAAAATAGTGTGGTTGTCATTCCCTCATCTTCAACTATAAATGAGGAAGATCACCAAAGCCAACAACTCAATGAAACCATTGATACTCATGATCAAGGTACTTCAAGACCTCCAATTCCTCCTAATGCTTCAACAAGCAATTATCAAACGGTATCAAGAATTCATCATTCCATTGTGAAGGATCACCCGGTTGATCAAATTGTGGGTGATATTAGTAAGGGTGTTCAAACTCGCTCTCGCATAGCTTCGTTTTGTGAACATTTCTCTTTTGTATCTTGTGTGGAACCTAACCGTGTAGATGAAGCTCTACTTGATGTTGATTGGGTGAATGCAATGCATGAAGAATTAAATAACTTCGCTCGAAATGAAGTTTGGGAGCTTGTTGAGAGACCAAAGAACCACAATGTTATTGGTACAAAATGGGTATTTCGCAACAAGCACAATGAAGATGGTGTGGTAGTAAGAAACAAGGCAAGATTAGTTGCACAAGGATATACTCAAATTGAAGGATTGGATTTTGGGGAGACATTTGCTCCCGTAGCAAGATTAGAAGCAATCCGGATTCTACTTGCTTATGCTTGTGCACACAATATCAAGCTCTACCAAATGGATGTAAAGAGTGCCTTTCTAAATGGTAAGATTAGTGAACTAGTGTATGTTGAACAACCTCCCGGTTTTGAGGACCCCAAAAGACCTAACCATGTGTTCAAGCTTTCTAAAGCTCTCTATGGGCTTAAGCAAGCTCCACGCGCTTGGTATGAAAGGCTTAGGGATTTCTTGCTTTCCAAAGACTTCAAAATTGGGAAGGTTGACACTACTCTATTTACTAAAAGAATTGGCAAAGATTTATTTGTTTGTCAAATCTACGTTGATGATATCATTTTTGGATCTACTAATGATTTATTTTGTGAGGAGTTCGGAAAAATGATGTCAAAGGAATTTGAAATGTCTATGATAGGAGAATTGAGCTTCTTTCTTGGCCTTCAAATCAAACAATTGAAAGATGGAATTTTTATAAGTCAATCAAAATATTTGAAGGACATGCTCAAGAAGTTTGGTTTAGAAAATGCTAAGCCTATCAAGACTCCAATGGCAACAAATGGTCATCTAGACTTAGATGAAGGAGGTACTATAGTTGATCAAAAACTTTATCGTTCAATAATTGGTAGTTTGCTTTATATTACCGCATCTAGGCCCGATGTTATGTTTAGTGTATGCATGTGTGCTCGATTTCAAGCTTCTCCTAGAGAGATTCACTTGAAGGCCGCTAAAAGAATTCTAAGATATTTGAAGTATACTCCCAATATTGGTCTATGGTATCCCAAAGGTGCTCAATTTGAATTAATTGGATATTCGGATTCGGACTATGCGGGGTGCAAAGTTGATAGAAAAAGCACCTCCGGTTGTTGTCAATTTCTTGGTAGATCTCTTGTTTCATGGTCTTCTAAGAAACAAAATTCGGTTGCTCTATCTACCGCCGAGGCGGAATATATATCGGCCGGAAATTGTTGTGCTCGACTATTATGGATGAAACAAACCTTATTGGACTATGGAATTATTTTCAAGAACGTGCCTCTCATGTGTGATAATGAGAGTGCGGTAAAATTGGCTACCAATCCGGTCCAACACTCAAGAACCAAGCATATTGATATACGGCATCACTTCTTAAGAGATCATGTTGGCAAGGGAGATATCTCTATTTATTCCATTGGCACCGATGATCAATTAGCAGACATTTTTACAAAACCATTGGATGAAACAAGATTTTGTTCTCTAAGAAGTGAAATGAATGTGATCGATATCTCAAATGTGACTTGAAGTTGATGACACATGTGTCGTCTTGCATCTCGGGTCTAAGTATGCTCTTTATGCTATTTATTTGGTATTATTTGTGCATTTTTCATTTCTAATTGCTCTAGATAGTTTAATTCAAAAATCTTACATTACTCCATTACATCATATGTATATGCATGCATACCAACTCTTGGATTGGTCAAAATGTCCATATATGAGCACCAATTCGGATTCGGAATTCAAAATCAGAAAGTGGGCAGAGATTGGCAAAATGAGTATCAGGCCGCGGACCGTCCGCCCATGGACCGCGGACCGTCCGCAGCATCAAGCAATGGACAGTCCGAGCAGCCTCGCAGACTGTCTGAGGTCATCAGGGCGCGGACCGTCCGCCGCCCCCGCGCGGACTGTCCGCGACAGGGCAGAAAAAGGAACCGAGCCCGCAGACTTGCCAGTTGTGCCTATTCGGTTGTTCTCTCTTGCTCTCCACTCGCTATATCCTCTCTTGTGTCGAGTGTGCGCGGACCGTGAAGTGAAGTTGCGTGCGGACAGTCCGACAGCTTGCAGCAACATTCCCTCAACATGTCTTCATCACGGTATCTTCAAATCTTGTGGATTTAATCAAATTTCATCAACTTTGAGATTATTTGGGTTTCTTCTCTGATCTGAAATTGAGCAGTGGATTTCAAAATCTGATTGGTGGGATTGATAGTTCTCCCCAATATCAATGCTATGCAAAATTTTGAACTTGTTTTGCTGGGTATTATCTGCGAAAACATCAAATTGAACTCTTGTGGCGGCTAGGGTTCTTGGAGTCGCCCCTGGTCGGTCGCGGACCGTCCGCCCGGTGGACGCGGACCGTCCGGGCCTCTGGCGCGGACAGTCCGGCCCCCTAGCGCGGACCGTCCGGACCCTGGCAGAGCATTACCATTCCATTCCTTTTTATAAGTGGTGTTTGGTAGCAATTATTTATCTATGGATGTCTGTCACCTTGTTGCAGTGGTTTTGGTGGTCTCCGCAAGAAACTTGCAGGTCGCTTTAAATCCAAGCGCCCTCGTGGCAATGATGATGACTATACCCCGACCACTGATTCAGAGGCCCAATCCTCAGCTGGGGGCACTGAATCCATGGATGCTGAAGATTTTCTTCATGTTCACCCTGATTATCCCATTGATATCCAAGGATGGACTTACCCCAAGCGGAGATTTTCTATGGCTGAGTACTGCTCTAGACGGACTGTGAACCAGTATGCTCTGCCATCAGATACAAATATTCAGTTTTTCCACACTCAGCTGCAGTTTGATGTCTTTTGGGGCACCCTGGTGGATACCAACTTTCATAAGCATCAGGTGATTGATTGGTCCTTCTTGCTCAGTCAATCAGTCATGGAGGGTCTCATTACCAAATTTGAAACATGTGGGTTATATCAGTTTATGGGGCAGCGCACTGATTTCAATGAAATGGCAGTTAAGCAATTCTTGGCTACCTCAGAGATTGATATTGCAGAAGAATCTATCACATGGATGACTGGCTTCAAGCGGTATTCTGCTTCTTTTGCTGACTTTGCCGCTGCCAACAATCTGAACTATGGCACCATTTCTGTTGGGGTGGATCTTTATACTGAAGATAATTTTGAGGATTTTGTGCAGTTTTATGAGCCAGCCAGGCTCGGTATACCCAGGAGGTTTGGAGAAACAGCAGGACTCAGACATCATCCTGTTGTCATCAACAAGATTGCCAGAGTCACCATTCTTCCCAAGAGTGGTGATAAGAGCAAAATTCGAGATAAGTTCTGGAACATAATCCAGCACATCATGAATGGTGAAGTCATGAACATTGTTCTTTTCATGATGAGGCAGCTTAATGATTTAAAGATGGACAAGAATCAAAACTTGGCTTATGCTCCCTACATTATGGCTCTCATAAAATCCAAGACAAGATTTGAGGGCCCATGTGAGATTATTCACACTCCATTCAGGCCTTTTAAGAATGAGATAGGGTTCCTCACCAGGCCACTCACTCCATTCCCAGATGATGAGGAAGACCCTGGCTATGCGGGTGGAGCAGCTCCTAATGTTGAGGAACAGCAGATGCCTCCTCCTCCACCTCCTCCTCAGCCTCAGCACTATTGGGAGCCTGCTCCAGGATATTTTGATCCTTATTTTCACAATATGCAGCAAGGGCTGGAGACTCATATTGATGCTCGCTTTGATGGCCTGATGTCACATGTGGATCACCGCCTTGATGACATGCAGTCTCGCTTTGACAGCAACTGGGATGCGCTGAACTCTGAATTTTCTGACTTTCGTGATCAAATTCACACTAATGTCACTGATCCCATCATGTCAAGGCTGAATAATATGCAACAAAGTTTTCAAGATAACATGGGTGCTCTCTCCAGTCAGTTTGACAATCTTTCTACAACTGACAACCTGCATGATATAAGTCAGAGGCAGCAGCAGCTCCAGCAGGACTTTGGCCAGTTCTCCTCCTTGTTTGACACCTTCAGCACTCATTATTACAACATGCATCCTCCGCCGAGTGATCAGTAAGGCCTCTCCTTTGTGGCAATTGATGCCAAAGGGGGAGAGAAGAAGTGATGAGAAGTTGTCAGGCGTCTCCTTCAGGGGGAGTTGGTGGTTCTATGTGGACATTAAGATCATGCACATGCATTTTATTTTTTTCATGCCGCTTTAGTTTATGTCTTATGCATTTGGAACTTGGTTTGATCTATTAACTCTATGTCGTATGTCTGTGGACTATTATCTGTAATATTCTGTGGGATGAACTATGTTTTAGTTCAAATTACTCTGTGTGTGGTTTATCGAGATGTGATTATAATTACTGCGCTCATTCTACGAATCATCTCTTGTATGCCTCGATAACCATGATTGTAGGAAAGTCTCCATCAAGCTCAAATATATTATGTGTGTTATATCTTCAACTTCAAATAATCCTACACACACTTAGGGGGAGTCTTTCTTGCATACTGAGTTTTTATTGGGATTTATCTATCTTTTGGACAGAACTTCAAATCAAGATAAGTCCTATGAAACTCATCTCCAAAATCTATCATATACCTTTGGTATGAGAGAGATTTGGAAAAACTAAACTTCTCTTTAATAGACTATGTGGTGTTGTCATCAATTACCAAAAAGGGGGAGATTGTGAATCATCTAGGCCCCTTTGATAATGTTTTGGTAATTAATGACAACTACTTGTGGACTAACGATTCTTGGAGAAATAAGAATGCAGGGTTGGACCACATAGAAATGAAATGTTGAAGAGTCATACGCATTGGTTGTGGATCAGATGAAGGCAAAGGTATAATATAGGTTTTACTTTTGCCGGTCTTGAGGAGTTTAGAGAAGATACCTGACCGGATTAGTAGGCTAGATAGCCGTACTATTAAGAGGGGTCAATGACTTAGATCTGTGTAAAACTTAGTGCCTCATAGAGCATCAAGTAGTTGCATTTGCATGAGGACTAACAGCGCTTCTCATTTCGTAAGTTAAAAAGTTCATTCAAAAGCTTGTTTGAAACTTGAGTAGTCTTGGTCGCGCGGACTGTCCGGCCCTTGGGGGCGGACCGTCCGCGATCCTCCAGAGGGTCCGAGGTTTGACCATTTGTATTGACTCTATGCTCTTTTGCACTGCGGACCGTCCGGGCCTTAGGGCCGGACCGTCCGCAGTCCTGACCAGAGGAAGGTGGCTTCGGGTCAGTCCCTGAATTATAGCCGGACGGTCCGCCTGTGAGGCGCGGACGGTCCGCATGTGTCTAACTCGTTTTTGGACAGGGACTGTGTGTTTTTATAGATTTGTACTACGGACGGTCCGGGGGACCAGTCCGGACAGTACTGTCTCAGGTCGCGGACGGTCCGGGATTTATAGCCGGACGGTCCGCGTGTGTTAACTCCGTTTGATCCGAGGCTCGGGTGTTTGAAATTGCCAGGTCGCGGACGGTCCGGCCTTGAAGGGCGGACTGTCCGGACCCACCTTTTTGAGTCTGCTCTGACATGTTTCAACGGTCATTATAGCCGTTATGGTGTACGGCGGACCGTCCGGCCCTAGGGCGCGGACGGTCCGCGTGTGCGCAGAACTGCCCCCTTTTGCACATAACTGTTGGTTTTAGAAGGGGGACTATAAATAGAAGGGTTGCTCGTGTGTGAGACCTCTCTTGGCCATTCCTTGCACACATTGAGCTCATTTGTGATCCTCCAACTCACTCTCTCACACTCTTTGCTTGAGATTGCATTCTAGTGAGAGATTGAGGGTTCCTAGTGCATTTGCATCATTTGGTGATTCTTGAGGCACTAGGTGGTACACCGAGCAAGCGTCGTTGACTTGTTACTCTTGGAGGTTGCCGCCTCCTAGACGGCTCGGGTGATTGTCTCCGTCGAGCTCTCCAAGAAGATTGTGGAGAAGCCGCGGTGTTGATTGTGAGGGGTTCGCGCCTACCTCGCCGGAGCGGCAAAGGTGACATTAGTGGAATCGAGGTATTGAGTGATTTCTTGTCCACTTGGCTCAAAGATCAAGTCGTGTCTTGATAGAGGAGCAAGTGAGAGCTTGAAGTCCACCTCAACGTGGATTAGGGGTGATCGGCAAATCACCGATACCACGGGATAAATTTCGGTGTCTATTCCTTCTAGCATTACTTATTGCCTTGCAATTGATTAGAGTTTTGTTTATTGTTCTTCAAGTATTCAATCTCCGTAGTTGTCTTTCATACATTGTTTACTTATTGACACTAGTAAATTTATTCCTCTTGTTGTATTGATTAAATTTACTTAGTATTGTTGTTTTTAGTCAAAACCGTCTATTCACCCCCCCTCTAGCCGGTGTCCTAGATCCTACAGATATTTTAGGGGGCTCAGGTCATTTCTCTTGAGTGCCTCTCCGTAAGGACCTGTTCGTGGAGTGACCACCCGAGATAACAGTGCAGCCATGAGGGTGGAATGTGACTCCCTTAGCTAAATAATTAGATCAACCTGGGGGTGTAGTTGGCTTTGTCTAAGGGCCGTCAATGGGGGCTGGGGTGTAGTGCTCGCTCTGCCAAGGGGGGTGCAGAGGTTCATTCGATTTGGTTTTGTTAGTCACCCACCTGAGGAAGGTGTATTGCGTTTGTACGACTGGTGAAACCTAACGAGCAGCTATGCACCAGGGAAGTCTTTGTAAAGGCTACGTAGTGATACCCTGCCAGGCCACCTAGGTAGTGGTCAATGGAGAGTAGCTCTCTCTGGGCAGAAAGGGAATCACGACTCGTGGGTAAAGTGTGCAACCTCTGCAGAGGGTTAGAAACTGATATATCAGCCGTGCTCACAGTTATGAGTGGCCTTGGGATCCTCTTTGATTAGAGATACAGATGGTTCAAGATGCAATGATTCTATTAATGGTTTATGGTTCAATGATGATAATGATGTTCCTCGATGAGGAAATGGTTCATGGGTTAGCTATTACTAAAACTTGGCTCCTACTAATAATAAATACCTGACGAACTAAAAGCAACTGCTTTGACCCTAACCCCACATAAAGCTTGTCCATCTCAGCCAAACGGGACATTTGCTGAGTACGTTGATGTGTACTCACCCTTGCTTTCACAAAACACCAGGTTGCCTTTGGTGCAATCTATGCTCAGGTAAAGAAGGAGAAGAAGGTGTCGAGGCAGATCTCCAGGAGTTCAAGGACTTCGACGAGTTCGAGGATTATGCTAGCGACCTCCCCCAGTCAGCTGCCTGTGGTGGGTTAATTTACATTGGCTATGTTTCTATTCTGTGTACTTTGATTATATTATGTAAATGACTCTAGTCTTTCATATTATTACTTACTCTTTATTGTTATTCGAAGCATTGTGCTATGATGGTCATTTATGTAATCGCCGTGTACGTGAATTTCTGATCCTGGCACGTACATGGTTCGCATTCGGTTTACCTTCCAAAACTGGGTATGAAAAGTAGCATCCGCCCTCGCTATGTTCCACCCTAGGGTACACCAGCTCATCCCGAAGTTGGGCAACATTCCTATCAGCGATCTACTCAATCGACACCACTGGAGACACCGCATACTCCGCATACTCATCAGGCTGCCCCACTGGCATCCCAATGAGACCTACAGGCCATGGCACTGCTACAGGCACCACATGCTTCAAATGTGGTGAGACTAGTCACTATGATAATGTTTGTCCAAAGAGGAACCCCAACACACCGCCTCATGGTAATTCTCAGGGCAAGCAGACACAGACTCCAGGCAGCAACTATGGTTACAACACTGTCGGGGTTAATCAAATCAATGTTAAAGCTACCGAGGATGGTCCTAACATCGTCATTGGTACGTTTTTCATTAATTCAGTGCCAGCTACTATACTTTTTGATTCTGGAGATTCATATTCATTCATATCTACTCATTATGTTCATGCAAATAGTCTACCTTACCTTGCACTGCGTAGACCTATGATAGTTATTACACCTAAAGGGCCTTATGAAGCAACATATATGAGTCATAAATTAGAAGTAACAATTTTGGGGAGAAAATTTTGGGCTATGCCTATAGTGCTAGAAGAGAGTGCAATAGACTTAATCCTTGGCATGAACTAGTTAAAACAATGGAAGGCAGTAATACATTATGCTAGAGGAACAATAGAACTTTCTAGTCCTGATGGGGATAGATTTGAAGTCACAGTTGCACCATCCACATCTAACAAACCTGTTGTATACATGATCAATTGTAAATTTGTGGGAGATCACATCAAAATTGTTAGAGAATTTCTAGACGTCTTTCCAGAGGAGTTACCTGGGATGCCACCGGATAGGGAGGTTGAGTTTGTTATTGATCTCTTACCTGAAACTGCTCCTATTTCTAAAAGACCATATAGAATGTCAGTGGAAGAATTAAAAGAACTTAAGAAACAACTAACAGAATTACAGGAAGCGGGGTACATTTGATTGAGTTCCTCACCTTGGGGAGCAACAGTTCTGTTTGTACAGAAGAAGGATGGATCACAATGGATGTATGTGGATTATAGATCACTTAATGATGTAACAATCAAGAATAAGTATCCTTTACCTCGTATTGAAGTTTTATTTGATCAGATGAGAGGTGTTAGGGTATTCTCTAAAATTTATCTCAGATCGGGATACCATCAAATGAAGATTAGACCATCTGATATTCCCAAGATGGCTTTCTCTACCCAATATGGTCTATATGAGTTCATAATCATGTCTTTTAGCTTAACTAATGCCCTAGCTTACTTCATGAATCTGATGAACAAGGTGTTCATGGAGTATCTTGATAGGTCCGTCATGGTATTCATCGACGATATTCTGATCTATTCCAAGAATGATAGTGATCATGAGGAACATCTGCGATTGGTACTACAGAAGCTAAGGGATAATCAACTCTATGCCAAGTTTAGCAAGTGTGAGTTCTGGCTTGACGAAGTACCATTTCTTGGGCATGTCATCTCCAATGGTGGAATCTCAGCGAATCCAGTTAAAGTAAGGGAGATAGTAGGTTGGAAGATACCGAGTTCGGTCACTGAAGTCCATAGTTTCCTGGGACTCGCGGGATTTTACTGGCGTTTTATTGAAGGATTCTCCAAGATAGCGAAGCCTATGACCTCACTATTGGAGAAGGGGAAGGAGTTTAAGTGGACTCACGAATGCCAAGAGAGTTTCAATCAACTGAGGTTTAAATTGATGTCACCCTAGTGTTGATTATAACAGATCTGCAAAAGGGATTTGACATATATTGTGATGCGTGCTGCTAGGGCTTGGGATGTGTTATTATGCAAGAAGGACATGTCATTGCCTACGCGTCTCTCCAGTTGCGGAAACATGAGCTGAACTACCCCACTCATGTCTTAGAACTGGCAGTCGTAGTGCACGCTCTCAAGATTTGGAGACATTACATTATGGGGACCAAATGCCAAGTCTATACTGATCATAAGAGTTTAAAGTATATCTTCACTCAGAAAGATCTCAACCTTAGGCAACACCGTTGGTTGGAGCTAATCAAAGACTATGACTTGGAGATCCACTATCATCCGGGCAAGGCGAATCTGGTTACGGATGCCTTGAGTCGGAAAGAACATGTTCATGCAGCTATAGTTACCCAATTACCCGATGAGTTAGTGGAGGACTTTGAAAGACTCAACTTGGGGATAGTTGCACATGCTGAAGGGATCACCATAGAAGTGGAACCTACCTTAGAGCAAGAAATATGCAAGGGTCAGATCAGAGATGCTAAGATTCAAGAAATCAAAGATCCAATGGTAGAAGCTAGAGGCCCAGAGTTCACGGAAGATGAGCAAGGCACGATATGGTTCAAGAATAGGATATGTGTTCCTGAGATTGATAGCCTCCGTGAAACCATTCTGAAGGAAGCCCATGACTCTGATTACTCTATTCATCCTGGTAGCACCAAAATGTATCAAGATCTGAAGCAAAAGTACTCGTGGTTTGGGCTGAACAGGGATGTTGCCTCACATGTGGCAGTTTGTGATGTTTGCCAGTGGGTAAAAGCTAAACATCGTAGAGACCAGCTGGATTACTTCATCCGCTAAAGATACCCGAGTGGAAGTGGGAAGAAATTGGTATGGACTTCATCGTTGGTTTACCTCGCACTTTTGTAGGGTATGACTCCATTTGGGTGATCGTGGACAGACTAACCAAAGTAGCTCACTTCATCCCTGTGAGAACTATTTACATGGGTGCCAAGCTAGCTGGGTTATATATGGCACGAATAGTTGAAAGGGAAATGTGCCCTTGGGCCATTTCTAAGTATTTTGGTGATTTAGTGTCCAACACAAGTGCCTAAGTGTTAAATGGTGGACAAAGTACAAATCAAGTATAAAGGTATGTTTCTCAGACTTAGTACATTGTTTTAGAGACTAATGTATTGTGTCTAAGTGCTGGAAACAGGAAAAATCAAGTTGAAATAAAAGATGGCTTTGTTCAGCCAAAGTCAGCTCTGCATGGGTGCACCGGACTGTCCGGTGCGCCAGGCTGGCTCAGGCGAATTTGCTGCTCTCGGGAAGTGATTAACGGCGTACGGCTATAATTCATCGGACTGTCCGGTGTGCACCTGACTGTCCGGTGAGCCAACGGTCGGCCGGGCCAACGGTCGGCCGCGTAATCCGTGCGCGACGCATGGCCGAGCCAACGGCTAGAAGGGGGCACCGGACTGTCCGGTGTGCACCGAACAGTGTCTGGTGTGCACCGGACAGTGTCCAGTGCGCCAACGGCTCCAAAGCGCCAACGGTCGGCTTCGCCAAAGAAGGAAAGAAATCCGCACCGGACGGTGTCCGGTGCGCCAAGCGACAGAAGGCAAGAATTGCCTTCCTGGAATGCTCTCAACGGCTCCTAGCTGCCTTGGGGCTATAAAAGGGACCCCTAGGCGCATGGAGGAACACACCAAGCATTCTCTAAGCATTCCTAAGCACCAAAACTTTGATTCCGCGCATTTGATTCTTTGTGATAGCAACTAGAGCTCCATTTGAGTTGTGAACTCGCCGGGTTGTGTTGTGAGCTCTTGTTGTGACTTGTGTGCGTGTTGGTACTCTGATTTCGTGTCTTTGTGTGCGTTGCTCATCCCTCCCTTACTCCGTGCTTCTTTGCGAACATCAAAGTGTAAGGGCGAGAGGCTCCAAGTTGTGGAGATTCCTCGCAAGTGGGATATAGTAAAGTGAAAGCAAAACATCGTGGTATTCAAGTGGGTCTTTGGACCGCTTGAAAGGGGTTGATTGCAACCCTCGTCCGTTGGGACGCCACAACGTGGAGTAGGCAAGTGTTGGACTTGGCCGAACCACGGCATAAACCACTGTGCTATCTCTGTGTTGATCTCTTTGTGGTCATCGTGTTGTGTAAGTTCTCCTCTCTAGCCACTTGGCTTAATTGTGCTAACTCCTAATCAAGTTTTGTGGATTAAGTTTTAAGTGTTTTACAGGATCACCTATTCACCCCCCCTCTAGGTGCTCTCAATTGGTATCAGAGCCGTTCTCTTCAAGAAAGGGACTAATCGCCCGAAGAGATGGATCCTAAGGGCAAGGGGATTGTGATCAATGATAAGGAGAAGGAGTCCTTCGTCAACGAGCCTAAAGATGACAAGCCTACCGACTCGGGCTCGGGCCACAAATGAAAAGATGGGAAGAAGAAGAAGATGAGGCGCATCAAGGAGATCGTCTACTACGACGACAGCGATGAGTCCTCTTCTTCCCAAAAGGACGACGACAACGACTATGAGAAAAAGAAGACGGTTAATTCAAACTTCTCTTTTGATTATTCTCGTATTCCTCAAAGTACCAATGCTCATCTACTCTCCATTTCACTTGGTAAACCTCCTCATTTTGATGGAGAGGACTACGGATTTTGGAGTCACAAAATGCGTAGTCACTTGTTCTCTCTCCATCCTAGTATATGGGAGATAGTAGAGAGTGGAATGAAATTTGATAGCTCGGATAGTCCTTTGTTTATCAATGAACAAATTCATAAAAATGCACAAGCTACTACTGTGTTGTTAGCCTCATTGTGCAGGGACGAGTACCACAAGGTGAGCGGCTTGGACAATGCCAAGCAGATCTGGGACACCCTCAAGATCTCACATGAGGGGAACGACGTCACCATGCTCACCAAGATGGAGTTGGTGGAAGGCGAACTCGGGAGATTCGCGATGATAAGAGGGGAGGAGCCAACCCAGACGTACAACAGGCTCAAGACCCTCGTCAACAAGATAAGGAGCTATGGAAGCACGTGATGGACGGACCACGACGTCGTCCGCCTAATGCTAAGGTCCTTTACTGTACTTGATCCACATCTGGTGAACAATATTCGTGAAAATCCTAGGTACACCAAGATGTCGCCCGAAGAAATTCTTGGGAAATTTGTAAGCGAGCGGATGATGATCAAGGAGGCAAGATACGTGGATGATGCATTGAATGGCCCAATCCACGAGCCTCAAACCGTTGCTCTCAAAGCGACAAGGAGCAAGGAGGCACTACCTAGCAAGGTGGCACAAGTTGAGGCGGTCGGGCTTAATGAGGAAGAAATGGCCCTTATCATCAAGCGGTTCAAGACGGCGCTAAAGGGTCGCAAGGAGCACCCCAACAAGAACAAGACGAAGGGGAAGCGCTCCTGCTTCAAATGTGGTAAGATTGGTCATTTTATCGCTAATTGTCCCGATGATGATAGTGACCAGGAAAAGAAGAGTGGAAAGTGGGAAAAGAAGAAGAACTACAAGAAGGCAAAGGGCGAGGCACATCTTGGAAAGGAGTGGGACTCGGATTGCTCCTCATCCGACTCCGACAATGAAGGACTCGCCGCCACCGCCTTCAACAAGTCATCCCTCTTCCCCAACGAGCATCACACATGCCTCATGGCAAAGGAGAAGAAGGTATGTACTCGAAACAATACTACTTATGCTTCTTCAAGCGAGGATGAGTCTAGTGATGATGATGAAATAGACTATTCATGCTTATTCAAGGGCTTAGATAGAACTAAGATTGATAAGATAAATGAATTAATTGATGCTTTGAATGATAAGAATAGATTACTAGAAAAACAAGAGGACCTTTTATATGAAGAGCATGATAAATTTGTTAGTGCACAAAATTCTCTTGCTCTAGAGGTTAAAAGGAATGAAATGCTTTCTTGTGAACTATCTACTTGTCATGAAACCATTTCTACTTTAAAAGGTGTTAATGATGATTTAAATGCTAAACTAGAAGTAGCAAATAAATCTAACTCTTGTGTAGAACATGTTATGATTTGCAATAGGTGCAAAGATTTTAATATTGATGCTTGTAGTGAACACCTAGTTTGCATTTCTAAATTAAATGATGAAGTGGCTAGTCTTAATGCCCAACTTAAGACTAGCAAGAGTGAATTTGACAAACTAAAATTTGCAAGGGATGCCTACACGATTGGTAGACACCCCTCAATTAAGGATGGTCTTGGCTTCAAGAGGGAAGTCAAGAACTTAACAAGCCATAAGGCTTCCATCTCCGCCAAGGAGAAAGGGAAGGCCCCTATGGCTAGTAGTGCTCAAAAGAACCATGCCTTCATGTATCATGATAGGAGACATTCTAGAAATGGTTATAGAAATTATGATGCTTTTGATTCTCATGCCATGGTTGCTTCTAGTTCTTCTATTATGCATGATAGAAATCTAGCTAGGAGAAATGTTATTAATCACATGCCTAGAAGAAATGTTGTTCATGTTTCTAGGAAAATAATAAATGAACCTTCTACAATTTATCATGCTTGCAATGCTTCATTTGCAATTTGTAGAAAGGATAGGAAAGTGATTGCTAGGAAACTAGGGGCAAAATGCAAGGGTGATAAAACTTTCATTTGGGTCCCTAAGGATATAGTCACTAACCTTGTAGGACCCAACAAGAGTTGGGTACCTAAGACCCAAGCCTAAATTTGCCTTGTAGGTTTATGCATCCGGGGGATCAAGCTGGATTATCGACAGCGGATGCACAAACCACATGACGGGGGAGAAGAAGATGTTCACCTCCTACGTCAAGAATAAAGATTCCCAAGATTCAATCATATTCGGTGACGGGAATCAAGGCAAGGTTAAAGGCTTAGGCAAGATTGCAATCTCAAATGAGCACTCTATTTCTAATGTATTCTTAGTTGAGTCGCTTGGATATAATTTGTTATCCGTAAGTCAATTATGTAATATGGGATATAATTGTCTATTCAGATATGTAGATGTGTCTGTCTTTAGAAGAAGTGATGGTTCACTAGCTTTTAAGGGTGTATTAGACGGCTGTAACGCCCTGAATTTGGGGGTAGATTTTTTCTTCTTTTCTCTCACCAAATTCAGGCGTTACCCTTTCCTTTTCCCTTTTCCCCTCGCTAAACCTTAATCTTTTCCAAAGTTATAGTGGGTTTTGGCTTTAGACCTCGTGTAAAGCAAAACCTTAAAATACTTTATTTTGTGTGATGCACCATGCCGAACCATGCATACTTTTTGATTGTTTAAAAATGTGAAAGCATTCATCTAGAGGAAATTAGATTTTAGAAAAAAAAGAAAACCTTTTTCTTCTCCTCTCCCCCCTCCTTCCCCATTTTCGGCCCAGCCGCCCCCCCTTTCCCCCCCCCCCCCCCCCGCGTGGGCCTCGCGGCGGCCCAGCCGCCCCCCCCCCCCTTCCCTTCCCGCCGTGGGCCGCCTGGCGGCCCAGCCGCGCGCCACCCCTCCTCCTTTGGGCCCAGCCGGCCCAACCGTCCCCCCTCCCCTTTTCTTTTTCCAAAAAACTCCTCCCCGCGGGCCCCGCCCGTCATCCCCTCTCTCTCCCTCACCCTAACCCTAGCCGCTGCCGCCTCTCCCCTGCCCTAGCGCCGCCGCCGCCGCGCCGTCCTCCCATCCGGTGAGGTTTCTCCCTCCCCCCCTCCCTCCTCTCCTCCCCTCCCTCCTCCTTCCCTCCCGTCGGCGTCCCCCGCCCCCGCGCCATGGGCGCGCCCGCCTCGGCCCCGGCCGCCCCGGCCTCGCCCGCGCCCGGCCGGCTCCGCGCCCCGTCGCCCTCGGCCGCCCGCTCGACCGCCCTCCCCGCGTCGCCCTCGGTCGTCCCCGGCCCGCGCCGCCCTCGCTCGGCCGCCCCCATCGCGCTCGGCCCCGGCCGCCTTCGGCTCAGCCGCCCTCGGCCGCCCGCACGCGGCCACCCCGCGCCGCCCCGCCCCGCCCCCGTCGCGCTCGGCCCCGGCCTCGGCCGTCCCGCGCCCGCCCTCCCCGCGCCGCTCTCCGGCGAGCTCGGCTCGGCCGCCCGGCCTCGGCCGCCTCGCCCCGCTCGGCCCCGCCCCCGGCGAGCTCGACCGCCCCCGTGCCCCGGTTCGACCGCCCGCCCCCGCGCCCGGCCTCGCCCGGCCGCGTCCTCGCTCGCCCGTGCTCGCTTGCCCCGGCGTGCTTGCCCGCTCGCCCCGCCGTGCCTTGCTCACGTCGTGTCGGCCCCTGCGTGGTCTTGAGCTTGGCCCAGCGTGCCTATGGCGCGCGGCTTTGAGCTCGGCTAACGTACGGTCCCGACGTGCGCACGGCTAGTCCGTGGCGTGTGCGTGCGGCCTCGCGCGCGTGCCCGCGTAGTGCGCGTGCCTTGGCACGACTCGTCGTGCCTTCGTCTACCCCCGGACGCCCCGTCTACCCCCCCCCCCCCCCTCCGTGTCCTATGCACGCTAATCACGTGTTTATATTAATAAGATAGGAGTCTCAATTTGGAAATTGGTTACGTTAGTTAATTTGTATAGCTAATCATCTATCTCATTCAATGTTAATCTACTAAAAGTGGCCACATTTACATTGGTGCATGTAGCTAATTCTTTTGTTAGAACCAATTGGAACTAGAGCACGTAACGTTTAGTTATTCGTTTACCTGTACTGCGCCTCGAGCATAAGCTTTAACTCTCGCGAGACCTTTCCCCATTTCTTTCTAACCAAGGTAAATTCATTATCGTATGTGATAATCTATGCATATTTACTTTATGTATTCTCTTGTATGGTGTACTGTTTGTTTCCTAATTTGAATGGATGGATGTATGTGTGCTTGCAATCGCATAGAGAACGATCTGGTTGAAGAGCCTGAGGAACTCGCAGGAGAAGCCCCTGAGCAGCAGTCGGTTGGTCGAGGCAAGTGTCTCTTGACCTATCTCTGTCCTATTCATTCTTTAATTCACCTCCCGCATTATACACTTATGCCTAAGGATTGACTAGCTTTGTTATCCATGTCCTTGTTTATCTATTTGGGTTGGATTATTATTTGTTTAGCTTTATGCTATTGCTCAACTCTAATCAATGAACATGATGAGATTATCCATGATACGCTGTTTTCCCTTCTCTTATTCTGATGTTGTACTTGTGGCCTTTAAGGGGGCTCGAGCGGTTTCTCGAGTGCCTCTCCGTAAGGACCTGTTCTATGGATGACCGCCCGGGAAAACAGTGCAACCATGAGGGTGGAATGGGATGCCCCTAGCTGAATAATTAGAGGATCCGGGGTGTAGTTCGCTTCGCCGTCGTGCCGTCAATGGGGCTCGGTGTATGCGGCTCGCTCTGCCAAGGTTGATTTGTCCCTTGGGGAGGAGTGCGGTACATTTAGGAAACCTAACGGGCGGCTACAGCCCTGGGGAATCTTTGTAAAGGCTATGTAGTGATGCCCTGCTGGGTCACCTTGGTAGTGATCAATGGAGAGTCATGATCTCCGGGTAGAATGGGAATCACGGCTTGTGGATAAAGTGCACAACCTCTGCAGAGTGTTTGAAAACTGATATATCAGCCGTGCTCGCGGTTATGAGCGACCAAGGGAGCTCCAGTGATTAGTGGTACTTGATCAGAGACATTTTGGTTTACAGGTGGCAACGAGATTGATGGTTCTGGTTATGACTATGGTGGTAGTAAGTGGTATTCTTTCCGTTTGGAAAGGGTACATCGGGCTAATAACTTGGGTTAATGCTAAAACCTGGCTTTCTATTAGTAAATAATAATCTAACCAACTAAAAGCAACTGCTTGACTTATCCCCACATAAAGCTAGTCCACTACAGCCAAACAGGATACTTGCTGAGTATGTTGATGTGTACTCACCCTTGCTCTACACACCAAACCCCCCCATCCCCAGGTTGTCAGCATTGCAACCACTGCTCAGGAGAAGATGAAGCTGTGGAAGGAGACTTCCAGGAGTTCCAAGACTACGACGAGTTCTAGGTGTGGGTTAGCGGTAACCCCCAGTCGGCTGCCTGTGAAGGCCTCGTTTATCTACGTTTCTTTTCCGCACTTTGATTTATTGTAAGGACTATATGGACGTCTCAGACGTATGATGTAATCGACTATTATTTCCCTTTTAATACTATTTTGAGCACTGTGTGATGATGTCCATGTTATGTAACTGCTGTGTACGTGAATAACTGATCCTGGCACGTACATGGTTCGCATTCGGTTTGCCTTCTAAAACCGGGTGTGACAACGGCAAACTCTATTTAGTCGATTTTGCAAAAGAGGAGGCTGGTCTAGATGCATGCTTAATCGCTAAGACTAGCATGGGCTGGCTGTGGCATCGCCGCCTAGCACATGTGGGGATGAAGAACCTTCACAAGCTTCTAAAGGGAGAACACGTGATAGGTCTAACAAATGTTACTTTCGAAAAAGATAGACCTTGTGCAGCTTGTCAAGCAGGGAAACAGGTGGGAAGCTCTCATCATGCCAAAAATGTGATGACAACATCAAGACCCCTGGAGTTACTTCATATGGACCTCTTCGGACCCGTCGCCTATCTAAGCATAGGAGGAAGTAAGTATGGTCTTGTTATAGTTGATGACTTTTCCCGCTTCACTTGGGTATTCTTTTTGCAGGATAAATCTGAAACCCAAGGGACCCTCAAGCGCTTCCTAAGGAGAGCTCAAAACGAGTTTGAGCTCAAGGTGAAGAAGATAAGGAGCGACAATGGGTCCGAGTTCAAGAACCTTCAAGTGGAGGAGTATCTTGAGGAGGAAGGAATCAAGCACGAGTTCTCCGCTCCCTACACACCACAGCAAAATGGTGTGGTAGAGAGGAAGAACAGGACGCTTATAGACATGGCGAGGACGATGCTTGGAGAGTTCAAGACCCCCGAGCGCTTTTGGTCGGAAGCCGTGAATACGGCTTGCCACGCCATCAACCGGGTCTATCTTCATCGCCTCCTCAAGAAGACTTCGTATGAGCTACTAACCGGTAACAAACCCAATGTTTCGTATTTCCGTGTTTTTGGGAGTAAATGCTACATTCTAGTGAAGAAGGGTAGTAATTCCAAATTTGCTCCCAAAGCTGTAGAAGGGTTTTTGTTAGGTTATGACTCAAATACAAAGGCGTATAGGGTCTTCAACAAATCATCGGGTTTGGTTGAAGTCTCTAGCGACGTTGTATTTGATGAGACTAATGGCTCTCCAAGAGAGCAAGTTGTTGATCTTGATGATGTAGATGAAGATGTTCCAACGGCCGCAATGCGCACCATGGCGATTGGAGATGTACGGCCACAGGAACAAAAGGAGCAAGATCAACCTTCTTCATCAACAATGGTGCATCCCCCAACTCAAGACGATGAACAGGTTCATCAAGAAGAGGCGTGTGATCAAGGGGGAGCACAAGATGTTCATGTGATAGAGGAAGAAGCACAACTGCCACCTCCAACTCAAGTCCGAGCAATGATTCAAAGGGATCATCCTGTCGACCAGATTTTGGGTGACATTAGCAAGGGAGTAACTGCTCGGTCTCGATTAGTTAATTTTTGTGAGCATTAATCTTTTGTCTCTTCTATTGAGCCTTTCAGGGTAGAGGAGGCCTTGCTAGATCCAGACTGGGTGTTGGCCATGCATGAGGAGCTCAACAACTTCAAGAGAAATGAAGTTTGGACACTGGTGCCTCGTCCCAAGCAAAATGTTGTGGGAACCAAGTGGGTGTTCCACAACAAACAAGACGAGCACGGGGTGGTGACAAGGAACAAGGCACGACTTGTGGCAAAAGGTTATGCCCAAGTCGCAGGTTTGGACTTTGAGGAGACTTTTGCTCCTGTGGCTAGGCTAGAGTCCATTCGTATTTTGCTAGCATATGCCGCTCACCATTCTTTCAGGTTGTTCCAAATGGATGTGAAGAGCGCTTTCCTCAACGGGCCAATCAAGGAGGAGGTGTACGTGGAGCAACCCCCTGGCTTCGAGGATGAACGGTACCCCGACCACGTCTGTAAGCTCTCTAAGGCGCTCTATGGACTTAAGCAAGCCCCAAGAGCATGGTATGAATGCCTTAGAGACTTTTTAATTGCTAATGCTTTCAAGGTTGGGAAAGCCGATCCAACTCTTTTTACTAAGACATGTGATGGTGATCTTTTTGTGTGCCAAATTTATGTCGATGACATAATATTTGGTTCTACTAACCAAAAGTCTTGTGAAGAGTTTAGCAGGGTGATGACTCAAAAGCTTGAGATGTCGATGATGGGCGAGTTAAGCTATTTCCTTGGGTTCCAAGTGAAGCAACTCAAAGATGGAACCTTCATCTCCCAAACGAAGTACACGCAAGACTTGATCAAGCGGTTTGGGATAAAGGACGCCAAGCCCGCAAAGACTCCAATGGGAACCGATGGACACACCGACCTCAACAAAGGAGGTAAGTCCATTGATCAAAAAGCATACCGGTCTATGATAGGGTCTTTACTTTATTTATGTGCTAGTAGATCGGATATTATGCTTAGCGTATGCATGTGTGCTAGATTTCAATCTAATCCAAGGGAGTGTCACTTAGTGGCCGTGAAGTGAATTCTTAGATATTTAGTCGCTACGCCTTGCTTCGGGATCTGGTATCCAAAGGGGTCTACCTTTGACTTAATTGGATATTCAGACTCCGACTATGCTGGATGTAAGGTCGATAGGAAGAGTACATCGGGGACGTGCCAATTCTTAGGAAGGTCCCTGGTGTCATGGAGCTCTAAGAAACAAACCTCTGTTGCCCTATCCACCGCTGAGGCCGAGTATGTTGCCGCAGGTCAGTGTTGCGCGTAACTACTTTGGATGAGACAAACCCTCAGGGACTTTGGCTACAATCTGAGCAAAGTCTCACTCCTATGTGATAATGAGAGTGCTATCCGCATGGCGGATAATCCTGTTGAACACAGCCACACAAAGCACATAGACATCCGGTATCACTTTTTGAGAGACCACCAGCAAAAGGGGGATATCAAAGTGTTTCATGTTAGCACAGAGAACCAGCTAGCCGATATCTTTACCAAGCCTCTAGATGAGAAGACCTTTTGCAGGCTGCGTAGTGCGCTAAATGTCTTAGATTCACGGAACTTGGATTGATGTGTAGCATACATGTGTTTATGCCTTTGATCATATTCCTTAATGCATTTTGTTGTTTATTCATGGTGCTCAAGTTGTACAAGCACTCCCCGGACCTCACAAGTCCATTTGCAAGTGATGCACATATTTAGGGGGAGTTGTGCTACAACTTGACCCTTTGAGACTAATTGTGTGCTTGAGTTTGCTTAATTTAGTCTCAAAGGAGGTTTGAAAGGGAAAAGGTGGACTTGGACCATGCAAGACTTCCACTGCACTCCGATGAAAGAGTAACTTATTCCAAGTTCATCCATGTACTCTTATTGCCTTTTTACTCTTAGTTAAAGATTTTGGTGAGGCAATGGGGTTGAAGGGCCAAAATTGATCCCGTTTTGGTGCTTGATGCCAAAGGGGGAGAAAATAAGGCCAAAGCAAGAAATGGATCAGCTACCACTTGAGAATTTTGGAAAAAGTAGAGTTAGAGTTTTTGTTTGTCAAAATACTCTTGTTTGCCTCTTATTGTCAAAAGTTGGTCTCTTGTGGGGAGAAGGCTTAATTATGGGAAAAAGGGGGAGTTTTTGAACTCGTTGATCAATTTCTCTGGAAATATCTCTCTTTATGTTTCAACAAGTGTGTTTGACTTAGAGATAGGAAATTGAGTTTGATTTGCAAAAACAAACCAAGTGGTGGCAAAGAATGATCCATATATGCCAAATTTGAATCAAAACAATTTTGAGTTCTTATTTGAAAGGATTTTGCACTTGTTCTACTTGCTTTATGTTGTGTTGGCATAAATCACCAAAAAGGGGGAGATTGAAAGGGAAATGTGCCCTTGGGCCATTTCTAAGTATTTTGGTGATTTAGTGTCCAACACAAGTGCCTAAGTGTTAAATGGTGGACAAAGTACAAATCAAGTATAAAGGTATGTTTCTCAGACTTAGTACATTGTTTTAGAGACTAATGTATTGTGTCTAAGTGCTGGAAACAGGAAAAATCAAGTTGAAATAAAAGATGGCTTTGTTCAGCCAAAGTCAGCTCTGTCTGGGTGCACCGGACTGTCCGGTGGAGCACCGGACAGTGTCCGGTGCGCCAGGCTGGCTCAGGCGAACTTGCTGCTCTCGGGAAGTGATTAACGGCGTACGGCTATAATTCACCGGACTGTCCGGTGTGCACCGGACTGTCCGGTGAGCCAACGGTCGGCCGGGCCAACGGTCGTCTGCGTAATCCGTGCGCGACGCGTGGCCGAGCCAACGGCTAGAAGGGGGCACCGGACTGTCCGGTGTGCACCGGACAGTGTCCGGTGCGCCAACGGCTCCAAAGCGCCAACGGTCGGCTTTGCCAAAGAAGGAAAGAAATCCGCACCGGACGGTGTCCGGTGGTGCACCGGACTGTCCGGTGCGCCAAGCGACAGAAGGCAAGAATTGCCTTCCTGGAATGCTCTCAACGGCTCCTAGCTGCCTTGGGGCTATAAAAGGGACCCCTAGGCGCATGGAGGAACACACCAAGCATTCTCTAAGCATTCCTAAGCACCAAGACTTTGATTCCGCGCATTTGATTCTTTGTGATAGCAACTAGAGCTCCATTTGAGTTGTGAACTCGCCGGGTTGTGTTGTGAGCTCTTGTTGTGACTTGTGTGCGTGTTGGTACTCTGATTTCGTGTCTTTGTGTGCGTTGCTCATCCCTCCCTTACTCCATGCTTCTTTGTGAACATCAAAGTGTAAGGGCGAGAGGCTCCAAGTTGTGGAGATTCCTCGCAAGTGGGATATAGTAAAGTGAAAGCAAAACACCGTGGTATTCAGGTGGGTCTTTGGACCGCTTGAAAGGGGTTGATTGCAACCCTCGTCCGTTGGGACGCCACAACATGGAGTAGGCAAGTGTTGGACTTGGCCGAACCACGGGATAAACCACTGTGCTATCTCTGTGTTGATCTCTTTGTGGTCATCGTGTTGTGCAAGTTCTCCTCTCTAGCCACTTGGCTTAATTGTGCTAACTCCTAATCAAGTTTTGTGGATTAAGTTTTAAGTGTTTTACAGGATCACCTATTCACCCCCCCCCCCTCTAGGTGCTCTCAATAGTTTGTTTGCACGGAGTACCTAAGAAAATCGTATCTGACCGAGGATCCTATTTTACATCTCGGTTCTGGCAAAAGTTACATGAGAGCCTAGACACAAAGTTGAACTTTAGCTCGGCCTATCATCCTCAAACCGATGGCCAAACTGAGAGAACTAACCAAGTACTAGAAGATATGTTGAGAGCTTGTGGTCTGAAGCATGGTGGCAGTTGGGACAAGAGTCTACCATATGCAGAGTTCTCTTAAAACAACAGTTATCAGGCCAGTCTCAAGATGTCTCCATATGAAGCTTTATATGGCAGGAAGTGTAGAACCCCTCTGTATTGGGATCAGACTGGTGAAAGACAGTTCTTTGGGCCTGAAATGATTCAAGAGGCAGAAGAACAAGTCTGTATGATCCAGGAGAACTTGAGGATAGAACAGACTCGACAAAAGAGTTATGCTGACAACAGAAGAAGACCACTGGAATTCGAAGAGGGTGATCACGTATACTTAAAGGTGTCACCAATTCGTGGAATGAGGAGGTTTAAAGTTAAAGGCAAGTTATCCCCTCGTTTTATTGGACCCTTCAAAATCCTTAAGCGAGTTGGGGAGATGGCCTACTAGCTTGAGCTACCAGATCATCTATCTGATGTACATGATGTGTTCCACGTATCTCAACTCAAGAAGTGTCTCTGTGTCCCAGAAGAACAACTGCCAATGGAAGAACTTAGTGTGCAAGGAGACCTAACCTACACTGAGCATCCTATCAAGATCCTAGACACTTTGACTCGTGTTACAAGAAATAAGGTGATAAAAATGTGCAAAGTGCAATGGAGTCATCATGGTGAAGAAGAAGCTACTTGGGTGAGAGAAGAAGAGTTACGAATATAATTTCCCCACCTCTTCCCTAGTTCATCTTAATCTTGAGGTCGAGATTATTTTTAAGGGGGGTAGGATTTGTAATACCCAAATATTGGGAGGAATAGAATGTACATGAATTGGGAAAGTAAAAAAAGGTTTAATTTAATACTTGTGTTGCTTTTCTCATTTTTGCATCAATTATATTTGTCGGAGAGGAAATTCTCTGGCCGGGTGGCGAAACGCACCCGCTCTAAATCCTAAGATGGGGAGGGGCCTAAGCATTTTGCCTGTCTATTGGGAGATCGATGAACACGAGTGAACACAAGGATTAAGAGTGGTTCAGGCCGCCGGAGCGTAATACCCTACTCCATTGTGCGTTGTATTGAGTCTGTGAGCTTGAGAGCTTGTATGAACTTGTGAGTCTGAAAGTCTGAGTGAATCTGCCTTGTAACGTCGTGTGACTTCCCTTTTATAGCTCAAGGGAGGCACTTACATGGATGCTGATCCCGACATGTGGGCCCAGGAACATAACGGAAGGAATATATTGTAGGAGTAACTAACGCCTAAGCAATCTCCTGTGCGCCTCGATGTCCGTAGTCCACGCAGTATTGGTATGCGACGGCTGCTTCCTTGGTAACGTGCGAGTGATGATTAGCATAGTGCACGCAGCAGTATGGATGTATTGCCTGCGGATGGAATGGACAGACATGCCGCCTATGGAATGGGCTGGTCGCCGCCTGCCAGCGGAATGGACAGGGCTCAATAAATGCAGAGGCGGCACATCGTCTGCCAGTGGAATGGACAGGGCTCATTAAATGCGGAGGCGGCACATCGCCTGTCAATGGAATGGACAGGCGGCATGCCTTATCCGCAATAAATGCAGAGGTCGCGCAGTCCCGAGGCCTTACGTTAGGCTCCGCACGTTGGCTTACGTCGTGTGTAGTAGGCCACGCGGCAGCATCGGGTCTCCGCTTGGGTGGGGAGCAGAAGCGTATACGATAAGGTCCGGACACGTGTTGGCTCCAGACCTCGGCCTGGCCTTTGATTAAGGCATGGGTATTCTCTGTCCCAGAACCCCGGGACCCTACTGTGAGTGGCCTGGACCCCACACAGAGGGGTCCGGAACCCATCCTAGGGGTCTGGTTTGTGCCCGTGGAGGTCCTGGACCTTACCCGGAGGCCCGGTCTGTATATACAGGGGTCTGGCACTTTCCCATGGGGGTCCGGACTCACTGTTGATACCATGGAGTATATCATCTTCTCTGGTACTGTGGCGGCCCCGGAACCATCCATGTGGTGGGGTCGGGCGCTGTTGCTGGCCTAGAGTAGTCGCCCGAGGCTAGGGCGAGCCGTGGTCTGGTCCCACGCACAGCTCCTTTACCACACGACTAAAGATAGTCACGTGGGTACTGCGTCTTCATTCGGTAGTAAGGGGTACCCCTGTTTTAGGGTACTGACAGTGGCCCCCGGGCCCACCTCAGGGGAGGATGCGAGCCTGCAGGTGGGGCCAAAAGCCTGATTGGTGATTGGTGCGCCGCTTCTGTGCGTCTGCTAACGTACTCGCCTTCAATCCACCTTCGATCACGCCAACTACCATATTTGTCCACGCGGCTGACTGACCCGCGGCCCCCATGCCTGGTGGTTGCACCGGGCCACGCGCGAGGCGCCTCGATATCGCTGTATTGGTTTAAAAAATCACCTTCTCTATCTTCTGTCGCGGCCCCGAGGAAGCGCACTACCGACGCGTGCGGCGGTTCGCTTTTTCTGCACCCGGGAACCGGCACCCAAGGAGTATGACCTATGGACCCGGGCCCCCGTGTCATAGTCTGGGCTGTTGTTTCTTGCGGCGGAGATGAAGAGGCGCGCTACCGCGGGCGGTGGTTCACTTTTCGAGCGCGCACGGCGGTTCGCCTTTTCTGCACCAGGAGTTCAGCGCATAATCCGTATGACTTGTGGACCTGGCCTCCGTGTCATAGACTGGGTCGTCTGGGCGTTAGGTGTGCATCGGTCGGGATTTCCTGTAGTGTCTCGGGGCACGAGCGGGAGAGTCCGCCTTGAAGAGGGATTCACCCTGTGTGCAGCAGTTACGCTTTCGCATTCTCTCCCAATCGTTGCGCCCTTTTGCCTTCGAGCTCTATGTGCCCCTTTGCATTTGCGCTCTTCTGCTTTCCGCCGCCGTAGTCGCCATGGCTTCGCTAGTTCACCCCGAGCGTTTCCAGTCCGAGGGGGCGCTCAACCTGGTGCGCCACCTGCTCGGGTGGAGCGCGCCGGCGTTCGTCGGAAGGATCCGCGCTGGCGCTACTCCCCTCGGCGATCTCACCGCCGGGGAGTTCGTGCTGTTCGTATCCTACCTCTCATGTGGGTTGGCGCTGTCGATCTCGCCCTTCTTCTTGCTGCTGTTGGAGGAGCTCGGGCTCCAGCTTCAGCACCTCATGCCCCACTTCATACTCCAGGCGGCCATCTTCGTCCACCTCTGTGAGATGTTCGTGGGGGTGTGTGGCGGAACCGCCCGAATTATTCCAACTTAAGTGCCTAAGTCCCGCCTTAGAGGCTAGACCACACTTAAATAGGAATAACCCGTCAGTCCCTCGGATCTAGTCCGATAAAGCCACTTATCCAGGATCGAATACCACTAGCTCACTCGAAGGTGAGGCACAGAGAAATACAATAAAACATAATACCACAATTTAATAAGTATCATTATTGATTACATTATCGGAGTTTCAAAAATGATAAACATAAATTTATTGCAGCGGAAATAACTAACGGAGAAAACCGAGTAACATGGCGAAGCCTAGCCACACTACTCCTCTTGGTCCTCTCCTGCGGAAGCAGTAACCCACTCGACCGTCTATCCCGGTGGCAGGGATGAAGGCCAAGTCACACCATCAACAAATCAACCTAATGAGTACCTACAAAAATTATGCCACAAGCAAGGCTGAGTATACTAATACTCAGCTAGACTTACCCGGTGTGAGGAGTCTACTCCTCTACCTCTAGACATGCAGCTGTTTGGCTCAGGGGTTTGGTTTGCCAAAAGCACTAGCTGAGTCTAAAATCAAGTTTTAGCTTTTCAAGTTTTAGTATGATCCTTTTTAAACTAGATGTGAGCTATGCATACATGGTATCAAACATTTTATCAATCAACATCTTTTGTCAGTCACCTCATTTCCACTTATTACTCAATGCAGTACAATGGATCAAGCAGTCTCATTAGCTGCGAGAAGCAGACGATTCGAATCGAGTTTTTATCCTTGCAAGGTAAACCTAAACACACGACATGTAGGTGCACTCCGTCCCCACACACATCAACCGTCCCCGTCGATTCCCTGGCAACAGATCAGGGCTCACCGCCTTGGCGTACAATGCCTCACTGACCCCGACCGCCGTCGTGCAGTGACCGCACTTGTACCCACCATAACCGGAATGGGAGACCACGTCTCAGGTCGCGTGAGGGGATATGTCTGCGGGCAGGTTCACTCAGGTACTTAGCTTACCGATTTACCATATTTCTCGGTATGTGTTTAGTACGTTCAAACGCTTGACACAGGTATCCACACGTTAATCCTTATTCCAATTTTCCATCTCGTAGCCAACCAATCCCCATGGATTGTTGTCCACAGACCGACATCATTATAATATGAAAGTGGGTACAGCCAATTCCTGACCTCGCGCGAGTGCTAGAAAAATCACTCGACTTCTACCGAGATCCCTAATTAGTAAAGCAGCTACTCGACCTAGCATACTAGTATCCATCTCAAGGTATCCTGAGTCATGCAACTAAGGTTTCATTCAACTCCTACACTTAAGTGCACAGTACAAGCCTACAAACATTAAGTGCGGTAAAATAGCATATATAACGGTTATGCATAAAACCGGGGCTTGCCTTTATTTTAACACTTAGATAGTGTTTGCTGGGAGAGGTACTCGCTTGGCGAGCATCCACTGGTTAAGTCCATCATTCTTCAGGTTGTCCACCAACTGCATCTTGTGGTTGGCACCACATCACTTGCACGATCATCTCTCGGCCCTAAATGAGATGCAAGGTGCATATGTATGAATATAATGAAAAGTTATCACAAGATATACAATAGACGGTAGCGAACTAAGCACCAAGTAGTAAGACACTACAACGACTATACGCAAGCGCTAGCTATTCGTACGTTATCGGCGTTCACCATTAACACCATTAACAAGACGACCATATTTTATTTATTTACGCAACACAAATACGATATCACAGGTACACGCATTTATTTAATTGCTACGACTTTGCATTAGTTCTATTGATCACACAAAAGCATCACACACAAGTTTAACAGAGGACCGATGCATCAAAGTCGATGGACTCATCTATCACAATCAACTACATCAAGCAAGCACATTAATCACGGAACACATGTTAACCTAAGTTTAGCCATCACAAGTCTATGTCTGTTAAGCGCTAACTAAGCATTTTTAGCCAAAATGGTAAACTAAACATTCATTTGAGCACGTGCAGATTTTTAGGACAGCAGCACAGCAGTTACTTGTTTTAATCATAACTTTTCAAATATTAATCCAAAAATAGTAAACTATGACTTTATGGAAAGTTTAGAAAGTGCTCTACAATTTTGGTATTTTCATCACAACATGATTCAACACTTAGCAAAGTCGAATTGTGCAAACACAGCAGCTCTGTCCAGATTTGGACAGATTCAGGCTTGCAACTTCAAAAATTCACAACTGAAGATTCAGACATCCAAACAAAGTGATTTTAGACTTTCTGGAAAGCTAATTAAATGTTCTACAAATTATTTATAAACATCTCAAGGTGATTCCATATTTAACTAAGGATAAAAGGCACTAGAAGGCTTTGCTGTCCAGAATTGGACAGATTCAGTCTTCAGACTTTAAACATCCATAACTTAATCTTCAGATCACCAAAAATAGTGATCCAAGGCTTTTTGGAAAGCTTGACAATTGCACTACATAACTTTTATAATCACCAAGAAGTGATTCTGTGCTTAACTGAATCAAACAACGCAGTTTTCAAAATCTGTTCTGACGGTGGACAGAACACAGCAACCAAGTTGTAAAATTCATAACTTTTAAACCGTCAGGCCTTTAGTTATGAAATTTTAACACAAGCAAGATAAGAAAAGCACCTACAACTTTCTTATAATGACCATGAACAGATTGTAACATTAAATTGAACAAACAATACAGTTTCTGAAATCTGTACAGAATTTGGACAGATTCAGTTACTGAATTTGTGAACAGCATAACTCCTAAACTGTCAGACCTATGGCTGTCAAATTTTAACACCAGCAAGATAATAAGGTTATCTACCACTTTTCTATAGCATATATCTACAGAAAACACCATTTAGTTCATCAAACAAACAGCACAACTAAACAGCGTGTGCAGCCTAAAACAGCAATCAATACATTTCAGCTTCTATACAATTTAAGAATTGCCATGATCTAGAGATTTGAATTATTCTAACACTTTACCATTTGTTAGAGTTAAAACAATCAAATGAGGACCAACAAGTCAACTTGCAAATTTTATTCAAGTCATTTAGTGCACTAAAACTACTACAACCAATCAACGACGCATTCTCTATAACAATCAATATCGAAGCGCTTTTCACCAATAGTTTGCATCTTAATTTAGACATCACCTGAGCACTACTACTTTTCATCCGTGACCATAACCACACACATATAGACTACAATACACAATTCACCATGACTACGGGCTTAACCAAGTCATCTATTAATTCGGCTAACTAGCGCAACAACATAGGCCGCTATACATCCTACACGTCGGCTTGCCTATTATGATCGCAGACTGAGACACAACATACACTTCAACATTTCTGCAATCATACATATTTATCATATGAACAGAGCATTTTAATAATGATCCCAAAACAACTAACTCCATTACACTATATGCAAAACATAATTTAACGAACACCAATTTCGCATCGACTTGACTCGACTTATAAACATAGAGGAATTGATGACTACCTTGGCATGTCACCACCCCTCCATTTAAGCCGAGATAAATTCTATGATCGACTAAGAGTTCTAAGTATTAAACACATTATTACCTTCACGCAAAATTAAGCCTCAACTTAACACCATTTTTGGGTAACTTGATCGACTCACTACGCATGTTCTTTGCCCATCAAAATTTATCGCACCACAGGAATCATCCCACTTGCTAATGACATCAACAAGACCTACTTATCTATTATTCACAACTCGAACACAGTTACGCGCCGCATTCTAGTTTCCAACATAATCCTTACATAACTCGTAACCCAACTACCCACTAACGATAAATCACTCACGACGACTACCACATCCACTGATTTATTTATTTGGAACACCGACTGCCTAGCGTACCACTAGTACCCCGTATTTTGACTCGAGCTTAATAATACATCCTTTATTCGATTATACAACAGCAACTTAAGCGTCGTGTTACCCAATGTGTACATCTTTTCTCGTTGCGAGTGTAACCATATCACGGCATACACCCACACGCCTCAATCAATATCTTACGCCACCATTCCTATAATACACCACGGCACACACGCACATACGTGTACTAATTAAATCCTCGCATTCCATGTATTTCCAATTTACTCATCATATTAAACAACACAACACGTTTGCTTACCTAAACGTTAAGGCAACCTTGCTACGACATATAACCAAAACATTTTTATACCCACACACATTCCAACACCAATGTACACCACATCGACCAAAATATAATTATACAAACTACAAATCGCACACATCAACAATCGCTTGTTCTTTAACCGCAAATGCGATCCTACCAACGTGTAAAGCTGAAACATATTACACACATCCACATATATACATGCATTGCCCGACATCAACCAAATCATATGTATTATAAACAATAAATCAATCAACCTGAACGAGTCGGGACTAGACGCATGGGCTGTCCACATGGCTCGGCATTTCGTAGAACGGGCATGGCGCGAAGCGCGGCAACGACCACTAGCTGCGATTAGACACACGCAACAGTTCAACATTTTTACCGAGCACAAAACAAAACCAAAAAAAATAAAATAATATAAAATAATAGCTGCAAGGGCAGCGGGGGTTTTCTCACCACGGGTTTCGACGGCGTCGCGAGCGGGGCTGCGCCAAAAACAGCGAACACCCAGCGAGCGTCACAGCGTGCTGCAACAACACGTCTCCCTCGACATTATGCCGAGCACTTGGCATGCGCGCAGCGGTAGTAGCGAGGAAGCCGGGGGATGTGCCGGGGCTGCAGGAACAGCGGCGTTTCGCCGAGGAGCTGCGCAGCGAGGGGAGGTGGGGCGAGCTGCTGCCGCGCGAGGGAGAACGGGCAGGCGAAAAAGAAGGGGAAGATTTGCAGGGGCGCCATGGACAGGGAGCTGCTGGTGGAGATGGGAGAGCTCGCTGCAAGGAAGGGCTGGCGGCCATGGGAGGCCCCTGCGCGCCGGCGTGCTGCTGCCGTGAAGAAGAGAGGCGCCTGCTGCTGCGTGTAGGAGAAAACGGGAAGAGAGAGTGGCGGCTGAAAAACTTAGAGGGGTGGGAGTGAAAATTTGCCAAGTGAGCACCCCTATATATAGAAGAAGCCCTAGGGTTAGGGTTTCTTAGTGGGCCTATTGGGCTGGGCTGGATTTGGCCCAAAACGCGAAATCGAGTTGTGCTAAATATTTTTCGGAAAAAATGTTCCCGCGGAATTTGTCTGTACACAGAACAGAGCGAAATAGATTTCGGCGAAATGTGGACGAATAACCTGGATAATCAGAGACATACGCGAGCGAGAAAGAGAAATTTTTACTGAGCATCCGAGATTAGGATTAATCTCCCGTCATAACACGAAACTGACACCTGGGGTGTCACAGGGTGGCCCCCTGCACCTCCCTCTTTCGCCATTTCTTCGTGTTGGTGAAGTCTGGGAAGGCTAAGGACCACCTCGGCGCCTACTACTTCCAGACAAGGTCGGACTCAGCCGTGGCCTACATTCCCACCCTCGGTGGCCCAAGGTGGGAGAATTGTCGCAGTGACTGGGTCATCGCTAGCGCCGAGGCCAACGACTGCCTCGTCCTACCGAGCAACGGGCCATCACTTGATCGAGCTGGAACTCCTGGTGAAGGGGATTACTGGTGAGTCCTTCGTCCCTAAATCCTTGATACTCCCCAAGGACATCCCGGCGCTCTGTGATGATCCGGGGCTGCGATCGGTGGTGTTGGCCACGCTGCCAACCCTCGATGAGAGCGGCGTGGCAGTTCGTTAGACCGGTGGCTGGGACCCCCACCGCGGGATCTGGATCTCCGATGCGTCGGCTGGAGGCCTCCAGTCTACCGGTGTGGCTCCCAGCGCCCCCGTCGCGGCCCCCCGCCCCTTGGACAAGGGCAAAGGGGCTGCAGGCAGTTCCTCCGCCCCAGGTGGCACCGGGGTGTCGGAGGAAGAGAGGCAACATCGGCTGCGCCGCGCCGACGGGTCATTTGTATCGGACCCCCCAGAAGCGTCAGAGGACTGCTGATGGGGCCGAGGAGGCCGGCTCCCAGGCCCAGGGCGCGCAGAGGCACGTTAGTCCTCCGCCACCGCCACCATCAGGTCCACCGCCACCACAACCACCGCCACCATCAGGTCCACCGCCGCCACCACCACCTGGGGGTGATCTCCCCCAGGGGCACCAGCAGCAACAACAACAACAGCAGCAACAACAGCGGCAACAGCAGCGGTCGCCTCGCTTCCAGGGTCGCTGGAAAGTCCAGGGCCCCAAGTAAGTGTAACCCCTTTTCCATTAGTCTATTTGTCATGTCGATGGGTCTTAACCCATTCTTTGCTTGTCAGGGCTTCCTCCCCCTCTGCTCCTAAGGCCGCGCCTCCTCCGCCAAATACCATGTCCGGGGGCCTGGCTTCCAGCAGCAGGCGTCTGCTGGGAGTGGCGCCGGCGGTCCGCCCTCAGCTGTTGCAACTGCACCGACGACTACCGCAGCCCCAACGACGGCGATGTTGTCGAGTACACCATCGGCAGCAGTGGAGGAGGGCCCAACTACGCCTACCCCCACCATCGAGGGCAACGCGGGGGGCACGTCCAGCTCTATCCTACCGCCCATTCTGGAGGAGACGAAGGTGGTCTTTGGGCGGCGGCTCCGGTCCGACGCCGAGCCAGAAGTAGCGCCAGTCCCCCTCCCTCGGGTGCTGTCTCATGCCCATCAAGCTCTTCATTAGACTGAGGCGGCGATCCTGCGAGAGTGGGAGGCGCTTGAGGCCGAGCACCGGCGCCTCAGCGACTGGCGCACCCAGCTGGAGGAGCGCACCAAGGCGGTGTCCCTCCAGTTCGCCTCCGAGCGGTCCGAGCTCGAGCGGGACCGCAAGGATTACAAAAAGGACCTCCAGAAGGTGTACGCCCTAGAGCTGGAGGCGAGCCGGAAGGAGAAGAGGCTGGCCAAGAGGGAGGAGGCATTGAACCAGTGGGAGGAGGTCGTCACAGAGCTCAGCGCCAAGCTGAGTGCTATGAACGAAATCCTGGAAGAGCAGCGGATCTAGTAGACCGTGGCTATGGAGAGGCTGTAGAAGCTATAGCAAGAGCTCGAGGGCAAGGCCCGCGACGTCGCCCTCACCGAGGAGGAGCTTAAAGCGAAAGGAGAGTCCTTGGACAGGCGGGAGACGGACCTCGCCAGGCAGGAGACGGACCTCGCCAGGCAGGAGACGGACCTCGCCAGGCGGGAGAAGGATCTCACCTTCAAGGAGGAAATGCTTGAAAGGCAGGAGAAGTTGCTGGCCGAGCATGAGCTCGAGGCGGAGGAGAAGGAGCGGACGCTGGAGGAGCGGGTCCGCCAGTTCGAAGCGACGCAGGCGGCGCCGGGTCCCCAGGTGGCGGAGGCTGCCAAGAAGGCCCTGGAAGATCTCCAGGCAGAACACCGCGCCGGGGTCCAACGGATAGCTGAGTGGGCCGGCGAGGCAAGCATGGCGCTGGTGCCACTGGGGATAAGTCCCATCCCGGTGTCGGGGCCGCCAGCGTCGATCTCCGACGCCCTCCCAGTGCTGGACTCCGCCGCCGAACGCCTCCGTCGCCTAGACCAGATCCTCGGCACCCGCCTGGAGGCAGAGGGCAGCAGGCTCTGTCAGGCGGTGGTGGATTACGTGCTGATGTGCTTCCGGAGCCACGACCCAGCCATATCCTTGGCACCGGTGCTCGACGGTCCGGTGACCGCCACAGAAGACACCGCCCGGGAGAGCGTCCAAGACGCCGTGGAGATGGTGGCCACGCGCTTCCAGCGCGACCCTTCTGATGTCGAGTAGTTCATACCTATAGAAATGAGGCTAGGGCTCCACTTGAAGGCGGATGTAATAACTTTTGTTTTTGTAAGATACTTTTGGGAACTATCAATCAAACAACTCTTATCTATATGCTATTTGTCCTTGCTGTGTGTGGCGTTACCAACTCTTCTCTGGTACTTGGCCCCCCTGGGATGTAGGCTCGATGTGTCGAGGCTGGATACCAGTATACCTAAGAAAGAGTTGGTGACCCGGCCCCCAGGAGGTAGTCTCGACTGGGACCTGGACCTGTACACAGCTTCGGCTAGGAAGTGTTAGTAGCACACCCATAGGACTCATCGTCTGGTATCTGCCATCCTTTGATTTATGCAACAGGACCTGCATGATTTAGCCTGGGAAACCAAGCCTTATGCCCAGACCTACAGGATCACAGCTCCAAATACTAGGGCACCCGTTGCAGAGTGGTGGAGGTGCAGGCTTAGGGTACGGGACCAGGCTAAGCGGCTACCCAGCTCCGAACCACTCCAGGAAACAAGTGCCCGTTCTCTAGAACCGGACCCATAGGTTGTCGGACCCCCTGTATCAGGATAGGGGTCCTGAACTGCATGCTTGGCTTACTCAATTCGAATGTCATCATACCAGCAAGGGTGGGAACTGTATGGGTGGGTTAGATAAAAAATAATACCTGGAAACTGTAGCAGAATAAAACTATCACAGAAGCACATCTGGGGGGGTAAATCCATTCTTTATGACTTGATATGCATGGGTGCAGGCCAACTGGCCGGGCTTATGAGGGCGGACCTCACTGGACTGACGTACACGTATGCACAACCTAATTACAAAAAAGAAGAAACCTTAACCCCTTAGACTTGCTCCTATGGATAGAACTTACGGAGATGCTCTATGTTCCAGGGGTTGGGAAGAGGCACTCCTTCAGTTGTGGCAAGGCGGACACACCCGGGTCGGCATACTTCCGTCACCTTGAAGGGTCCTTCCCAATTGGGGGAGAGTTTGTGGAGCCCTTCTCGGTTCAGTACTCGCCTTAGGACTAGGTCCCCGGCCCCAAGCTCCCTACTATGCACGAATCGTTGGTGGTAGCGCCTGAGCGCCTGGTTGTACCTTGCATTTTGGGTCGCCGCTTGCCATCTGCGCTCGTCGATGAAGTCCACGTCCTCACGCCATAGTTGTTCCTGCATAGATTCATCAAACGACTGGACCCATGGGGAGCCCATAAGGATTTCCGGGGGAAGGCAGGCTTTGGCCCCGTAGACTAGGAAGAACGGGGTCTCCCCGGTAGCTCGGCTGGGTGTGGTCCGGTTCCCCCATAGCACAGACGGAAGCTCGTTGACCCAATTTGCACCATGCTTTTTCAAGCAGTCATAGGTGCGTGTCTTGAGTCCCCTGAGGATTTCTGCGTTTGCCCTCTCCACCTGGTCATTGCTCTTGGGATGAGCCATAGACGCAAAGCAGAGCTGGGTGCCGATGCCCTCGCAATACTCCTGGAAGAGCCGACTTGTAAACTGGGTCCCGTTGTCCGTAATGATATGGCTTGGGACCCAGAATCTGCAGACGATCGACTTGAGGAAGGCAACAGCAGCACCTTGGGTGTTGCTAACCACAGGGGTGGCCTCAGGCCATTTCGTGAACTTGTCGATGGCGACGAAGAGGAATCGGTACCCACCGACAACCCTAGGGAATGGTCCCAGGATATCCACCCCCCATACGGCAAATGGCTAGGAGGGTGGAATCATCTGCAGAGCTTGAGTTGGTGTGTGTATCTGCTTTGCATGGAACTGACACGCCTTGCAGGACTTTACCATCTCAGTTGCATTCTGGAGAGCTATTGGCCAGTAAAAACCATGCTGGAAGGCCTTACCAACCAGTGTGCAGGATGCTGAATGACTTCTGCACTCTCCTCCATGGATCTCCACGAGTAACTCACGACCCTCCTCCTGGGTGATGCACCACATGAGAATGTCGTTGGCGCCACGGCGGTAGAGATCCCCTCTACCACCGTGTAGCGTTTAGCCAACCGCACTATGCGCTCTGCGGACACATGATCTTCAGGAAGGATATTTTCCTTCAGGTAGTCCCGGATCCCGGAGATCCATGCATCGGGACCACTCTGAGACACTGGCTGTGGCGCTACAAGGTTGGCAGGACCCGCTGTAGCACACACAGTCTTCGGTGGGTTCTGTAGATGGTACGCCACCGGGACCGCTAGCTTCGAGGTGCTAGTCTCGCCCCCTTCGTCCAGTTGGGCAAGCTGGGCGGTGGGTCTCAGCAGCCGTCTTTCGAAGACACCCTCGAGCACGGGTGCCCAAGTTGATGCCCTCACGGAGAGTTCATCTGCCGCCGAGTTATCAGCCCGAGGAACATGTTGCAGTTCCAGGGCCGTGAAGTCTTTTTCCAGCTTCCTTACGTGGAGGAGGTAAGCTGCGAGCCTGGGCTCGTTGGAGCTACACTCCATGCGGACTTGCTTGATGATCAGCTAGGAGTCCCCCTTCACGAGGAGCTGGCGGATCCCCAGGGATAGAACCACAGACAAGCCGAAGATCAGCGCTTCATATTCTGCCATGTTGTTGGTGGCCTTGAACTCAAGGTGCACCATGTACTTCACTTGATCTCCGTTGGGGTCGATGAGGACCACCCCAGCTCTGCCAACTTGTTGATGGGCGGATCCGTCGAAGAAGAGCATCCAGTGGGGCTCGGTGAAGACCGGACCCCTAGGCTCCACAGGTGTGGGGTCCGAATAGGGCTCCGGACCCCCAGGAGCACTCGGGGGAGGTGTCCACTCCATGATGAAGTCAGCCAGGACCTAGCTCTTGACGGCGTGGCGAGGCTGGAAGTCCAGCTGGAACTCAGCGAGCTCCGCGGCCCACTTGGTGATGTTGCCTGTGGCATTAGAGTTGTGGAGGATGGCCCTTAACGGAAAGGAGGTCACCACCACGACCCTGTGTGCCTGGAAATAGTGGCGCAGCTTCCTGGATGCAACAAGAACAGCATAGAGAAGTTTGTGCGTCTCAAGATACCTAGCCTTTGCCTCATGGAGGACCTCGCTGACGTAGTAGACCGGCTTCTGGATGGTTCAGACCCCTGTAATCGGTCTCGAGCCCTCAGGTTCCTGGCCTTCTTTGCTTCGTCCTTTCGACGACCAGCACCATGCTCACCGCTGCTGCAGCCGCCGCGATGTATAAATACAATGGCTCCCCAGGTTCTGGAGCTACCAGTATTGGTAGGGACACCAGGTGCTGCTTCAACTCTTGAAAGGCTTGTTCCGTGTCTTCGGTCCAAGAGAATGGGTTGGACTTCCACAACAGCTTGAAGAAAGGCAGCGCCCTCTCAGCCAACCTTGAAATGAAGCGGCTAAGGGCGGCTAATGACCCCGTAAGTTTCTGGACATTCTTGATACGGGTCGGAGTCCTCATCGCCTCAATTGCTTTGATCTTCTCTGGGTTTGCTTCAATGCCCCGGTGCGAAACCAGGAACCCCAACAACTTTCCTAAGGAGACACCAAAGACGCACTTGTCCGAGTTCAGCTTCGTGTGTGTTGCCCGCAGCTTGTCGAAGACCAGGGTTAAGTCTTCCACTAGGGTTGACCTTCTCTTAGTCTTGACCATGATGTCATCGATGTATACCTCTACTCTGTCCCTAATTAGGTCCCCGAAAGTCTTACTCATCGCCCGCACAAATGTCGGCAAGGCGTTTTTCAGACCATAAGCCATTACGACATAGCAGTAAAGCCCATCCACTGTTACAAAAGCGGTATGCTTCCTATATTCCCTAGACATATGGATTTGATGGAAACCAGAGTAAGCATCTAAGAAGGACAAGAGGTCACACCAGGAGGTAGAATCCATGATTTGATCTATACATGGAAGTGGATACAGGTCCTTGGGACAAGCCTTATTAAGGCTGGTGTAGTCGATGCACATCCGAAGCTTCCCATTCGCCTTGGGGACAATGACTGGGTTGGCCAGCCACACTAGGTGATGAACCTCTTCGATGAAGCCGGCGTCTAGCAGCTTCCGGACCTCCTTTCGGATGAAGTCCTGCCAGTCAACAGACTGTCTCCGAGGCTTCTGACTCACCGGTTTGGTGTCAGGGTTGATCTTCAGATGGTGCTCAATCACCTCCTTGAGGATCCCAGGCATCTGCGACGGCTCCCATGCGAACACGTCGGCATTTGCCTGGAGGAAGGCGATGAGCGTGAGTTCCTATTTTTCCTCCAGATCACCCGCAATGCAAGTGGTCTGGGGGGAATCCGCATAGAGCCGGACGGTCTTGACGGAGACGTCGTCCGCTCCGGATGGCGGCACCTTTGGCACCTTGGTAGGCGCCTTGGTACTGGAGGTCGAGGGGTTCCTCCCTCCGTCGTCCGGGCGAGCAGTTTTCGCCGCTAGGGCGTGCAGCTTCTCCACAGCCACAAGCGCAGAATTGCGGTCGCCCCGCACGGCGAGGACCCTGGTTGGAGACGGCATCTTAAGGACCAAATACCCGTAATGGGCAATGGGCATGAACCAGTACAGGGTCGTCCTGCCAATGATGGCATTGAACGGGAGGTTAACCTCCACAACGTCGAACTGGACGTTCTCTGTCCGGAAGTTTTCCTCTGTCCTGAATGTAACCAGGAGTGTGATGCTCCCAAGGGGATACACTGGTTGAGCGCCCACTCCGGAGAATAGACGAGAGGGTCAGGACCCTGGGATCTGCAGCTGCCTGAACGCAGTGTGGCTGATGACGTTGAGCCCAGCCCCACCGTCGATCAGAACATGATGCAGCTTGATGTTGGCAATGACATGGGCAGTGATGAGCAGCAGTATTTCGGCCCCTGCCATGTTCTCGGGGAAGTCGGATGCCCCGAAGGAGATAGTGGTGCTCCGCCACCGCTGGTGTGGGGTTGCTTTCGGGACCCCTGGGGTCGCCGACAGGACCTCACGGCGCAGGGACTTCACGTTCCTGCGGGAGGTGAGCTCCCAGCTTCCGCCGTACATCACGTACAACTTCTTGCGGCGGTCGGTATCATCACCAGAGTTAGAGTCTCCAGTGAGGATGTCCTTGAGGACCTGCTTGGGGGACAGATACCAGAGGTCCCGTTCTCCCGTGGCCACATCACCATCGTCGACCCTCTCCTTGCCAGGCCGGCGACGAGGTGGGGAACCATCCTTGGAAGTCTGCTTGCACCGCTCGCTGACGCGCTTCGCGAGCTTGATGATCTCGCGGCACTCCATAGCGTTGTGGCGACTGTTGGGGTGCACAGGGCATGAGCCGTTGTTGCCTCCATGTGGTCGTGGGCGCTTGTTGCGCTCGTTTTGGCCCCCAATCGCGGCTGCGACGACCGGAGCAGCAGACGGCGGCCTCTCGTGGCCGCGGTTCTTCTTCTTCTTTTTGTCGTCCTGAGCGACGGCACTCGTGCCACCTGTCTGGGCAACTCTAGTCTGCAGTGTCGAGTGCCATGCACGGCCCTCGGTAGCTCTGGCACACTTGTCAGCCAGAGCGAAGAGCGTGGTGACAGTTTCCACGTCATGTGTGGCCAACTTCTCCAGCATCTTCTCATCACATACCCCCTGGCGAAAAGCGGTGATGATGGAAGCATCGGTGATACGGGGTATAGTCCCTCGTACCTTAGTGAAGCGAGAGATGAAAGCCCGGAGAGTTTCTCCGGGTTCCTGCCTCACTGCATGGAGGTGAGCCTCCACGCTATGCTGTTGATAAGTGTTGGCGAAGTTCACGGTGAACCGCGCGCAGAGCTCTTCCCAGGAGTAGACCGATCCTGGGGTGAGGTTCATGAGTCAGGTTCGGGCTGGCCCAGACAAGGCTACATGGAAGTATGTTGCCATTACGGCAGTGTCTCCACCTGCTGCCGTAATAGCGGTGACGTATACCTGCAAGAATTCCGACGGGTTTGACGTACCATCGTACTTTTCCGGCAGGTGCGGCCGGAACTTGGATGGCCACGTCGCCGCGCGGAGATGATCCGCCAGTGCGGCGCAGCCTACGCCGGCCAATGGTACACCCGCCTGGATTCGGGTACCCACTGGAGTTTGTGGTGCAACCGCAACGAAGTCTTGATCGAGGTTGCGACCCTCGAAGTTTAGCCGGCGCTCACGCGCCCTCTCCAGAGAAACTCGTGCGTCCTCACCCGCACGCCTGCGGTTGAGTTCTGTCCGCAGGTCCTCGGGTCTCTCCAAAGAGACTGGAGCGTTCTCTCCCGCATGCTTGTGGTTGAGCTCCACCCGTAGATCCTCAGTCGGTGCGGCCCTCACCGAGGGTGAGCGCACCGATGCCGACGCCTCATGCTGACGCCGGGATGACCGAGGCCTGGGCCTGGCTGAGCCAGAATGCGCCATGCCGAGCAGACGGTCGACATCGCCACGCCACTGCTTCATGGCCCCCGGCGAGGCTGTGGAGCTAGGAGGGTGGCGTAGCAACTCCCTGGCTGGAGACAAGGCCCCAGGCGCAGCCCTTGATGCTCTGGATGTCTGCCCAGGAGTGTGCTGTCGTGCAGAGCACATAGCTGCAGCACCAGGCGCAGGGCGGCTAGAGGCCCGGGGCGTGGAAGACGCAGCTTCTTCCTCCATCGGGAAGTCTTTGGGAACGAAGTCATGGTGCTCGACGATCTGGACCATGGTGTCGAGCAGGAAAACAAGCAAAAACGTAATGCCAAGACCCCCTACCTGGTGCACCAAATGTCGGAGAGAAAATTCTCCGGCCGGGTGGCGGAACGCACCCGCCCTCAATCCTAAGATGGGGAGAGGCCTAAGCGTTTTGCCTGTCTATTGGGAGATCGATGAACACGAGTGAACACGAGGATTTAGAGTGGTTCAGGCCGCCGGAGCGTAATACCCTACTCCAATGTGTGTTGTATTGAGTCTGTGAGCTTGAGAGCTTGTATGAACTTGTGAGTCTGAAAGTCTGAGTGAATCTGCCTTATAACGTCGTGTGCCTTCCCTTTTATAGCTCAAGGGAGGCACTTACATGGATGTTGAGCCCCGACATGTGGGCCCAGGAATATAACGGAAGGAATATATTGTAGGAGTAACTAACGTCTGTGCAATCTCCTGTGCGCCTCGATGTCCGCAGTCCATGCAGTATTGGTATGCGGTGGCTGCTTCCTTGGTAACGCGCGAGTGATGATGAGCATAGTGCACGCAGCAGTATGGATGTTGTCACACCCGTTTCCAAGGGCAGAGCCGGGTGCATCGCATATGTGTGCCAGGATCTATTTCCACACATATGTTGACGTCACAAGTGTAATATATCAAAAGAACAATGCATAAAAGCGTAGATAACGATTATATTAAAATATTACACTTCGAATAGATATAATGTCTTAACCTTTATTCATCAAAGTACAGCGAACATGGACATCCATCCACAGGAAGATGACCGGGGGTATCACTAGACTAGCATCCACGGAGTTCAGCCTCATATCTTCATCTGCAAGCTTCTGATCAAAATTTAAGCAAGGGTGAGCTCACTTATGGTCGGGGCTCAGCAAGTGGGGGAAAAACTAATGCAAGTCTAACAAGGTGAGGCTGAGGTTGAGCAGTAAGCATTTTAGTTGGTCAACATTTTATTAACAACACATGTCTTACTAATAAGTGTGAATCCCAAGTATTCCCATTAAGCAAAGATACAAGATTATATCAAAAACACTTAAGTGAAACCACTTAAGCAAAACCATTGGCAGATCATCGGATCTCGATTTATTTCCATCTTCAAGTTCAATTATCATGTGAGGAGTCCAGGCTGCTCATAACCGTGAGCACGGCTGATATATCAGTTTTACACTCTGTAGAGGTGGCGCATCTTTACCCATGAGTCGCGATTCCCTTTTAGCCCGGGTTAGCTAGACCCGTATTCACTTCCGAGGTGAATGGCCAGGGTCTCACTACGAGGCTTCTCCCTAGAGTCCTCATTACGCAAATGCTGGAAATGGTCAAACTGCATAAGGCACACCTACCGTAACCAACTTATAGTCCAGACTACAGGGTAAAGCTTTGGGAACTATGCCCGTATCCAATCTGCCTGAGCCGGAACTATAAGAGCTTGCCAGATGCCCCCGTTCCTGTCAACCACGACCAACACCCAACATAAGACTTCCCTAGTTATTTAGCCAAGACCAGAGCCATGATAGTTCTCATGGTAGCACTGTTTTCCCGGGTGGTCACTCCATGTTCCAATTAATATGCAATAATCTTGTTTAACCATCGGGTTAACAACAATAATGAAAACTTACCATTTTGGAACATTAATATCATAAGCGAGAGTGACTGCATAAATTTAAAGTTGTAGCAATAGCATAGCTACGAAAGTAAAGTATAATTCCCAGGTTTGATCAAGGAATAAGGCTGGAAAGGTTATCTAAATAGGTAACCCGTCAAATTATGCATATATATCCAAAAGAATAAACTTTATTAAATGTATTGTTTGGGATCAAATAGAGTATGCAGAGGGAGAAGTCCACTTGCCTTGCTTATTGAAAACTTGAGGTTCTTCCACGGGTAGGAATAGATCTTGATCCTTAACTACTAGATCAACCACTGAATATCACACAAACAAACAAGAAGAACAAACACCACTCAATAACATACCACATTCACCATACGTAAAGCTAAAAGAAAGCCTAACGAAAAGAGCGTTCGCTTTTCAAAAACATTACATGTAAGGGTTATAATAAAAAGGTATTCTTTTAAAAAATGTGTGATCTATACTTTATAAACAAGACATGAGCTTAAAAATATCTTAATTAAAATCTACAAATATTTGGTTCACCAAATTAATCTTTTATAAAACGTCATATGTGATATGTCTAAGATTAAGGGTTTATAAGACGGTAAAACATATTATAACATTATTAAACCTTTTAATTATTTAGAAAAGTTATATTCTATATGTCTATGGTTAATGAGTTATGAAACATTGATTTATGAAACATTACAAAACATATTGTAAAACATTTATTGATGAAAAGTTATTATACAAGCCTAATCGAGTTTTATGTGAAAGCGTGATTAAACAAATAATTATCTTTATTTTCATTAAGGAAGTACATAGCCTAGATAGGTTTTTATGCCATAGATAATTAAACAATTAATTATATTCACTTTTACTTAAGAAAACACTATCCTCTATTTTTATTAAGAATGTTATATACAAAACAACATATAAACTAACATTTTAATTATAAAAGAACATGAACACTAATTACATCATTTTTAACATTGTGAGGCATATTATATCATCATTTATAAAAAGTTTGAATATAAGACTAAATCATATTTATGGGAAAAAGATAAGTAAATAAATAATTATCTTTATTTTATTGAGAAAATGTGACCTACGTTTTCTTTTACCTTTTTATTTGGAAAAGCTATTTTAAAACAACTATAATAGACTTTATTAAAATTTAATTAGAAAACACGAAAACTATTATGATTACCGATTTAGAATATTTGACACATATTTATGAAGTTAACGAAACAATTTACATTTTATGTGGATCTCAAATTTATATTTTATGATAAAAACTGTAGCAGGAACTAAAACATAATTAAAGGTAGACTATGAGGGGTGGCCGGTAAATTTGTATTTTTTTTGCACATATACCATTATAAACAACTCTCTTTTTATAAAAAATATATAAAGGCTATAATTCTTTTTAATTTTAATATTAGAAAACTATGCATAATTCAATTATAACAGTCACAAATTAGATTTAAATTAGGAAACATGTGAACAGTCGCAAATACTGATTTTGATGTATTTAGAACAGACTTATAAAACTAATAAAACAATCGATTTGAATCTTAATCACATGACTTATAAAATAAAAATCATCGCATGAATTTATATGAAATTATTACTAGACTTTTATGGTGTAGCATTCAAATTTTCACCTTCTTTAACATGAGTGGAACAGTACGGTCGGCGACGTCACAGCGCAGGGTGAATTCACGATGCTGGCGAGTGGTTCGGTGGGCAGGGAACGAGCGCGAACGTCATGCTGCGTGGACGGAGCTCCGATGGGGTTCCACGGACAGCGGGGCGGACGACGAGGAACGGCAAGCTCCGGTGAGTCTCTACGGACTCCGGTGACGACAGGGACGAACTAGAGAGTGGGGAGCGTGTGAGAGAGAGCTCGGGGAGGGAGGAGAAGAGAGGAGCTCGGCGGATTTTATAGGGAGAGGGCGCTGGGGGAGAAGAGAAAGGGCGGTCAAGGCTTAAAGGCACCATTGATGGAGAGAGGAATTAATGGGAGGAGAAACGGCGCCAATAACTCAGAGAAACGGTCGGGTTGACGCTCCATTAACTCGAGGAGATGAACGGACGGGGGTCGGCGCGGATGTGGCGGGTCGGCTGCGCAGCTCGGGCGGCCGGGGCGTCGGGCGAGGTCGGACTTCCTAGCGCGGGTGTGCGGCTCGTCGGTGGCTTCTGCGGGCGGAGTCGCGGCTCGGCGTCGGCCGTCCCTGGTGCGGGCGCCTCGGGGCTTGCTCCTGGCGCGGGTAGCGTGCGGCGCTGGTCTGGGGCGCTTGGGTGCGCGCGGGTGGGCGCGAGATGGAGGCACGAGTAGCAGAGAGTGGTAGCAGAGAAGCATCGCGTGCCCACACGAGTAGTCCAGAGGAGTCAAAGGGATGTAGAAGGAAGAGATGACGAGGGGGTTCCAGCTGCAAGTGATACAAGGCGTGGGAGGATAAAAGAGATCTGGACCCACACGTCATGGCTCAGAGGGGACGTCAGACGTGGGATGGAGAGCCCGAGCGTTTCTTTTTGTTTTCTAAATCCTTTTTCTTTTAAATATTCAGAAATTAGTAGAAAACGTGAAGTACTTACTATATTACAAAATTTTAAAGAAAGAGGTAACTCATACATATATAACGTGAGGAACTTACTATATTACAAATTTCTTGCGAAGCTCATATATTTTTATGAAGAGATCCACACCAAGAAAATAAATCCAAACAAACATACGTAAATATATATTTCTGAAATTGGAATAAATTCAAGAATATTACTAACTGAAAATAGAGAAAAAAAATACGATTTTAGGAAAAGTATATTATTTAAATAAAACGACTCATATAAAAAAATGAAATCAAATAAAATGGAAAATTTTATATTACTTATAAACAAAAATTAACGTAACAAAATACATATTCCAAAAAAAACAATATTTTAGCAATTCATTATTGTTTTGTAAAATGAGATTGTCTTCACAAGATCAAATCCCGAGATTAGATTTGCAAATCAATTCAAACAAAATATATGCTTCGACATGAGTGCAACAAACACTTGTTAAAATTTTATCTATTCAAGAATTGTTCAAATTATTTATATTACCGTTTTACTATTAGAAATCATAAGTATTTTTCCTTTCTATTGAAAAATAATAATATAAACTAAGTTATCTTCAATTGATGGTTTTAGGGTGTTACAAAATCTACCCCTCTAAAAAGAATCTCGTCCTCGAGATTAGGGAAGGCTAGCAAAAATTCAAAGGTGGTTCATCGTTATTCGTAGGTTTTTGGTTCACAACAGACTCTTCCAAACTTAAGGAACTTCCTTACTTCTTTGCTCCGCAATGTATACTAATCAAACGACCTTCATCATCATACTTATAAAATGGTGGGTCTTCTGAATTATTGCTTAGGTCATGCTTGGCAGCTTTCTTCTCTAGTCGGTCTAGACGCTTCTTAGGGCATTCGCGAATATTATGTTCTTCATTTTTGCAGTAGTAGCAAGCACCTCTTGCTTTGAGTTCTTTGCGAGTCAACTTTGCTTGACCAACAGGGGGTGAGGGTTCATTGGGTGTCTGTATCTCATGTAGCTGAGCCTGACTTGATTCTTCTGTTTGGGTATCCATGTGTTTCGTGGCTTTCGCTTGAGGTGGACTAATCATGTATCCAAACATTTTTCTATTCCTTTTGTTGTTCTTCATTCCATTCATCGAATATCTCGGTGACTCATTTTTCTCGTTCATAGTTGTTAAGGTAGGAATATTGTCGTTGGCATCGTTTACTTCATTTCCATTGGGGTTCATCATCTAGTCAGAGGGTAAAAGAGTTAGTGAGACAGACTGCATAAGAGGCTTGTATGACATTAAGATAAAGAGCTAACACAACGTTTTTATTTCCAATATAAGATTAGTTAAGGAACAAGGATGGTTTCAGATTTCTCCTAGCTTCATCACACTACAAGAGTGTACAAGTGTTATAATCCTTAACAGAGATCTTTTGAACTTTATAGATTTCAGAGCTTGATATCCAAATCATCTTTCTGATCCAACAATATTTATTTGAGCACAAATTGAGAGAAAGACTTGAGAGGGATTTTAGGCCAACTAGAGTATCACATTGTTTGCATATAACAGATGACACCATACTTTATTTTCTTTATAAAGAGGCAAAACACAATAGGTGCGAAAGATTCTCCAAATTTATTTCATATATCACTTAGCACAATTACAAATCTTGAAAGGGGCAACACTTTGACGTCTTTTTTTGTTTCTTCGTGAGACATACTCCTTCTAGCTAAACGATATATTATTCTTCCTTGATAGATGTACCAATCTGAGCTGGAGGTCGATTGTCTTCAACTACTATTCTTTCTCCAGACGGGGTTTCCAAACATATGGTTCTCTCAGTATGTTGGATTACTACCTTAGTTCTTTGTAACCAATTCTTTCCAAGAATCACATCCTTTCCCATTGATTCTATCACTAGGAGATCAGTTGTAAAATCTATCCCGTTGATTTTAATACTTACTTTCGGACATATGTAGTTCACTAACATTTTCCTTTCGGGTGTACTGATGGTCTTTCTTGATCTTAGGGGACACTTAAAGATACCATACTTTGTTGCAAACTGGGCACTGATAAAGGAATGTGTTGTACGATGATCATACAACACGGTGGCGGTAGTTGTGTGAATGACTAGTGTTCCAAAAATTACTGCATCATCATATGGAATGGTTCCTGTCACTGCATAACTTATCCTTCCTGTGGACTCTTTCCGTTGTTTATTCTTTGTTGATGCATGGGTTTGAGGGTGTTGTCTTTTCTTTTGGACCTTATTGATCTCCACATCCTTCTTAGGACAACCATTAACAAGATGGCCGTTATCACCACAGCCAAAGCAAGCACGACTTGATAAGTTACATGGTGGAGTTGTCTTTATGTTGTTGGTAGAAGTTTCTGTGCATTTTTGTTCATATTCCATGTCTGAAGACTGAGATAGCTTCATCTCGGAGGTGATCTGTAGTGAACTCTTCTCTGGACAATTACGGAAGTAATGACCTTCACGTCCACATTGATAGCAAGCTTTTCTTGAAGTTATTTCTTGACTTTTTTCATGTTTCCCTTTTCGTTTCTTGGACCGGATGTGATGACGAGACTGAAATTGTGTGCAAGTAATAGTCCATCCATCAATGTAACACTCTTGTGTTTCTTCTTGGGGCTGGGCATCCTTGTGATATTTCCTTTTTGGCATACTTTGCAATTCATCAACTGACAGTGCATTAGGTACGAGAGAATCTGCTATTAGATGTTCTTGGGGAGACATTTGTCTGTTTATGCCAGAAAATAAAATTCGGTTCTTCTGTTTTGTACTTTCACTTTCATTTGTATTGATCTGGCGACAAGGAATTCCATAGTACTCACAACAACAACATGTTCCAAGGTCACTTGTTTGTTGGTTTGGTTGTGCATCCTTTTGTGTCTTCAATGTCTGTTCATCAGCTGCTTTATTTATAGTGTTGTTTTGACTTGTCAACACACTGCATTCTTTGCACTTAGTGACATCACTTGTAGTTGACATTCTAAGGTCTGACATCTGTATGGGTATGGAAGAATGGAAGGGACGAAAGGGTTGAGCAAAGACAGATTTTAGAGAGCAGAGAAAACCCATCTATCTAAGGTTTTACCTAACTAACTGATGTCATTGTGGACAAAAGTCACACAATACACCAACAATCATTTCAAAGAAGCGAATCAAACATGAACACAAAGGACAATGAACTCAAACATACTAGCACAACACAATCCAATTCTACTCATTCAACCAAAACAAACAGTGAGATAAGGTTTGGAATAAAAAAGATATTATAAAGTCAAGGAGTTGGGTAAGAATTATCGAGTTAGGCAAGACATATTTGTTGGTGGCCAAGAGTGAAATAAGATAACCATGAACTATTAAAATGAGGATAAATGATACAACCAAGGATATGAAGTGAGTTAGGGAGAAAGCATTATCAAGGAGTAGAGAGCCAAAGGTTTCATACATCAAGGTAGATATTGCGCAAGGGTGGCAATACAATGGCACGAAAGCAAAAGTATAAGAAATCAATAGGGAGAAAGCATTATCAAGGAAAAAAGTAGAGAGGCAAAAGTTTTAATATATCAAGGTAGATATTGTCCAAGGATGACAATACAATGGCAAGAAAACAAAAGTATAAGAAGTCAAGGGTTATATAGCAAAATTAGGAATTAGAAAACCACTTATAATATAATATCGCCATTACTGATCTAGTCGAAAATCTTAATACTAAAGAACAATCCTATCAACCTAACCAAGAAGTCTGGTAATAGATCCAAAGGATCCATAACAAAACTTCTTGCGGAGTGGGGATAAGACAGAGAATAGGGCATTGTCGATAGCTTCGAAAGGGTTTCTTCTGGCAAACTTCGCTTCAAGTTCAGCAATCCTAGCTTGATCATCTTGTAGTGCTTCTGAGTAGAGTCTTCTCATAGACCAAAATCAGACTAGAAGAGTTGAAAATAAAAGAGACAAGTTTTGATATAAAGTAAGTTTTTATGGAGGAAAATATATCAAGCTTTGAAAGACTGACTGGGCTTTCCGTTTCTAACTAATCTAGCGACCTACGGTCACATTGCTTTGATACCACTTCCGTCACACCCGTTTCCAAGGGTAGAGCCGGGTGCATCGCATATGTGTGCCAGGATCTATTTCCACACATATGTTGACGTCACAAGTGTAATATATCAAAAGAACAATGCATAAAAGCGTAGATAACGATTATATTAAAATATTACACTTCGAACAGACATAATGTCTTAACCTTTATTCATCAAAGTACAGCGAACATGGACATCCATCCACAGGAAGATGACCGGGGGTATCACTAGACTAGCATCCACGGAGTTCAGCCTCATATCTTCATCTGCAAGCTTCTGATCAAAATTTAAGCAAGGGTGAGCTCACTTATGGTCGGGGCTCAGCAAGTGGGGGAAAAACTAATGCAAGTCTAACAAAGTGAGGCTGAGGTTGAGCAGTAAGCATTTTAGTTGGTCAACATTTTATTAACAACACCTGTCTTACTAATAAGTGTGAATCTCAAGTATTCCCATTAAGCAAAGATACAAGATTATATCAAAAACACTTAAGTGAAACCACTTAAGCAAAACCATTGGCAGATCATCGGATCTCGATTTATTTCCATCTTCAAGTTCAATTATCATGTGAGGAGTCCAGGCTGCTCATAACCGTGAGCACTGTAACACCCCGGGATCCACAAACACCCCAGAATGCTACTAAACTACACATCTAACATTCATATATAAAATTTCGACAGTGTCTTCTTTGAAAATTGCATAAACGGGGAAGCAACAAAGTATAAATAGATATCATGATAAGAAAACATAATAGACATTAATAATCTGCTAGCAATGGGAAGACGACCATAACGACATGAACTGAATTAACCAGTGCGCACGACTAGTTAAAAACAAACATCCTTTGACAAGAAGTTTCTAATTAAATCATGACTGCGCCTGGGCAGCGTTATTATGAGAGTGAAGGTGTATGTGCTGCTCCTTCCCACTCCCCTTGATGAGCAACAAGCACCTGCATTGAGTAATGCAAGAGTGAGATGAAACATCTCAGCAAGCTAATTGTTTTGACGAGATATTTAAACCACATTGAATTAATCAACATTTTAAAAGAATCACAATCAAGATCAGAAATACTTGTAGATATAGAACTCAGTAGTCACAATATAACCAATACCATCTCATTTCCTCGAACAACCACAATAGGTTGTATAACATTTCCCTGCATCAACAATACCTGCAAATATCACTTCAATGTATGCATAGGAATGCAATGTGTAGGTCCTCTATCTTCATACCTCTGAGGGTATAAAACCACATCATCTGCAAATATCACTTCAATGTATGCATATGAATGCAATGCATATGTCCTCTGCCTTCATACCTCTAAGGGTATGAAGCCGCATCGTACCCCTCCTCGGGCAACGTACGATGCTAAGTTGTACCGGTACGGTCGGACCATAGGTCACGACAAAACTTCAGATGCAAATGAGTCATGCAATGTATATGGCATGCTGCATTTATCAATAAATTTCACTTCCTTTAGATACAATACAAACCTCAAATAATACTTTATCTGCCTTCAGATACAATGCAATCCTCAAATAATACTTCGTATGCCTTTAGATACAATGCAAACCTCAAATAAGACTTCATCTGCCTTCAGGGGTGTGAATTAATCTCATGGGTCATACTTGAACCATAATAATCATCAATATATGATAGAGCATCAACATAATACAATGAAGTAAAACATCATCATAGAGTTCAATTATGAAAGAATCCAATAATTCTGCATATTAGAGTGTAGGTGATAGAAATAACAGGTCAAAATGATAGCAACCACCGCTACATTCACTTGCCTTCATCGAAGAAGAAAAATGTACTAGGCATGATCTAGAGTGTAGCCACCTGCTAGCGGGCATAAAACTTAGTACAAATATTTCACAAACATTTGCCAACAATCAACAAAACACTCCTACACTTGAAACCAAAACCTAGTGGAAAGACTCCCACCCTGAACCACATGCTATACAGCAGCAGCGCTGTTTGTTAATTTTGTATCTTTAAAATTAAAACATTGGTGATATCAAACAAATACTCTAAGAGTATCTACACAAAACAATCTACAACTTCGGTATTCAATGGATAATTAAATTCTGCCATCAATATATTCTAAAACATCTGACAAGATAACTGACTGAATCTGTTTTAGACAGCAGCCTAGTTAACTTCAAAATTCGATATCTCCCAAACTACTGAACCAAAAATTATGAAATTCTGCTGGCAGTAAGAACTTTTATCCCTCTACAAAAGTCTCCACAGTTGGAAGAGTCAATTCGGCCATTTACTAGATGAAACCCACCAGTGAACAGACCCGCTCATTTTTGTCAGGCAAACAGGAACAGCCACAGTAAAACAAACATAACTGGAGTTTGATAAATCATATGAATACACTCTTTAACAATCTGTAAAGCTTATGAAATTATCTACAACTTCTTTTACCAACCCACAGTTTAATTCTGTTGATAAAATTGCCTAACTCTTAAGATAACAGATTCTGCACAGAATTATGAGACTGAAAAACTGCTATAATCAAACTGCAATAACTTTCTGTTCTGATGTCCGATTGAGGTGTTCTTCGTGGCCACGGAAAGATCTACAAATTATCTACGACTCATATATAGACTTTTTATTTTTTTGAGGCCACTAAGACCACGGAAAACTGACATGAACAGAAACTGTTGAATCTGCCATTCTGCAGAAATTAAATTCGAGATCAAAACCTAACCCCACATCTAATCCAACCTCTAATCCTTCAATCCACATGATCCACAACCTCCAAAAGCATATAATTATAGGGAGGAACAAGGATCCTATCCTTACCTAGGGTTTCCCCAAGAAAATCTGCAAGAGATGGGGGTAGAACATCTCCTTGATCCTCTCTTCCTCTTCAATCCATCTTGCTCCTCCTCTTCTCGATCCGTGCTGCGTGGGGGGAGATCTAGAGGGAGGAGGAAGTAGTGGAGGGTGGCTGCAAGGGGAAGGGGGAGGGGCGGCCAAGGGTGGGGAAAAGGGGGGGTTGGCGGCCAAGAAAAGGGAAAAATAGGAGGGCGACCACTAGGGTTTTATGGGAGAAAGAAACGACGCCTCAGATGTCTCTTGACTTTGCATCCAACGGCCCACAACTCTTTCCCCACATCCACGCACCGAAGATAAACCTTTGGCAACTTTTTTTTTGGGATATTACACTCTACCCCTCTTAAAAAGAATTCGTCCTCGAATTCGACCACTCCAAGCAAAACACCCAAGGTACCCCATATAGCACCACCATTCGAAACATGGGTCCATTATTGGTCTTAATTAACACAAGAACTTCTACCTTGGACTAATTGTCTAAGGAAACTACACAACCTGACATCAAGCATGAACCAACATTTAATGAAGCTCAAACCAAGTCATAGATGCAATCAACACTACGATTTCACAACATCGAATTTGGATGCAGCCATACATCAGCATCAATGTCTTAAAACGACACTCTTTTATGAAGGGGTAATATGCACTAAGCACAACCTTTACCAACTTCAACAATTCATTTTAATTCAATGGTGAAACATCCACACTAGATGAATGTATAAGAAGATCAAACACCTCACCTCACAGCACCACGAAACAAGTAGTTCTATTGAAACAAAACTCCTAATCTTCCTAAACCTTGTTCTTGCCATAATGAAAAGATAATCATGTAATCTAACATACTTTGCACCCCACCAAAAGGGAGAAAATCTATAGAACTAATGGAGCAATAAAGCCGACAAGAAGCCAATAAAATCTTGCGCGGCACAGTTCATCGAAGAAATGTCAAAAACTCTACATAGAGCACTGACAGCCCAACAACAACACAATACTTGCTTAACCCATGTCACTATACTTCATTCAGCATCTCAACTAAGAAAAATATCCAACTACTAAAGTTAACCTACACATAATATGAGTCTTCATCTATTGTAGTTCAGAAACTTACATTTCATTCTATCATATGATGCACTCAGAGTACCAGACATAAAGGGCCAATACTAACCCCGTAATCCTTCACACATTTGGCAAACATCCCAAGCTGATGTAAAAACCACATCATTTAGGAATAGGTGAATAACCACACACAACCAACTCTAGGCTAGGCAATGACTTCATTCAAACCAATAGATAAGTGGTCCAACAATGGCTCCACAAACATGCATCGGGAAGAGAACCATCAAATCCTCAACGTATTAATACATAATCAATGGATCAAGAAAAATCAAAGATTTATTCTACAATTATCATGACTAACATGCAACCACTTTAAACCACATCTAGGCTTTGTGGCTACTAAAACACACGATAGAAGAGAGACATGTAAGTCATTCTGGCTATGTAAAGACTTCCCCCAAAATCCATATACAAGTACCAATATTCATTTCTTTCAGAACTGGTTTCTCAACATAAACAACCATTCTTTGCAAAGATAGTTGGAGCTATCCACCAACCGCTCAACAACTTAAATTCAAATTGATGATTACCTTGTACCCCAAAACACGCAACTCACACTCCTCTTAGAAACATCCTCAGTCAAGCATATATAACAATATTATTGTAATAAAACTCAACCATGAAAAACATAGTGAAAACAACATAGGCATACTTGTATATCACAAGCATAATAACAACTTCATTCTCACAAATGACCAGCGATATCTACCACATTAATAAACAATATCAAAATTTCAGAAATAAATTATATCAAGCATTAAGCCATAAACAACTTACCACATCACCGTAAAGGAATCGGGAGGGGTGAAATTATTGTCATCTGCACTTCAAAGTCACTAATATATATCAAAGATACTTGAACCCATGTCCTTCCTATATGTGCAAGTGTGTCAAATTTATCTTCAAATTGCTAAGAATCTAAAGCCTAAGCTTTGATACCAACTGTAACACCCCGGGATCCACAAACACCCCAGAATGCTACTAAACTACACATCTAACATTCATATATAAAATTTCGACAGTGTCTTCTTTGAAAATTGCATAAACGGGGAAGCAACGAAGTATAAATAGATATCATGATAAGAAAACATAATAGACATTAATAATCTGCTAGCAATGGGAAGACGACCATAACGACATGAACTGAATTAACCAGTGCGCACGACTAGTTAAAAACAAATAACCTTTGACAAGAAGTTTCTAATTAAATCATGACTGCGCCTGGGCAGCGTTATTATGAGAGTGAAGGTGTATGTGCTGCTCCTTCCCACTCCCCTTGATGAGCAACAAGCACCTGCATTGAGTAATGCAAGAGTGAGATGAAACATCTCAGCAAGCTAATTGTTTTGACGAGATATTTAAACCACATTGAATTAATCAACATTTTAAAAGAATCACAATCAAGATCAGAAATACTTGTAGATATAGAACTCAGTAGTCACAATATAACCAATACCATCTCATTTCCTCGAACAACCACAATAGGTTGTATAACATTTCCCTGCATCAACAATACCTGCAAATATCACTTCAATGTATGCATAGGAATGCAATGTGTAGGTCCTCTATCTTCATACCTCTGAGGGTATAAAACCACATCATCTGCAAATATCACTTCAATGTATGCATATGAATGCAATGCATATGTCCTCTGCCTTCATACCTCTAAGGGTATGAAGCCGCATCGTACCCCTCCTCGGGCAACGTACGATGCTAAGTTGTACCGGTACGGTCGGACCATAGGTCACGACAAAACTTCAGATGCAAATGAGTCATGCAATGTATATGGCATGCTGCATTTATCAATAAATTTCACTTCCTTTAGATACAATACAAACCTCAAATAATACTTTATCTGCCTTCAGATACAATGCAATCCTCAAATAATACTTCGTATGCCTTTAGATACAATGCAAACCTCAAATAAGACTTCATCTGCCTTCAGGGATGTGAATTAATCTCATGGGTCATACTTGAACCATAATAATCATCAATATATGATAGAGCATCAACATAATACAATCAAGTAAAACATCATCATAGAGTTCAATTATGAAAGAATCCAATAATTCTGCATATTAGAGTGTAGGTGATAGAAATAACAGGTCAAAACGATAGCAACCACCGCTACATTCACTTGCCTTCATCGAAGAAGAAAAATGTACTAGGCATGATCTAGAGTGTAGCCACCTGCTAGCGGGCATAAAACTTAGTACAAATATTTCACAAACATTTGCCAACAATCAACAAAACACTCCTACACTTGAAACCAAGACCTAGTGGGAAGACTCCCACCCTGAACCACATGCTATACAGCAGCAGCGCTGTTTGTTAATTTTGTATCTTTAAAATTAAAACATTGGTGATATCAAACAAATACTCTAAGAGTATCTACACAAAACAATCTACAACTTCGGTATTCAATGGATAATTAAATTCTGCCATCAATATATTCTAAAACATCTGACAAGATAACTGACTGAATCTGTTTTAGACAGCAGCCTAGTTAACTTCAAAATTCGATATCTCCCAAACTACTGAACCAAAAATTATGAAATTCTGCTGGCAGTAAGAACTTTTATCCCTCTACAAAAGTCTTCACAGTTGGAAGAGTCAATTCGGCCATTTACTAGATGAAACCCACCAGTGAACAGACCCGCTCATTTTTGTCAGGCAAACAGGAACAGCCACAGTAAAACAAACATAACTGGAGTTTGATAAATCATATGAATACACTCTTTAACAATCTGTAAAGCTTATGAAATTATCTACAACTTCTTTTACCAACCCACAGTTTAATTCTGTTGATAAAATTGCCTAACTCTTAAGATAACAGATTCTGCACAGAATTATGAGACTGAAAAACTGCTATAATCAAACTGCAATAACTTTCTGTTCTGATGTCCGATTGAGGTGTTCTTCGTGGCCACGGAAAGATCTACAAATTATCTACGACTCATATATAGACTTTTTATTTTTTTGAGGCCACTAAGACCACGGAAAACTGACATGAACAGAAACTGTCGAATCTGCCATTCTGCAGAAATTAAATTCGAGATCAAAACCTAACCCCACATCTAATCCAACCTCTAATCCTTCAATCCACATGATCCACAACCTCCAAAAGCATATAATTATAGGGAGGAACAAGGATCCTATCCTTACCTAGGGTTTCCCCAAGAAAATCTGCAAGAGATGGGGGTAGAACATCTCCTTGATCCTCTCTTCCTCTTCAATCCATCTTGCTCCTCCTCTTCTCGATCCGTGCTGCGTGGGGGAGATCTAGAGGGAGGAGGAAGTAGTGGAGGGTGGCTGCAAGGGGAAGGGGGAGGGGCGGCCAAGGGTGGGGAAAAGGGGGGGTTGGCGGCCAAGAAAAGGGAAAAATAGGAGGGCGACCACTAGGGTTTTGTGGGAGAAAGAAACGACGCCTCAGATGTCTCTTGACTTTGCATCCAACGGCCCACAACTCTTTCCCCACATCCACGCACCGAAGATAAACCTTTGGCAACTTTTTTTGGGATATTATACTCTACCCCCCTTAAAAAGAATTCGTCCTCGAATTCGACCACTCCAAGCAAAACACCCAAGGTACCCCATATAGCACCACCATTCGAAACATGGGTCCATTATTGGTCTTAATTAACACAAGAACTTCTACCTTGGACTAATTGTCTAAGGAAACTACACAACCTGACATCAAGCATGAACCAACATTTAATGAAGCTCAAACCAAGTCATAGATGCAATCAACACTACGATTTCACAACATCGAATTTGGATGCAGCCATACATCAGCATCAATGCCTTAAAACGACACTCTTTTATGAAGGGGTAATATGCACTAAGCACAACCTTTACCAACTTCAACAATTCATTTTAATTCAATGGTGAAACATCCACACTAGATGAATGTATAAGAAGATCAAACACCTCACCTCACAGCACCACGAAACAAGTAGTTCTATTGAAACAAAACTCCTAATCTTCCTAAACCTTGTTCTTGCCATAATGAAAAGATAATCATGTAATCTAACATACTTTGCACCCCACCAAAAGGGAGAAAATCTATAGAACTAATGGAGCAATAAAGCCGACAAGAAGCCAATAAAATCTTGCGCGGCACAGTTCATCGAAGAAATGTCAAAAACTCTACATAGAGCACTGACAGCCCAACAACAACACAATACTTGCTTAACCCATGTCACTATACTTCATTCAGCATCTCAACTAAGAAAAATATCCAACTACTAAAGTTAACCTACACATAATATGAGTCTTCATCTATTGTAGTTCAGAAACTTACATTTCATTCTATCATATGATGCACTCAGAGTACCAGACATAAAGGGCCAATACTAACCCCGTAACCCTTCACACATTTGGCAAACATCCCAAGCTGATGTAAAAACCACATCATTTAGGAATAGGTGAATAACCACACACAACCAACTCTAGGCTAGGCAATGACTTCATTCAAACCAATAGATAAGTGGTCCAACAATGGCTCCACAAACATGCATCGGGAAGAGAACCATCAAATCCTCAACGTATTAATACATAATCAATGGATCAAGAAAAATCAAAGATTTATTCTACAATTATCATGACTAACATGCAACCACTTTAAACCACATCTAGGCTTTGTGGCTACTAAAACACACGATAGAAGAGAGACATGTAAGCCATTCTGGCTATGTAAAGACTTCCCCCAAAATCCATATACAAGTACCAATATTCATTTCTTTCAGAACTGGTTTCTCAACATAAACAACCATTCTTTGCAAAGATAGTTGGAGCTATCCACCAACCGCTCAACAACTTAAATTCAAATTGATGATTACCTTGTACCCCAAAACACGCAACTCACACTCCTCTTAGAAACATCCTCAGTCAAGCATATATAACAATATTATTGTAATAAAACTCAACCATGAAAAACATAGTGAAAACAACATAGGCATACTTGTATATCACAAGCATAATAACAACTTCATTCTCACAAATGACCAGCGATATCTACCACATTAATAAACAATATCAAAATTTCAGAAATAAATTATATCAAGCATTAAGCCATAAACAACTTACCACATCACCGTAAAGGAATCGGGAGGGGTGAAATTATTGTCATCTGCACTTCAAAGTCACTAATATATATCAAAGATACTTGAACCCATGCCCTTCCTATATGTGCAAGTGTGTCAAATTTATCTTCAAATTGCTAAGAATCTAAAGCCTAAGCTTTGATACCAACTGTAACACCCCGGGATCCACAAACACCCCAGAATGCTACTAAATTACACATCTAACATTCATATATAAAATTTCGACAGTGACTTCTTTGAAAATTGCATAAACGGGGAAGCAACGAAGTATAAATAGATATCATGATAAGAAAACATAATAGACATTAATAATCTGCTAGCAATGGGAAGACGACCATAACGACATGAACTGAATTAACCAGTGCGCACGACTAGTTAAAAACAAACATCCTTTGACAAGAAGTTTCTAATTAAATCATGATTGAGCCTGGGCAGCGTTATTATGAGAGTGAAGGTGTATGTGCTGCTACTTCCCACTCCCCTTGATGAGCAACAAGCACCTGCATTGAGTAATGCAAGAGTGAGATGAAACATCTCAGCAAGCTAATTGTTTTGACGAGATATTTAAACCACATTGAATTAATCAACATTTTAAAACAATCACAATCAAGATCAGAAATACTTGTAGATATAGAACTCAGTAGTCACAATATAACCAATACTATCTCATTTCCTCGAACAACCACAATAGGTTGTATAACACTTCCCTGCATCAACAATACCTGCAAATATCACTTCAATGTATGCATAGGAATGCAATGTGTAGGTCCTCTATCTTCATACCTCTGAGGGTATAAAACCACATCATCTGCAAATATCACTTCAATGTATGCATATGAATGCAATGCATATGTCCTCTGCCTTCATACCTTTAAGGGTATGAAGCCGCATCGTACCCCTCCTCGGGCAACGTACGATGCTAAGTTGTACCAGTACGGTCGGACCATAGGTCACGACAAAACTTCAGATGCAAATGAGTCATGCAATGTATATGGCATGCTGCATTTATCAATAAATTTCACTTCCTTTAGATACAATACAAACCTCAAATAATACTTTATCTGCCTTCAGATACAATGCAATCCTCAAATAATACTTCGTATGCCTTTAGATACAATGCAAACCTCAAATAAGACTTCATCTGCCTTCAGGGGTGTGAATTAATCTCATGGGTCATACTTGAACCATAATAATCATCAATATATGATAGAGCATCAACATAATACAATCAAGTAAAACATCATCATAGAGTTTAATTATGAAAGAATCCAATAATTCTGCATATTAGAGTGTAGGTGATAGAAATAACAGGTCAAAATGATAGCAACCACCGCTACATTCACTTGCCTTCATCGAAGAAGAAAAATGTACTAGGCATGATCTAGAGTGTAGCCACCTGCTAGCGGGCATAAAACTTAGTACAAATATTTCACAAACATTTGCCAACAATCAACAAAACACTCCTACACTTGAAACCAAGACCTAGTGGGAAGACTCCCACCCTGAACCACATGCTATACAGCAGCAGCGCTGTTTGTTAATTTTGTATCTTTAAAATTAAAACATTGGTGATATCAAACAAATACTCTAAGAGTATCTACACAAAACAATCTACAACTTTGGTATTCAATGGATAATTAAATTCTGCCATCAATATATTCTAAAACATCTGACAAGATAACTGACTGAATCTGTTTTAGACAGCAGCCTAGTTAACTTCAAAATTCGATATCTCCCAAACTACTGAACCAAAAATTATGAAATTCTGCTGGCAGTAAGAACTTTTATCCCTCTACAAAAGTCTCCACAGTTGGAAGAGTCAATTCGGCCATTTACTAGATGAAACCCACCAGTGAACAGACCCGCTCATTTTTGTCAGGCAAACAGGAACAGCCACAGTAAAACAAACATAACTGGAGTTTGATAAATCATATGAATACACTCTTTAACAATCTGTAAAGCTTATGAAATTATCTACAACTTCTTTTACCAACCCACAGTTTAATTCTGTTGATAAAATTGCCTAACTCTTAAGATAACAGATTCTGCACAGAATTATGAGACTGAAAAACTGCTATAATCAAACTGCAATAACTTTCTGTTCTGATGTCCGATTGAGGTGTTCTTCGTGGCCACGGAAAGATCTACAAATTATCTACGACTCATATATAGACTTTTTATTTTTTTGAGGCCACTAAGACCACGGAAAACTGACATGAACAGAAACTGTCGAATCTGCCATTCTGCAGAAATTAAATTCGAAATCAAAACCTAACCCCACATCTAATCCAACCTCTAATCCTTCAATCCACATGATCCACAACCTCCAAAAGCATATAATTATAGGGAGGAACAAGGATCCTATCCTTACCTAGGGTTTCCCCAAGAAAATCTGCAAGAGATGGGGGTAGAACATCTCCTTGATCCTCTCTTCCTCTTCAATCCATCTTGCTCCTCCTCTTCTCGATCCTTGCTGCGTGGGGGGAGATCTAGAGGGAGGAGTAAGTAGTGGAGGGTGGCTGCAAGGGGAAGGGGGAGGGGCGGCCAAGGGTGGGGAAAAGGGGGGGTTGGCGGCCAAGAAAAGGGAAAAATAGGGGGGCGACCACTAGGGTTTTGTGGGAGAAAGAAACGACGCCTCAGATGTCTCTTGACTTTGCATCCAACGGCCCACAACTCTTTCCCCACATCCACGCACCGAAGATAAACCTTTGGCAACTTTTTTTTTTGGGATATTACAAGCACGGCTGATATATCAGTTTTACACTCTGCAGAGGTGGCGCATCTTTACCCATGAGTCGCGATTCCCTTTTAGCCCGGGTTAGCTAGACCCGTATTCACTTCCGAGGTGAATGGCCAGGGTCTCACTACGAGGCTTCTCCCTAGAGTCCTCATTACGCAAATGCTGGAAATGGTCAAACTGCATAAGGCACACCTACTGTAACCAACTTATAGTCCAGACTACAAGGTAAAGCTTTGGGAACTATGCCCGTATCCAATCTGCCTGAGCCGGAACTATAAGAGCTTGCCAGATGCCCCCGTTCCTGTCGACCACGACCAGCACCCAACATAAGACTTCCCTAGTTATTTAGCCAAGACCAGAGTCATGATAGTTCTCATGGTAGCACTGTTTTCCCGGGTGGTCACTCCATGTTCCAATTAATATGCAATAATCTTGTTTAACCATCGGGTTAACAACAATAATGAAAACTTACCATTTTGGAACATTAATATCATAAGCGGGAGTGACTGCATAAATTTAAAGTTGTAGCAATAGCATAGCTACGAAAGTAAAGTATAATTCCCAGGTTTGATCAAGGAATAAGGCTGGAAAGGTTATCTAAATAGGTAACCCGTCAAATTATGCATATATATCCAAAAGAATAAACTTTATTAAATGTATTGTTTGGGATCAAATAGAGTATGCAGAGGGAGAAGTCCACTTGTCTTGCTTATTGAAAACTTGAGGTTCTTCCACGGGTAGGAATAGATCTTGATCCTTAACTACTAGATCAACCACTGAATATCACACAAACAAACAAGAAGAACAAACACCAGTCAATAACATACCACATTCACCATACGTAAAGCTAAAAGAAAGCCTAACGAAAAGAGCGTTCGCTTTTCAAAAACATTACATGTAAGGGTTATAATAAAAAGGTATTCTTTTAAAAAATGTGTGATCTATACTTTATAAACAAGACATGAGCTTAAAAATATCTTAATTAAAATCTACAAATTAATCTTTTATAAAACGTCATATGTGATATGTCTAAGATTAAGGGTTTATAAGACGGTAAAACATATTATAACATTATTAAACCTTTTAACTATTTAGAAAAGATATATTCTATATGTCTATGGTTAATGAGTTATGAAACATTGATTTATGAAACATTACAAAACATATTGTAAAACATTTATTGATGAAAAGTTATTATACAAGCCTAATCGAGTTTTATGTGAAAGCGTGATTAAACAAATAATTATCTTTATTTTCATTAAGGAAGTACATGGCCTAGATAGGTTTTTATGCCATAGATAATTAAACAATTAATTATATTCACTTTTACTTAAGAAAACACTATCCTCTATTTTTATTAAGAATGTTATATACAAAACAACATATAAACTAACATTTTAATTATAAAAGAACATGAACACTAATTACATCATTTTTAACATTGTGAGGCATATTATATCATCATTTATAAAACGTTTGAATATAAGACTAAATCATATTTATGGGAAAAAGATAAGTAAATAAATAATTATCTTTATTTTATTGAGAAAATGTGACCTACGTTTTCTTTTACCTTTTTATTTGGAAAAGCTATTTTAAAACAACTATAATAGACTTTATTAAAATTTAATTAGAAAACACAAAAACTATTATGATTACCGATTTAGAATATTTGACACATATTTATGAAGTTAACGAAACAATTTACATTTTATGTGGATCTCAAATTTATATTTTATGATAAAAACTGTAGCAGGAACTAAAACATAATTAAAGGTAGACTATGAGGGGTGGCCGGTAAATTTGTATTTTTTTTGCACATATACCATTATAAACAACTCTCTTTTTATAAAAAAAATATATAAAGGCTATAATTCTTTTTAATTTTAATATTAGAAAACTATGCATAATTCAATTATAACAGTCACAAATTAGATTTAAATTAGGAAACATGTGAACAGTCGCAAATACTGATTTTGATGTATTTAGAACAGACTTATAAAACTAATAAAATAATCGATTTGAATCTCAATCACATGACTTATAAAATAAAAATCATCGCATGAATTTATATGAAATTATTACTAGACTTTTATGGTGTAGCATTCAAATTTTCACCTTCTTCAGCATGAGTGGAACAGCACGGTCGGCGACGTCACAGCGCAGGGTGAATTCACGATGCTGGCGAGTGGTTCGGTGGGCAGGGAACGAGCGCGAACGTCATGCTGCGTGGACGGAGCTTCGATGGGGTTCCACGGACAGCGGGGGGATGGCGAGGAACGGCAAGCTCCGGTGAGTCTCTACGGACTCCGGTGACGACAGGGACGAACTAGAGAGTGGGGAGCGTGTGAGAGAGAGAGCTCGGGGAGGGAGAAGAGAGGAGCTCGGCGGATTTTATAGGGAGAGGGCGCTGGGGGAGAAGAGAAAGGGCGGCCAAGGCTTAAAGGCACCATTGATGGAGAGAGGGATTAATGGGAGGAGAAACGGCGCCAATAACTCAGAGAAACGGTCGGGTTGACGCTCCATTAACTCGAGGAGATGAACGGACGGGGGTCGGCGCGGATGTGGCGGGTCGGCTGCGCAGCTCGGTCGGCCGGGGCGTCGGGCGAGGTCGGACTTCCTAGCGCGGGTGTGCGGCTCGTCGGCGGCTTCTGCGGGCGGAGTCGCGGCTCGGCGTCGGCCGTCCCTGGTGCGGGCGCCTCGGGGCTTGCTCCTGGCGCGGGTAGCGTGCGGCGCTGGTCTGGGGCGCTTGGGTGCGCGCGGGTGGGCGCGAGATGGAGGCACGAGTAGCAGAGAGTGGTAGCAGAGAAGCATCGCGTCCCCACACGAGTAGTCCAGAGGAGTCAAAGGGATGTAGAAGGAAGAGATGACGAGGGGGTCCCAGCTGCAAGTGATACAAGGCGTGGGAGGATAAAAGAGATCTGGACCCACACGTCATGGCTCAGAGGGGACGTCAGACGTGGGATGGAGAGGCCGAGCGTTTCTTTTTGTTTTCTAAATCCTTTTTCTTTTAAATATTCAGAAATTAGTAGAAAACGTGAAGTACTTACTATATTACAAAATTTTAAAGAAAGAGGTAACTCATACATATATAACGTGAGGAACTTACTATATTACAAATTTCTTGCGAAGCTCATATATTTTTATGAAGAGATCCACACCAAGAAAATAAATCCAAACAAACATACGTAAATATATATTTCTGAAATTGGAATAAATTCAAGAATATTACTAACTGAAAATAGATAAAAAATACGATTTTAGGAAAAGTATATTATTTAAATAAAACGACTTCATATAAAAAATGAAATCAAATAAAATGGAAAATTTTATATTACTTATAAACAAAAATTAACGTAACAAAATACATATTCCAAAAAAACAATATTTTAGCAATTCATTATTGTTTTGTAAAATGAGATTGTCTTCACAAGATCAAATCCCGAGATTAGATTTGCAAATCAATTCAAACAAAATATATGCTTCGACATGAGTGCAACAAACACTTGTTAAAATTTTATCTATTCAAGAATTGTTCAAATTATTTATATTACCGTTTTACTATTAGAAATCATAAGTATTTTTCCTTTCTATTGAAAAATAATAATATAAACTAAGTTATCTTCAATTGATGGTTTTAGGGTGTTACAGATGTACTGCCTGCCAATGGAATGGACAGGCACGCCGCCTGCGGAATGGGCTGGTCGCCGCCTGCCAGCGGAATAGACAAGGCTCAATAAATGCTGAGGTGGCACATCGCCTGCTAGTGGAATGGACAGGGCTCATTAAATGCAGAGGCGGCACATCGCCTGTCAGTGGAATGGACAGGCGGCGCGCCTTATCCGCAATAAATGCAGAGGTCGCGCAGTCCCGAGGCCTTACGTCAGGCTCCGCCCGTTGGCTTACGTCACGTGTAGTAGGCCACGCGGCAGCATCGGGTCTCCGCCTGGGCGGGGAGCAGAAGCGTATACGATAAGGTCCGGACACGTGTCGGCTCCGGACCCCCGCTTGGCCTTTGATTAAGGCCTGGGTATTCTCTGTCCTAGAACCCCGGGACCCTACTGTGAGTGGCCCGGACCCCACACAGAGGGGTCCGGAACCCATCCTAAATTCCTAAGGGTCCAGTTTGTGCCCGTGGAGGTCCTGGACCTTACCCGGAGGCCCGATCTGTATATACAGGTGTCCGACACTTTCCCATGGGGGTCCGGACTCACTGTTGATACCTTAGGGTATATCATCTTCTCTGGTCACGTGGCGGCCCCAGAACCGTCCACATGGTGGGGTCGGGCGCTGTTGCTGGCCCAGAGTAGTCGCTCGAGGCTAGGGTGAGTCGTGGTCTAGTCCCATGCACAACTCCTTTACCACGCGACTACAGATAGTCGCGTGGGTACTGCGTCTTCATTCGGTAGTAAGGGGTACCCCTGTTTTAGGGTACTGACAATATTAAATAAAGAAAATAGTGCATCATGTTGGAGTTTATTTATTTGTGCATTTAATAATAATAATATTAATAAGAATACATTAATGATGAGAATTAGGGTTAAACCTAATTTAAAATTCTAGAATTGGGAAATAAATTGGAAAAAAAAGAAAAGCAAGAAGGGAAAACCCTATATACATTATGAGGAAAAATATATAAATTTGACACATGATCATCTTTTATTATTACTATTGATTATTTATTGTTCATGATAAGATTACTGTGTTAATTGGAACATGCAGAACCACCCGGGAAAACAGTGCTACCCAACGGGTGGAATGGGACACCCTTGGCCAAGTAATTAGGAAAACTAGGGAGAGATTACCTTGCCTGATATGGGCAAGCAGGGAGGCGTCGCTGCAGAGTATAGGGAGGTTCTCGGGTCGGACTGCCTGGCATTTTGGACGGGGGATTCCTATGCTTCTTTCTTCATGAATCTGTAGCGGGTTTTCTTGAACTAGTCGAACTTTGGAAAGGCCTTGTAGTGCTACCTTGCCTCGTCTCCTCGGTAGATGTGATATCCTGGCCCCTGGGATGGTGATGTCCTGGCCCAAGGCTTAATAGAATTAATAGAGTATCCATACCAACAAGGTGCATCTTATTTTTCGGAACCATATCTCGAAAGAACCTCCAAGTTAAGTGTGCTTGGCTTGGAGCAATTTGGGATGGGTGATCGACCGAGAAGTTTTCTTGGGTGCGCATGAGTGAGGACAAAGTGCACACAAAAGACTCGTGTTGTCTGTGGGGGACAATATACAATCCTAGAGAGCTGCCAGGAGTAAGTACCGTTGGCCCAGGGATTGGACAGGGTGTTACAGTAGAGATGAACGGGAAGTCGCGATCCGTTGGCAAATGGGTAACATGACTTGTGGGTAAAGATGTGCAACCTCTACAGAGTGTAAAACTTGTATATCAGCCGTGCTCACGGTCATGAGCGGCTCGAACACTCACATGATTAATTTATGGAAGTTAAATTTAATTTCTGGAGAAATTAACATCACACCAAACAACAGAACATAATGCATGATAATATTCTACGCATCGTAACGAGATCGTACGAACAAGAATCACTAAATTCGGAGTTACAATTATCGAGTTATAAATTTCTGGAGTTATTAAGTGCTTAGTATAGAATAAAACAAGTAGACACTTTTACTCTATGTTTCATGTCTAAACAGAGTTACTAGGTGATAAAAAATATTAATACAAAATTATTGCAACTGGAATAGATTAAAAAGGAATTAAAATGAATTTACTATGATTTAAACAAGTTTCTGGAATTATTTTCATACTAGAATTATTTTCTATACTAGTTTTATCTTTTTTTCCATCCCTCTGGACTGCACGCAGAATTACTGGAAAGCACGGGGGCTAACCTAAAAAGTTCTCCAAGACTCAGACTAATTCGCGATGGACTACGAGTTGAATTCAAGAAAACATAAGGGTTCTTATCCTAACGTGCCTGAGCGAATGTGTATCCTTCGCTACAGATCAAGAACATGCGATTCAGATTAGGTTAACATAATAACTGAAGCCATGAGCGTTAGCAGCCACCGGATCCAAGATCTGCGGCAAAGATTCACCCACACCCGTGCCCACGCATAGCCCTCCGATTCAAAATTGATGGCCAACACTTTATGCGATGAAGGGGTAATCTATCTTCTAATCGTAGCCACACACACACGAATCGACGGTCGGGCGCCACTTTTCCCCAACCAAACGGCGGAGCCCGGCGGTGACCGAGCCACCACGGCGGCGGCTATGGCGGAGATGGTTAAGCCGGCGCACCACGATCTTTACTCAAAATAAAATGGTGCTACGCGTGCAAGACGACGAGGCAAACTTCATGGGTGCGGAACTCACCGAGGAAGAAGACGCGCCCGGGTTGGCGCAATTGCCCCAGCGCCAGGCATGAGGGTCAGTCTGCCCGCGGGCCCGCGATGTCAGTGACAAGCCGCGCCAGGGAGATGGGCCGAGGGGTGGAGTTTTGGCCCAACAAACGTGCTACACCTTTCTTTTTGTTTTCCTTTTTCTTTTCTCTTTTCTTTTCTTTTCATTTTTGAATCTTAAATTTAAATCCCAATTTGATTGTAACTTTTGGACTTGAATTATATGTACCAATCCAAGATGTTTATATGGAAAGACACATTTATTTATATATTTTTCCTTACAATATATATAGGGCTTTCCTATTTCTCCTCTTTTTCTTTTCCAATTTATTTCCAAACTCTAGACTTTGATTTAGATCTAACCTCCTTCTTACCATTATTAATGTATTTTTACTATTCTCATTTTTATCATTAAATGCACAAGCAATTAAACTCCAACATGATGCATCATTTTCTTTATTTAGTATATTTGTTGGTGGTCAATGTTAACCCGTGATTTGAAATATGCAAAAATGCGGAATATAACACAAGTGGTCAAATGAACCTTTTATATTTCCCAATTTCTTTTACATTCTATTCCTCTCAATAGGGTTTCGTTTGTTTAGTAAGCCTTTAGATGGGCTTTGGTGAGTAAATAAGAAACACAAAAATCACGTACCCCCATAGCGACCCACCATCAGTCACACACTTACCTCTATAGTGACCGACCATAAGTCGTTAAATTTCTAGACTTTTAGCGACCCACAGACCATCGCTATAAACGCATTTAGCGACCAACCGTCGGTCCATAACTTATAGCGACCAACCATCGGTCCCTAATAAGGGTCGCTAAAGATCAATCGTCGTGTAGTGTTCCCCACAACTTATTGAGCTATGATCTTTTGTGAGCTCACCCTTGTGATATATAACCCCCGCCCACAAGAGAAGAATAGGTGGTCCAAGAGGAGACCTACAACGAGGAGTACGAGTTGATCTAGGTGGCGTCTCCCAATCAGCTTGATGGCGCCAAGGAATATACTTAATTCGCTCTATTGTTCTCATATATTTTTATAAGACTTCCGCTATGTAATAATGATACTTGTGATATTTATCTCTATACACTTTGTCATTATATGTGGTGTTCTTCTTTGGCACACATATGAGACGCACCCGACTTTATCCCTTAAATCGGGGTGTGACAGAAGTGGTATCACAGGAAATGTTGATTGTAGGACGAAATCTAGATAGAACTGGACAAAACCCTTACCTACTTATCTTTACTATGATTCTTTCTATACTTATCTTGATCTTGTCTCACCTTTGGCTGTTCTACTCTGACTACTCTTACCTTTTCTACTCTAGAAAGGCAAAAAGGATTTCACACCTTGGAATCATACAACTACAAACTCCGTAGAGAGATAGGAGACCTAAGACAAAAAAATATATACATATTTTCTCTATATAAAGTGTTTGGATGTTTGTCTTGATGATAACTGTTTGATTTGCTTCTTTGATTGACTGAAATAGTATAGCAAGGCATTCTAGCATATACTACCATAAGGTAATATATTAGTATTAGTAGGTGACACACTAATCTACTGAGCCAATAAAACCCCCAAAAGATCATGACTCGTAATTACTCGTCTTATCTATAATTCTATCTTACAATGTATTTCTAACCTAGATGGTCAATACCAGGAAGGGAGGCAGAATCGATTTATCTGCCAACCACCACAGCAGGAGGTTTGTTAGACAACCACAACCAGAAATGAATCCTCTGAATCCTCCACCGGCGGGACAGTTCCAGTGGTTACAGCTCAGATGCAGATGCTGCAACAGATGTCAAATACTATGACGGAAATGCAAGCTCAGATGTGGTAGGAACGTCAAGAGATGCGCCAGGAGCGTCAGGAGATGCGACAGAAAATGAGGCAAGAGCGATTGGAGCGACAACAACAACCACCACTACCTGCACCACCACTAGCTCCACCCAGGGACAAGCATCGTGAATTTATGAGTCGTAGCGCCCAGAGATCTTCTCGGAGAGCCTGGCTTCCATTAGCTGCATTTCTTCAAGCACCCTGCGCGCGGTGGCGTCGATGAAATCCACGGTGCTGAACGGATCCAGATCGACAACCTCTGATACCAGATTGTCAGCAACGCCGTCGGTTAGGGGGTCGATCGGTGGCTGTGGTAGAAGAAGACGTGGGGAAGAAGAAAGAAGAGAGTATGCAAGAGATTGTAATTGTATTCTGTTATGCGATGCCTTCTCCTAATCCTTGGTCTGATGCATATAACATCAGCCTCACGGCTAAACACGGCGCAGTCCACGCGAATTACAAGGCCACTATGGCCTACTTAGCCACACGTTCCTGCGTCTTGCTATGCGACGATTGTCTTCCTCCCAGCCTGGTGTTCTTCAGCGTCCATCACCGTCGTGGAGCTGACAATTTTATACCTTGAGTTTCAAGTCACACATCTGACTTTAATCGGCAAGTCTCATGCAACAGACGAGTTGAGCATAAACATACTACCACAGTTTTCTATGGACCATGAACATGAAGCTTATTCCCACAGGTCAAGAATCTGCAGATATCATGCAAAAGGACTCCCAACAGCAGCTTTCGAAGGTTTTTGATCTTCTGGACCAGCCAGCCTCTCCGATCCGAACAGAGAGTTGATGGAAAATGACTGCTGGTATCTGTTCGATGAACGAGACAGAGAGTTCGAATGCGAAAGAAATCGGTCTGACAAGCTAACTGGTTCAGGTCTCACGATTCATACTAAAATCGAACCAGCCTAAAAAACTAGATTCCTAACTGAGAAGTGGATCTGGTGCGTTCAGCTCATTCTGTTCAGGATCCAGGCAGCAGAGTTTTTCGGGGTAAAAATTTTTAGCTGGACAACAACGACATGAATTAGTGGGTCAAAAATGTTTCGTTTGGATTACACGTATATTGTTTGAGTCACGGGCTGTGTACAGTATGGATTCAGCTGTCCCCCTGTGAATATGACGATGTTTACTAAGTCAAAGCATGCATTGTTATGGTCTATAACTGCAGTTATTGGCAGCAAAAGGGCAATATCATCATGTTTCCTAATTAATGGTGGACAAAATATTTGCATCGTTTTCACCGGCAACATCCAAGCAACAATACAAATGTAATTGTGTATATATACACACCTATACATAGAGCACGTATCATCACCAGAGCCTACTGTGTTCTTCTTCCCCACAGGTTATCATGTATTTCTTTGTTAGTAATTGCTTTGAAAAAAGTATCTTTTTTAATACTTTAATAGACTGCTTGTAGCTCGGTAGTTATGTAGTGCATTCGATTAAGACATCCGCTTACTATGAAAGTATGATAGCATTAGCACAAAACAACATATTATGTTTCCTATTCGTTACACTAACGATGATCGATTATTGATTCTTATTGTTATTATAACAGTTTCAAAAGAGAGAAAAGCTAAGGATAGTACGTGATCATGGCTACGCAGAACAAGACCAGTTGGCCCGAGTTGGTTGGCCAGGAAATTAATGATGCAATTGCAGTAATAGAACAAGAGCGGCCAGATGTAACATTATTTGAGTCACTAGATGTGGATTTGAACGAGACCCCGAGGCCTTCGAACCAACTGGCACCCGGAGCTATACGTGTTGTCATCTACTTCGGCACAGACCCAGTCACTAATGAGGAAATTGTTGAAGAAACTCCATATATCAAGGCATAAAAATGTATAAAGGTTGCCTTTGCTAGTGATTGCCTACTAGCAAAGGCTACCTTTATACTTTTTATGCCTTGATATATGAAAGGCAAGCATTAATTGAAATGCGAGTGTGATGTCTGATCTTGCTTTCATGGTTGATTTCATATATTTAAGTGTATGTGTTGAATCTATATTGAGTAGTGTCCTACTCAATATATCGAATAATAAACAATGAGATGTCTTGTGTTGACGAGTGATGTATGTCCGGTGAAGTATTTATTAGTCCTTTATTTTTAGGCGTAATTATATTGGAGAAATTGGTGAGCAATACTTGCCACACTTGTGGATGGTTCCCAATACTGGTGTTGAGCATTCTGATCATGGATTAATGCCACAACAACTTTTGATCCGATCCTCCTAGGTACGAACATCATTTCTAGGATATGATTAATAAAAAAATGAATGAGATGCATACAATATATATGAAGCACTAGTTATAACCATTACTTATGGGTGTCACCGGTTGCTGCCGTAGGGTCTATATAGTGGAGTAGAGGGGATGAATAGTCTTTTCTAAAACTTAATCGCGTTGGCTGACTGAAATAATTGCGGAATTAAACTTAACGGTATTGCCACATCCGAGATACGACCGCAGCGAGGTGGCTAGAACTTGTGCCCACGACACCACGCCCGCATGGTGTTACTAACCATGGCGAGGCAGCTGTTGGGGGCCTTCGGCTTCCGAAGGTCCTCAAAAAACATGATTTAACAATATTTCTGGAGTAAAGGACATTAACAGGTATCTTCGGACTCGGATCAGAGCCACGGTACGAAGAAGCACAAAGGACACGAAGGTTGGCGCAGAGCCGAAGCTGCGTGTAGAAGAGCTTCGGCATCACGGCGGGAGGGGAAAACCGACTTAAAGATGAAAAGGCAAACTAGACCTTGAAGAATTACTATAGGGTTATTGATAAATGTAAAGGGCATTATTGTAATCTTCCATGGGCTGCGACCCGTGTCTATAAATAGGTGAACAGTATCCCTGTACTGTTCACGTGGATTTTGACATTGGCTTTTGCGTCACACTTGTACCTTTACCTTCTCACGAGCGGAAGGTACATTTGTAATTTGATATCATTTCTATTTTCCCATCATAAAAAATGGAAATGATTCAACAATAATACGCAATTATTTATGTTATTTTTTATGTTTTATATAATTCCTTCTTCATTATTGTATTGCATGCTGATGAAGGTATGTCCTTCATAACCTTCGTCCAAAAATCATTATATCCTTAGGGAAATAATGTTTCGAAGGACTAAGGATATTAACATTTAACATTTTGTGTTGCCTTGTTCTTAATTCATAGCACTTGAGAACAAGTCCCCAACATTGGCGCCCACCTCCGGTGAACTCACTTCCATTTTTTGAATCTTGAACACTTTCGGCAAGCATCACCTTCGTCATGCCGCCGAAAAAAGCTTCAGCGACAGGGGCTGGTACTTTACAGCCGCTGGATCCCAATCAGGATGTCCTTTCTCTCAGAGAGGCCCGAAGCCAGAAGAGGAAGGCTGTTAGTCCAACACCTCCGGAGGATGACCTAGATCAGGAGATCCAAAACCTGGAGATCCTTCAGCAACAGGTGCAGCGCAAGAAGGAGAAGATGGCTCGCCTAGCTGATCTTCAGAGACAGATAGACGAAGCTTCTGAAGAGGTTCGTCATCTTGTTCAAGATGATCAAAGCCGAAGGCCTCCACGTAGAGAGCTTCATCAGGAAGGCTTCCACAATGAAGATGACTGGTACGAAGATTTCCATCATGGAAACTTTGCTTTTGATGATGCTTCTCCCCTCTCAACAGAATTGCAGGCTACACCATGGCCACAGTCTTACAAGCCACCCCAACTCCCCTTGTATGACGGTCACACAGACCCGAAGCAATTCCTAATGAGCTATGAAGCAACCATATCTTCGTATGGTGGCAATACAGCAGTCATGGCAAAATCTTTTGTCATGGCCGTCAGGAGTGTTGCTCAGACTTGGTACTCTTCTCTTCGGCCAGGGACAATCACTTCTTGGCAGAAATTAAAGGATATGCTCATAACTAGCTTCCAAGGGTTTCAGACGAAGCCAGTCACCGCTCAAGCTCTCTTCCAGTGTACCCAGGACCATGAAGAGTACCTTCAGGCGTATGTCCGGAGGTTTCTGCGCCTGAGGGCACAAGCGCCAACAGTGCCCAATGAAATTGTCATTGAGGCCATGATTAAGGGGCTTCGGCCGGGACCATCAGCGCAGTACTTTGCCAGGAAGCCACCACAAACGTTGGAGAAGCTGCTCCAGAAAATGGACGAATACATTCGAGCTGACAATGACTTCCGCCAAAGAAGGGAGGAAGCATTCAGGTTCTCTGAAATGACCAGGGGCTTCGGAGGAAGATTTCACCCGAGGCATGTTAGGTCAATCCATAACTCTGCTCAAACTGATGATCGAGGGAGCCAGCAGCAAAGGCCACAACACTCTTCACAAGCTTCGGCCCAACAGCAGAGTTCTTTTCGTCCGCCAGCGCCAAGGGGCAGAGGCGCCAGGGGCTTCGGGGGAAGGTTCGGAGACCAGCCAAGAAAAATTTATTGCCTATTCTATGGTGAAGACAAGGGCCACACTACCAGGATGTGCCATGTTACCATCCAGAAGCAGAAAGAAATAGCGGAAGCAGCAGCGCAACAGAGTCAGCCGAAGCAGGTCATGCATACTGCTTCGTATCACTCACCTTATATTCCAGAATATGTAGGCAACCACCCTGCAGTTTCTGTTGCTTCGGCGAGCCAACCCCAAACATCTTGGCAGCAACCTCCACTGCCACCGCCGATCCAACGAGGACAACAGCCAAAAGGGAGTCAGCACAATCACCTTCAGAGGGATTTCAGGGAGGAGTCCGAAGCTCGCACAGTCAACGGCACTGTGCCGGAGTCGAAGCACATTTATTGACAAATATACTACCTCCACAACAGTTATTTTGTATTCTCTACATTCGCTATTCCCCTTTTGTTAATAAGGAACAATTATGAAGAATTTAATTGTCTTTAATTGAATTTCAATTCCTTGTAATACTTTCGTCTTTTACCATAATAAAAATATGTTTTTTCCATAGGTTTGAGTTGCCGAAGCATACAAACTTATACTGATTTGAAGGACCTTTGTATTATCAAAAATTTGATCTAACGGACACAGTACAAATTGTTCAAAGAAGTAAAAAGTCGTTCCTAAGGGAGCGCAGTGTAAGTTTTCTAAGCATACAGCGAAAAATAAACGCTGATTCCTCTGAAAGTAAAAGGCGAAGAAGCTCCTAAGTGAGGCTTACAGCGAAAAATAAACGCTGATTCCGCTGAAAGTAAAAGGCGAAGAAGCTCCTAAGGGAGGCTTACAACGAAAAGTCAGCGCTGATATAAAAAGTGTGTGTGCTTTATTACAGGGATATGTATCTGCGGCACAAATATCATTTTGCATAACATAACATCATCACATCATTTTGCATAACATAAGCATCATACAACATAATTCATCTGGAACAAGAAGGGGATACAGTCTTGACCTTCGGAACATATTTTGGAAAAGAGAAAATTGTGCTAAGGCATAAGACAAATCTTTTTTGCAGCTTCGAACAATATTTCACGAAGCTTGAACATTTTTTCATCAGAGAAGTAAGCAAATTCTTATGATATAGAAAGGATTTTCTTCACGAAGCATGAAAAGAAGGGAAGGTGTTTTTTCGCCGAAGGCTCAAAAAATGGTACGTATGCAAAGTTTCATGCATCGTAAAGAATTAAACTATAAATAGATTGTATATTACATTTAAAGTTACAATATATTACACATTGTTACGTTTCAAATGTTTTCACAATGGCATTCAATCCTCTTTAAGCACTATCTCTGCAGCTTCGTTCAATATTTGGTTGACAACCTTGTCCATAATGGCTTCGGCCATTTTTCTAATTTCATCATCCCCCTTCGGGTGGGGGCCCGGAGATGCCTCAGCAGCTTCTGAGGGAAGAAAAGATATGGCTATATTACTATTACAAGCCGAGAACAGAGTTTGGAATTAAAAATTACAGCATGATAAAAACCGCTAATTAATACCTATGTGCCCTTCGGGCTCTGTACTTTTCTCGGCAGCTTCCGCTACTTTTCTAGCATCATGGATGCCTTTTCACTCCTTTGGATAATTTCTTGCGCCAATTCTCGGCCGCCGTTATCCCAGATATCGGTGAAGAATTTACCGCCGACCATGCTTGCTTCGGGTGAGGGGTCTTTAATGTCGTCAGTAGACAAAGTAGCTTCGGACTGCGCTAAGGATTTTACATGCTCGCAGCCTTTCTTCTCCAAAACAGTAGCAATTCCTCTAGCACCCGAAAAAGCGCAGATATCGCCGCGGCTGTTCAGAATTTCCTCGAAGGCCTCTGCTTCGTGACTAATCCATTCCATTGGACCTTCAGGATTGCCTCTTGAAAAATTCTCTTCGCTAGAGAATGCGCCAACGCTGGCGAAGCTGGATTTTATTTTCTTGACGCACTCTATGGATTTAACATAGCATTTTCTCTGGGATGCACGAAGCTCCTTAACACTTATCTCCAAATGATTGGCCAATTGGTCACTAAGCTCTCGTTTTGTCTCTTCAAGTATACGTTCTTCTTTAGCTCTAGCTAGTTGCTTCTGAAGATCTTTAATTTCACGTTTTTGAGCTTCGGCCTGGGCCTTCGAAGCAGCTTCGTCCTTTCTTACCTTGTCTACCTGTGTAAGCAGATTTTATCTTTTTCCAGAGCTTCGTTTCTCAGCTTAATAACTTCTGATCGAAGATTGTTGAACGCAATTTCATAGCTCTCGTCTTCGGCACTCTTTTGTGCTCTCAATGCGTTGCTTAGAATTAAACCCTATATGAAAAAGAGTTCGTATAAAAATAAAAGAATGAATTACGAATTATAAAATTTCCAAATGTCTAATTCCCATACCTTCAGGCTATTATACGCAAGACTATCCGCGAGATCTTCTTTCGTCATAGCACATAAGCCAGCTTCGAGCTTCGGAAACCCCATACTTCTAGCCATCTCCCGACAGACGGATAATTCTTTGTTGTCTAGGAGGCAGTATAGGAAATCTTCTTCGTTCGTCCCATTGAACACTAGTGCCCCCTTCGGATATTTCAATTCTTTGGCATAGTGGTTAGCTTCAAAAATTTCTTCTTCTGATAACTTCTTCCCCGAAGCATGTCGAACGATATAGTCATATATTTTGGAAGATGCTTCGGGGACGGCGGTATCAATTTCTTCGACCGAAGCTGGCTCTGACATTTTCATTTCTTTGGTTGCCTTTACAATTTTTACTTCTTCTGCTTCCGAAGGTATTACCTTGGTTGGTTCTGAAGGCCCAGTTTCGACTCCAGTCTGTTGCTTCGAAGCTTCAGCAACAGACACTTCAGCAAGTGCCTCGGAAGTTTCAGCAGTTTTCTTTGGGGTTGTGCTTGGAAGTTTAATTGTTTCCAAAACATCTAACACATTAACCATTCTTTTCCTTTTTGGGGTCACTGTCGGCCCCTTCTTAATTTTTAATGCCTCAATTTCTTCTGAAGCACTTAAAATTTCTAATGCCTTCACTCCCTCAGCTGATGCTTTCGCTTCTTCCGTCTCTGGTTCTTTTATCTTTTCCGTCACTGGCACTTCGGCCATTTCTGCGACTTCTGGCAGCAGGGTTGGCTCTTCAGCCTCGGTGGCCGAAGAGGTCTCTCCGGTGAATTCGGGCACCGAGGCTGGTTCAATATAGCGTGGCCGATGTGTGAGAACCTTTATCCTTTTTCTCTTCGGTGCTGGCTCACTAGGAGCAGCTGCAGCTTCTTCTTCCGCAGGAGTTGTGCCTTTTCTTTTCTGCCCTCGAATGGGATAACGGTAGTCGGGGTAGACGAACCCGATTGCATCAAATACCCGGTTGAGTCTTTTCCTTTTTCGGCCTCCGAAGGCCGCTGACAATGCAGTGTCTTCGGCCTTCGAATATACTCCAAGCAATTCGTCACTTACAATCTCAATACTCTTTAACCAATCATCATCTGGCTCAACAAACTTGTCTCCGTACTTGAATGTATACTTCAACCGGACTAGCCCGCCTTCGTCAGTTTCTTTAACAGTTTCTTTCGGCATTTCCCAATTATCTGCAAGAGGCCACACTCTGAAGGCAATGTGTTCTTGAGTCAAATCCCTTGTACCAATAAAAGAGCAAACAACTCCGAAGGCTCTCTGGCATTCTTCGGCTGCTTCATTCATTTCCACCTTCGGCCTTCGCAGGCCGAAGCGTTGCCAGATGGGACACATAATGATCTTCTTTATATCCTCTCGAGATTTCAAGTCATTTTTCACGTAAAACCATTCCGTCGTCCAGTCGCCAGGCCATCTCTTTCGAAAGGTCGGCACTGGGCAGCTTGACCCAGACCGAGAGCCGAAGCTGTAGCAGCCAAAGTTGTTGTGATATTGTTCCTTACCCAGGGTTTTGTCTCGTATAACAATTCGTGCATGTTGCAGAAGCTTTTTGCATCAGGTTCCAAGCCTTGGCTCCTCACAGCCCACACAAAGATATTCATCCTTATGATTGCTTCAGGGATAAGTTGGTGAAGATGGATTTCAAATATCTTCAGCACCTCCACAACAAAACGGCTCAGGGGAAATCGAAGTCCAGCTTTCAAGAAGCTTCGAAATATTACGACTTCATTTTCCTTAGGAGTTGGGAAAGTCTTCTCTCCTTCGTCGGCCCTTACAACAGACAAATCCCGGAAATATCTTCCCCTCATGTTGACAAGATGATTTTCTTTAATACTTGATTTGCCGAAAACCGCATGGCTTGGCCGCCAAGGTCGATCTTCGGAGTCTTCACCACCACTATCTGCATCATAACTGTCGCTATCACCAGTATCTTCAGATAAACCTTCCAAAATTTCTTTAGTGATCTTTTCTGTATTAGTCTTCGACATAGATCGAAGAAAACCCAGATGCATCTCTTCAGAAAGACTCAACTTCATTTCGGCAGCAACCTTCTTCTCCTCAGACATCTCTTCGGAATTTTTGCCTCTCGCTTCCGAAGCTTAAAACTAGGGAGGCAACCAAATGTTGATAGGCAGAAAACTATTTGAGCAGGTAAAATAGATGACAAGAAAGCGTGCCGAGTAAATTGTGGCGAGCCCGTATTTATAAACCCGTTATGTCGGAGACTGGAAGGCCCCATTTGCCAATGACTGTTGCTATTCTAGCAAAAGGAAGGTATTTTTTCGGACCTTCGGCTCATAGCCTTCGTCCATTTCGCAATCTGAATTTATCATTGACAAATTAATATTGCGAGGGGCTACTGTTGGGGGCCTTCGGCTTCTGAAGGTCCTCAAAAAACATGATTTAACAATATTTCTGGAGTAAAGGACATTAACAGGTATCTTCGGACTCGGATCAGAGCCACGGTACGAAGAAGCACAAAGGACACGAAGGTTGGCGCAGAGCCGAAGCTGTGTGTAGAAGAGCTCCGGCATCACGGCGGGAGGGGGAAACCGACTTAAAGATGAAAAGCCAAACTAGACCTTGAAGAATTACTATAGGGTTATTGATAAATGTAAAGGGCATTATTGTAATCTTCCATGGGCTGCGACCCGTGTCTATAAATAGGTGAACAGTATCCCTGTACTGTTCACGTGGATTTTGACATTGGCTTTTGCGTCACACTTGTACCTTTACCTTCTCACGAGCGGAAGGTACATTTGTAATTTGATATCATTTCTATTTTCCCATCATAAGAAACGGAAATGATTCAACAATATTACACAATTATTTATGTTATTTTTTATGTTTTATATAATTCCTTCTTCATTATTGTATTTCATGCTGATGAAGGTATGTCCTTCATAACCTTCGTCCGAAAATCATTATATCCTTAGGGAAATAATGTTTCGAAGGACGAAGGATATTAACATTTAACATTTTGTGTTGCCTTGTTCTTAATTCATAGCACTTGAGAACAAGTCCCCAACATCAGCCTAGGCCGATAGCGTGATGGCTATAGTACGAAACTATGCCGACACTGCACCACGACACAGTTCATGCGGGAAGGGGCGGAGCCAAGGGGGAGCCGGCAGGGGCCATGGCCCCTCCCAATGCTGAAACAGACAAGAGAATTATATATATATAGTCTAAATTTTGTGTATCCATATATATACTCTAAATTTTGTGCAGCGTAATTAATCAAAGGTTTAATATAGTGGTTGGTAATACATGATATATAACTCTGCTGTAGTATGGCAACCAAAATCTAAAAGAGACAAAGAATATAAGATAAAATATTTATTGAATGACCAATCGATGCATGAAACGTCAAACCTAATTCACTTGCAGACAAAGAATATAAGATAAATTTGTTAGCTGTCTCATGAATACTAGAGTCATTATCTAAAATTTGAATCTCATCAGTCGGATATTCATCGTTATGTCAGTCTTTATTATTTTGGTATTGTTCTTGAGTCACAACTTTAGTTCAATATATCAATTTGCTAGAAAATAGACTCATAAACTAAAATAATTTATAAAGATCTAGAATTCTTATTCCATATTACTTATGGGTGTCACCAGTTGCTGTCGTAGGGTCTATATGGTGGAGTAGAGGGGATGAATAGTCTTTTCTAAAACTTAATCGCGTTGGCTGACCGAAATAATTGCGGAATTAAACTTAACGGTCTAGCCACATCCGAGATACGACCAAGGCAAGGTGGCTAGCTAGAACTTGCGCCCACGACACCATGCGTGCATGGTGTTACTAACCATGGCGAGGCAGCCTAGGCCGATAGCGTGATGGCTACACTACGATCGATCTGGTTTGCCCGATTGTGATCGAAGGGACCCGAATCAGCCCAGGTCGCATCGTTACACTGGGCGCGATTGTGGTCATCCCAGATGGATCGGACGACAGGCGGTCGTCTTCTCCCCCCGAGGTATCCCATGGCGGCACAGTACCCTGAGCGCGGCGAAGGATACGTCGGTGAACTCATATCCGGTGATCCCGAGCGCCCATTACCGATTCTACTAGCACTAAATGAAGTGGACGGCCATGCGAACATGGAGGGCGGGTACTTACCGAAGGTTAATGCGCAGAAACTTCCGGTGACGGCGCGACGCGGGATCGAGGCGTCGCGCGATCGACTACAAGAAATTGGGGCGGAGCTGGCGATCAATCACGGGTAGCGCGTCCACTAATGTCTTTCCCTGAGCCTGAAGGAGGTCTCCGACCACACCGACAATGCAGACGACGACTAGACCAGAGGTTTCCCCGCGGCGGGTCTTCTTCCTCACAGCGGCGGTGGCGGTGTCAGTTTACTCTGGGGAACTAGGCTCGCGCGAGGAGGTGGCAGGGGAGAGGAACGAGTCACGGGGGTGCTCCTTTATCTCCCAGGCCCCGGTTTGGAGAGAGAGAAGGTCGCCCACGACCCGGCCATGGCGGTGACTTTTACGCCCGTCGTTGCGAAGGAGACGAACGCACTGACATGTGGGACCCGCTCTCCAGTGGGCACGACACGCGCGTGGATTCGGTTACAGACAGGTGGGCGCCACCCAGTCAGCGACGGCTTATCGTGGGCGCGATTATGAGGCCGACCAGTGGGCTCCACATGTCGGCGCAACCGTGAGTTAAGCGCAGCGATGATGATGAGAAGCTAACCGATGGGCCCCAGGCGTCAGCCGGCTGCATGCGCGCGGGTGTGAGGGGTTTGGGCCGCGCGGTATACCCCCCTGGTGGGCCGAATTGGTGGGTTTTGGCCCAACAACAAGATTTTTCCTATTTTATTTTTCTTTTATATTTCTGTTTTATTTTCTTTTCATTTTTAAATTTCAATTTAAATTCAAATATTGTGGTGAACTGTACTCAAATTAAAAATACAAAATAAACATACTAGTATGGACAGATTATATTTACTTATTTATTTTGTATAGCATCTTTCCTTCTTTTCTCCAAACTCCAAATTGTAAATTATGTCTAAATTCCAATTTTGGTCATTAATATACTCATACCAATATCATTATTATTATTATGAAATGCACACACAATAAACTCCAACTTGATGAATATATATCTATTTATTCTAATTAGTTTATTTGTTTGATAAATGTTTGAAATATGAAGCACACTCATACTGTTTCTTTCATTTTAGGAAAATAGTATTTTTATTGTGGGACAAGAATTTAAAGTTACTTCAAAATTAACTATTCATGCAAATAAATGCTTATGGTGCATCATGCATCATCATTTAGTTGAATAGAAAACTTTTCTATTACTTCTTTTCTAAAATAATTCCTGGTTTTCAAAATTCAGTTCTCAATTTTCAACACTCAAGTATAATTTGAGATATCTTTATTTCTTCATCAGTCGGATATTCATCGTTATGTCAGTATTTATTATTTTGGTATTATTCTTGCTTCACAACTTTAGTTCAATATATCAATTTGTTAGAAAATAGACTCATAAACTTGATAACATTATATAATATTTTTATCATATATTATTTATAAATTGATTGGCCCCTTATGTCGTAATCCTAGCTCCACCCCTGCATGCGAGAGTAGTCATGACAACAAGCACGCATAGCTGAAGGCCTCGTTCCATATGTGGAACACCGGTATTTGGTATCCCTGGCTCTTCTGCGGCGGCCAGTGCAGGTTGCGGTTGTGTCTCGATTGGATGGGTGGGGAGATGCAGGCCATCTCCACCCCCGCCGCTAGCCCGTGGTCCCGGGGCGCTTGCCATGCGACGTCGGGCCTTCTGCAGTACGTCGGCCGCTGCACAACACACGGTACTGGTCGGAAATTGATTCCTTGTAGAAGCCGATCACGTTTCAGAGCTAAGGTCCGGGATGGAGGCCCATTGGCGCGTCGCCGGGTTGATGACGTGCTAGTCGAAGGAGGACACGAGGAGGTAGCCATTGACGGAAGCGTGGACCAACAGCGCCTGCTTCTCCATATTTCCGTAGTCGACGACACAAAAGACCTCAACGTCGGGCGGGTCGTCGTCGCGACCCGACCGTTCAGTTCGGACACTAGTAGAAAAATGCTTAAAGCCTGCGAAGCGATATATTTTTACAGACGGATTCGATTATCAACCACCTGTGCTATTTTTAGTGGCGGTTTCACCGCCACTAGAAATTGTATTTCTATAGGCGTTCCTTAAGAAAACCGTCTGTAAAAATCCTTGATTTCTAGTGACGGTTTTCTTAAGGAACCGCTTGTAGAAATTGATTTCTAGTGGCGGGTTTCTTAAGGAACCGCCACTAGAAATCATTTTTATCCTTAATTTTTCGAGTTTTTTAAACGACCTCGTATGACAAAACCACCAAAATAAAAGTTGTAGATCTCGAAAAGTTATGAAACTTTGTAGTTAACAAATTTTTTTGAACTCATTTTGATTCTCAAAAATTGAATCTAAGTATGTCAAATTTGAAATTCAATTTTTGTAAACTACCTCGAATGAAAAAAGTGTCAAAATAAAAGTTGTAGAACTTCAAAAGTTATTCAACTTTGTAGTTGACAACATTTTTATTTGCATTCGTTTACGGTCTCAAACAAACAATTTACACTCAAATGGTTGTAATATGTGGACAAAAAACTACAAAGTAGACACAAAGCATGCCATAGGCGGAGTGGTAGTGGAGGGTACGCGCGAGGGTGAGGTCGACGGTTCGATACCTAACAACCGCGTAGCGCGTGAATTTTGCGCGAAAAATGCCGCGACTCGCGACCTGTAAAAAGACGATTTTTACTGGCCCCTAGCACCGATGGTTCTAAAAAATGCCCGTGAAAATAGGTTTACAACCGTCACTATAGAGCTTCTTTGTACTAGTGGGACTAGCAGTAGTCGCTGTCGGTGAACATGGCGACGCGGCCAGCCGCCGGAGTAATACCCAAATATTGGGAGGAATAAAATGTATAGGAGTTGGGAAAGTAAAAATGTGTAATTGACTACTTGTGCTGTTTTTCTCATTTTTACAACAATTATATTAAATAAAGAAAATAGTGTATCATGTTGGAGTTTAATTGTTTGTGCATTTAATAATAATAATAAGAATACATTAATGATGAAAATTAGGGTTAAACCTAATTTAAAATTCTAGAATTGGGAAATAAATTGGAAAAGAAAAGCAAGAAGGGAAAACCATGTATACAATATGAGGAAAAATATATAAATAAATGTGTCTTTTCATATAGACACCTTGGATTGGTACATTTAATTTAAGTCCAAAAGTTACAATCAAATTTGGATTAAAATTTTATAATTCAAAATGAAAAGGAAGGAAAGGAGAAAAGAAAAGGAAAAAGAGAAAAGAGAAACACGTGCTTGGGCCGATTTCTATCTGCTCGGCCCACTTACCACGCGTGCAGCCCAGCTCTTGCTCCCGCACTGTGGTGCCGACACCTGGGCCCCACAGTCATCTGCCGTGCGTGCACTAGAATCAATGGGTTCGCCGACATCGGAGGGCCACATTGCCAGCCGCACCGTGTGCATCTCGCGTTCGACTTCGCCAACGCCGCTGACCGATTGGGCCCATTTGCCAGCTGATGCCCGCGCGTTTTTGGCTCAGTAAGGCTATCCGCAGCGGTTCCTCCTAAATTTTCCCCCTATATCACTTTTTTGCGTCACATCATCAACATTTTACCCCCTATTTTTTCATCTCCCACAACAGTTCCCCCTAAATACCCCCCTATACCCGACTACAACTATAAAATATCATTTTCTATATCTACTATCAATTTTTTATCTACTAACAATTACTCGTGGATCCACAGCACAGTGCCGCAGGGGATGAACAGTGAACCCCTGGATTGAGGGGGAGAGAGAAGGGGACCGCGCGCTAGGGGGCTCGGTAGAGCTAGCCGTTGCAGGTGGTAGAGGGCAACTGTTGCTCCTAGCGCATGAATAGTAATAGGAGAGGGAGTGCGTAGAGTGCACCGTTGCAGTCAGTCTAACTCCACGCCGTCTCTACTGGTCATTGTGGGTGGGACCACTGGGTCAGTGTCGCGGTTGTCTTCCTCCCTCGCGGTCAATTCACAGCGAACTCCTAACAGCTACGCCGAGATCTTTGCACGAATTGAGCGGAGGAAAGTGCCTCTGAGGCCACAACTAGTGCTATTTGAGTCGCACCTCCCTACCTCTTCCGCTTACCCGCAAAATCCCAACCATACCAGCCATAATCGTGGCCAGGGGATCGAGCGCACCATTGCCGTAAAGCAGGGGTGAGGGGCTCGTCCGTGGAAGCGCACATCCATCGACATAGTGGTCCAGCGAGGTGTCAGACGGAAGCGGGGGACCAAGCCGCAGATCTTCATCGCCTAATTGTGCCGCTGGGGTGACTGGAGCGTGGTGAATCGCTCGCCGGTGACGCTTCGCCGCCGTGCTGCGTGGGCAGAGACTTCCGCAGCATAACCCGCCGTGAGTTTCTCTTCTACGAATTCACGGTACTTATGGCATTACGATTTACCCTGGGATTCGGCGTTTGGGTGCTGGGTGCCCAGGAGTGTTCTCGCCGGAGCTTGTGCCAGCGTGGTCTGTGCGGGCGGCTTGGCTGCTACTCCCGCGTGGAGAAGATGAGGTCGCTGTCATCAGATTGCCAGGCAACAGGTAGGATTAGAAGGGAGCATAACACTTCGATTAGTTAATTAGGACCGTCGGTCAGATCGGATGGCCGGCGTTTAAGATTGATTGGGTCCGTTGGATCTTGATCCAAAGGCCACGTGGGGCGCCGGTCCACTTCGGAGTGTATTAAATCTTGGCGCTCGGTTTTGATCCAACGGTCCAGGCGGGCTGATACCCCTTCGGCCGGTGGTTTTAAAGAAGAGACCCCACACAAAATAGAAATCAACCCGTAGTCCATCACATGTTTAATCCGAGTCTGGGAAAATTTATGACTTAACCCCCAAACTCTTCAGTATTCTTGTGCGCAATCCAGTGAGTGGTTTAAAAGGAATAAAAATATAGAAAATGAAATTTTATATTAAAATAATCCTAGAAATTTGTTTAAATCATAATAAATCCATTTTAATCCATTTTTGATCAATTCCAGTTGCGTTAATTTGGTATTAATATTTTTTATCAACTGGTAACTCTGTTGATTCAGGAAACATAGACTAAAATTATTCATTTGGCTTAATCTATATCTACCACTTAATAACTTCAGAAAATCATAACTCGATAACCGTAACTCCGAATTTAGTGATTCTTTTTCCTACGATCTCGGGAGTACGCGTAGAATATTGTTATGTCATATGATCTCATGTTTGGTGTGATGTTAATTTCTCCTATACCATGTTTGTTTGTATTTTTGCGAGTAGACGAGCAAGCCACTGAGGACACAGGTGTTCAACAGGTGGATAATTCTGACCAGGAGCTCGTTGAAGGCAAGTTGTGCCCTTGACCACTTTTATTTACCCAATAATGTTCTCTATAATCATTATGGCATGATTAGGCTTAATTTTGATGGGACCCAATAGGTCACCCTAGTCTACTTTATCTTGTGCCTTGATCACCACTGAACTTTTTGGGTAGTCTTGCTATTGCTATATATGATTTTGGGTATTGAAATAAATTTGACACATCATCATCCTTTATTATTACTGTTGATTATTTATTGTTCATGATAAGATTACTGTGTTAATTGGAACATGGAGAACCACCCAGGAAAACAGTGCTACCACAAGGGTGGAATGGGACACCCTTGGCAAAGTAATTAGGAAACATAGGGAGAGATTACCTTACATGAAAGGGGCAAGCGGGGAGGCGTCGCTGCAGAGTATAGGGAGATGAACGAGTTTTCTCGAATCCGTAGCGGGTTTTCTCTTATGCTTCCTTCTTCCTAAATCCTAAACCCTAAACCCGGGTTTAGGGTTTAGGGTTTTCTCCTATGATTCCTTCTTCCTGAATCCGTAGCGGGTTTTCTCGAAGTAGTGGAACTTTGGAAAGGCCTCGTAGTGCTACCCTGCCTCGTCTCCTCGGTAGAGATGAACGGGAAGTCGCGATCCCTTGGCAAATGGGTAACATGACTTGTGTGTAAAGATGTGCAACCTCTATAGAGTGTAAAACTGGTATATTAGTCGTGCTCACGGTCATGAGCGGCTCAGACACTCACATGATGAATTTATGGAAGTTAAATTTAATTTGTCATTTGCATCGCATTGTGGTTATTATTAATTTTGATCTACTATTACTTTGGGATGGTATACACTTACATTTAGTAACTGCTAATAAAATTTGACCAACTTATTAAAAGCAATGCTCAACTTCAACCATTATTTATTGATCAGCCTTGCACTTCACGTGGGCTCCCACCTTTGGTGAGTTCATGCACATTATTCCCCACAACTTGTTGAGCTATGATCTTTTGTGAGCTCACCCTTGTGATATATAACCCCCCACAGGAGAAGAATAGGTTGTCCAAGAAGAGACCTACAACGAGGAGTACAAGTTGATCTAGGTGGCGTATCCCAGTCAGCTTGATGGCGCCGAAGAATATACTTAATTCACTTTATTGTTCTCATATATTTTTGTAAGACTTCCGCTATGTAATAATGATACTTGTGACATTTATCTCTATACACTTTGTCATTATATGTGGAGTTCTTCTTTGGCGCACATATGAGACGCACCCGACTTTATCCCTTAAATACGGGTGTGACAGAAGTTGTATCAGAGGAAATGTTGACTGTAGGACGAAATCTAGATAGAACTGGACAAAACCCTTACCTACTTATCTTTACTCTGATTCTTTCTATACTTATCTTGATCCTGCCTCACCTTTGGTTGTTCTACTCTGACTACTCTTACCTTTTCTACTCTAGAAAGGCAAAAAGGATTTCACATCTTGGAATGCTACAACTACAAACTCCCTAAAGAGATAGGAGGCCTAAGACAGAAAAAATTATACACATATTTTCTCTATCTAAAGTGTTTGGATGTTTGTCCTGATGATAAATGTTTGATTTGCTTCTTTGATTGACTGAAATACTATAGCAGGGCATTCTAACATGTACCACCATAAGGTAATATATTAGTATTAGTAGGTGACACACTAATCTACTGAGCTAATAAAACCCCCAAAAGATCATGACTCGTAATTACTCGTCTTATTTACAATTCTATCTTACCATGTGTTTCTAACCCAGATGGTCAATACCAGGAAGGGAGGCGGAATCGATTTACCTACCAACTACCACAGCAGCAGGATTGTCAGACAACCACAACCAGAAATGAATCCACTGAATCCTCCACCGGCTGGGACAGATCCAGTGGTTGCAGCTTAGATGCAGATGCTGTAACAGATGGCAAATACTATGATGGAAATGCAAGCTAAGATGCGGCAGGAACGTCAGGAGATGCGCCACGAGCGTTAGGAGAGGCGAAAGGAAATGAGGCAAGAGCGATTGGAGCGACAGCAACAACCACCACTACCTCCACCACCACCACCACTAGCTCCACCTCGGGACAAGCACCGGGAATTCATGAGTCACAAGCCACCTAATTTCTCCAGCTTTCCAGACCCCCTACATGCTGATGACTGGCAGAAATCAGTGGAAAAATGCTTAATCTCGCTCAATGCAATGACCAGGAGAAGGTGCTCTACGCTTCGGGTCGTCTTACTGGCCCCACTGCTGATTAGTGGGACTCCTACATTGCTGCCCAAGCTGATGCCAACACTGTCACCTAGGCAGAATTTGCTACACAATTGAGAAACTACCATATTCCTGTTGGCTTGATGAAAATAAAGAAGAAGGAATTTCTATCACTGAAGCAAGGCAACATGTTAGTCAGTGAATATCGTGATAAATTTATTCAACTGTCAAGTTATGCTCCAGACAAGGTTGCTGATGATGAACGGAAGCAGGAGCATTTCATGGACGGGCTCATTGGGCCGCTTCAGTACCAACTCGTATCTCATACCTCCCCATTTTTCCAGAGGCTTCTGGACAAGGCTATAGCTATTGAACACAAACGTGTTTAGCTAGGCGAGATGAAAAGGAAGGCTATTACCCAGGGACAATGGAGCAGTAGTGTAACACCCTGAATTTGGGGGTATAAAATTTCTTTTATGATATCCACCAAATTCAGGTGTTACCCTCTTTCTTCCCTTCTTCTCTACTCTTTTTTCGAAATAGCGAAGAGTTATTTTGTTTTATATAGGTGTCAGCCTTGTAAAATAAAACCCTAGAGGAGTTTCTATGTTGCATTATACCAGAGCATACATCTATTTATTCTTGTTTGTTGGGTGATTTTGTGGAGCATTCATTTAATTAAGAATTCAAATAGGAAAAGAAAAGAAGATAAAAAGGAAGAAACCCCCTCTCTCTTGCCCCTTCGGCCCAGCCTAGCTCGGCCTGCCCCAGCGCCTCATGGGCCCATCCCTTCCTTCCCTTCCCAACTGGCCCACCTGGCTCCCCTCCCTCGCTCGTGGCCCACCCTAGCCAGCCCCCTCATTTTTCCCTGGCTGGCCTACCTAGCCATGCCACAACCTAGTTCGCATTGCCGCTCCCCGCGGCCCAGCTGCCCCATGCCCGGACGGCCCAGCGCGCGGCGCCCGCGCTCGCCAGCGCACGCACAACCCAACATCCCCCAAACCCTAGTCGTGTGGCGTCCCTGCCCTAGCCGCCGGGCCCGCCTGTCCGTGGCGCCCTGCCCACTATTTCTCTTCCCCAACCTCTCCCTCCCGTTTGAGATGCCCACTTCGTTAAAACCCCGTCAAACCGCCCCGCACGCTGCCCATATTCGTGCCTAGTCCTGCTCGACCTCTTCCTCTTCCCCATGCCCGCACCTCTCACCAGTTCTTGACCAACTTCGTCGCTCTCGTCTCTCTCTCTCTCGCCCAAAACCACCATCCGCCGGAGGCCGCATCGAGCCCATGTCGTTCGTCTCCCTCATTGCGCTCGGCATGGCGATCGCTTGCCATGGCAGGGGCTTGGCTGAGCCGGCCCGCTCGCCCCTCTCCCCTTTTTTCCCGACCGCGGGTGTGGCCCAGCCATGCCAGCGCAGCTGCCCTATGCGCTCGTAGCCTGGTCGGCCGTGGCCACCGTGGCTGAGTCATCGTCGCCGCCGAACGTCTTCCCGTGCGCGTTCACCGTCAGGCCAGTGCGGCCAGCCGGTTTCTGGGCCCACGTGCCCTTGCCCCGCCCTCTGAGAGTTCTAGTTGGCTCAGCCATGCCGGCCGCCCCCGCTGCTGCGTTGTGGTGCAGCTACGCCGCATCCAACACCCTAGCGAGCGGCCAGCGGCGCCGCGGCTAGCTGCCCCTGCGCCCACCCATGGCAAGCGGCCAGTGGCCCTTGCAATCAGCTTCCCACATTGCAGCAACCCCGTCACACCCTCGATTAGCCCCTGCGCAGCAACGTTAAACAGTCGTTACTCCCATACGCGTTGTTGTTCACGTGCTTCAATAAAATTGTTTCACCACATTGTTCATGCTAAATAATTAATTTCCTATTTAGTTGTCGGTCATTAAAATTAACAACTCAATCGAATCGAATTTATGATTTTAATTATGCGATTGTAAATACATGGTAATGTGATTTTAACAACTTAGATGTTGTATTTAATATCTATTTAGTGTTTAGTATAGAAACAACATTTAGTTAGTGATTCTCGCATGTTCTAACCGCACGACGTTCGCGGGTTGTCGCGTGCTGTTCGCACGCATTGTCACGCGTCATTTGCTTATGGTCATACGTGGTCGTGCGCGCTTTCCGTGTGCTCCTTCGCACGTGACGCGCGCACTGTTTCATTGTATGGTGCCTGTTGTCATTGGGTCACATGTTCTAGTTGAATAATTAATTATTGGTTATTTCAAGGGTTAATAAAAATAACAATTTATTTAGAACGAGTCTATAGTTTTAACTCGTGCTTTTATAAAAACAAATGTTAATTAACTTGATTAATTCCAGCTTAAATACCTTTAATTAATTAATTGTTTGTTGTTGTTCACGCACGACATCGTTTGCGCGTCATCGTGTTGTTCACGCGTGTAGTCGTGTTGATTTACACGTGTCGCGCGCTGTCATGCACATTGTCTCGCGCGAGTGTCGCGTGTGCCATTCTCACGTGTCGTCGCACGCTGTTCTCGTGTATCGCGCGACGTCTGCGCGTGATAATAAATTGTTTTTGTTTATAAACACTCATGTTAATAAGGTTAATTCGTCAGGTCATATATTTTAGATAATTACCTTAAGGTTGGCTCAACTAATATTTATTAGATTAATATTCTAACTAGATTGAATGTGTAGTGTTGCACTTGAGTTTTTATAATAAATATTAACATGGCAAATATTAACTTAACCACTTTCTATATATTTAATATTTGTTTAGCATAAACGTGTCACCTATTAGTTTTCTCACCTGTCGCGCGTGCTGTTCCGCACGTGGTGGCGTTCTCGTTCGCGCTGGTCGCGTGCGCTGTTTCGTGTGTCGTCAGCGTGCTATATCGCGCGTGTCCGCGCGTCGTTTGCATGCTGTCGTGTTGGGTTCGCCATCGTCACGTTGTCTGCGCTTGCCGCGCGTGGTGCGCGCGCTAGGTCGCGTGCGGTCGTGCTGTTTGACGCGTTACATATTTCGTCTCGCTCCGCTAATTCGTCCCGCTTAGAGTCGTTGATGTTATTTAAATTACTTATTTAACTAAGAATTATTAGTGTGGTAAGCTAATTAAAATTGTGCGATAGCTCTAGTTTTATTTTAAATAAATATCGATTAATATAATCAGGTCAAACAAAATGTTATGATTAATACTCGTTTAGTGTAGACGCGATAACTTTTCGACCGTAGCTCCGCCTGTCGCGTTTCTTTTTCCTCGCGTGACCGTAGTAACGTGCTCTATTTCGTTTTGCATATTTTATTATATTTGATTTGAATGGTGTAATTTTCTTATATATATATATATGTTTGTTTGCGTCTGTTTTTACTCGTTGTGCGTCGCGAATATATTGTGATCCATTTCCGAGCTTCGAGAGATCGAAGATCAAACGTTGGTGACCAAGTGATCAAACTCCCTGAGTTCTATGAGGCTAAAGATCCATTATGTTTGGTGAAGGTAAGTGTCCTCTGACCCATTATGTCCCATTCACTTATAATTCACTGTCCCGCATTACTTAATTGAAACCTAAGGATTGACTAATCGGTATTTACCTCATCCTTGTTTACCTTTTAGGTTATCATGGTTAGCTTATGCTATTGCTTTACTTTAATCAATGAACATGATGTGAACATTTATGATACGATGATGTTATCCTGATGATGATCTTGTGATATTTTAGGGGGTTCAGGTCATTTTTCCTGAGTACCTCTCCGTAAGGACCTGTTCGTGGAGTGACCACCTAGGATAACAGTGCAACCATGAGGGTGGAATGTGACGCCCTTAGCTAAATAATTAGATCAATCTAGGGGTGTAGTTGGCTTTGCCGAAGGGCCGTCAATGGGGGTCGGGGCGTAGTGCTCGCTCTGCCAAGGGGGGGTGCAGAGGTTCATTCGATTTGGTTTTGTTAGTCACCCACCTTGGGGAGGTGTATTGCGTTTGTACGACTGGCGAAACCTAACGAGCAGCTATGCACCAGGGAAGTCTTTGTAAAGGCTATGTAGTGATACCTTGCCAGGCCACCTAGGTAGTGGTCAATGGAGAGTAGCTCTCTCTGGGCAGAAAGGGAATCACGACTCGTGGGTAAAGTGTGCGACCTCTGTAGAGGGTTAGAAACTGATATATCAGCCATGCTCACGGTTATGAGTGGCCTTGGGATCCTCTTTGATTAGAGATTCAGATGGTTTGAGATGCAACGATTCTATTAATGGTTTATGGTTCAATGATGATAATGATGTTCCTCGATGAGGAAAAGGTTCACGGGTTGGCTATCACTAAAACTTGGCTCCTACTAATAATAAATACCTGACGAACTAAAAGCAACTGCTTTGACCCTAACCCCACATAAAGCTAGTCCATCTCATCCAAACGGGACATTTGCTAAGTACGTTGATGTGTACTCACCCTTGCTTTCACAAAACACTAGGTTGCCTTTGGTGCAATCTATGCTCAGGTAAAGAAGGAGAAGAAGGCATCGAGGCGGATCTCCAGGAGTTCCAGGACTTCGATGAGTTTGAGGATTAGGCTAGCGACCTCCCCCATTCAGCTGCCTGTGGTGGGTTAATTTACGTTGGCTACGTTTCTATTATGTGTACTTTGATTATATTATGTAAATGACTCTAGTCTTTCATATTATTACTTACTCTTTATTGTTACTAGGTGAGTGCCCGTGCGTTGCAACGGAAACATATAATATCATAATAACTTATGTATAAATATGTGAAGTGTACTCATGGTGCCGAACCTTAAGATTATCACTAAGAACATGCAAACATACCAATGCCTCTGTCTATGTCTAGCTATAATCCATCAACATTGTTGAGTTTTAACACAGACTGCTATTTTAAAATTCGGGCACTTCAACAGTTCACTTGTATCCCCAACTCACCAGAAAACAATATAGATCACGTTTAATCTAGATGATTCTTCATTAAGTGAACAGGTAGCTAAACCAGATCTAATGACTTGACTGCTACAAAACTTGGATCCAATCAACAAACAAATAAGTGCCGCAAGCTGGTTTTGAATAATCCTAGTGTGGCTAGAAGTAGTGTTTCTCAGTTAAGTAGTACCTTATTTTGTTGTGCAAGTACAATGAAGCTAGAAATAATTCAAGACCAGCTGTCTATATAAACAACCGTGGTCCGATAATGGACTTCTTTAAACTGGACCACCATTACGAAGACATATTAATCCACATGTGGTGGATAATGGACTTACAATTAACTCCCATTACTTTCTGTTTCTTTCAGAGGAAAAGAATAAGCTGGCTCAAAGATAATGGCATCTCTTACTCCAGGAATACTATTAAAGGTTCTTAAAAATATTAACTCAGATGTGAAAGTATGTGGAGAATACCGGTCCATACTTCTCCAAGTTATTAGCATAGTCCCTGCAATCACTGGTTCAGAACTTTGGCTAGACCATGGTTTCTTCATCAGAGTTTCAGATTCTTCACACTCAACATATGTTTCATTGTCCAAGGAGGACAACGAACTCATCTTGTCAAACAAACTACAACTCGAACAGTTCATATATGTTGAGAAGGTGCAGTCAAGTATCCCTGTCCCAGTTCTTGTAGGGGTCCACCCAGTTCCAGGAAGGAACCCTTGCATTGGAAACCCAAAGGATTTGATGCAAATGTCAACTCCCTTTGGGATTACGGAAGCACCGGATCATCAATGGAGGACTTCCAAGTCAGCTGATATGTCTGAAAGTGAAAAGGAAAATTTGCAGAGGAAGGTAATTATCGAAGAGCAGAAGACAGTTGTTGCTTCCCGTTACATGCTTGGGGTATCAAGCAATAACGGGAAAATTACCAGTATCAACTCCAGTATTGATAGTGACAAAAGTAATGGAGGAAGCACCATATCTGAACCAAATAAAAAATCTATTGCCTCGAAAGTCAGACAAGAGGCAAAACCTCAGGTATGTATGTTGAAGCTCATAGGTCTAATTCAGAAGTCTGGGTTTTCAAGTTCCTAATAGACGTTGATATTTTAGTTGATAAAACCTGTATAAAATATGATTTGTAAGAAATAGCAGGGATATGATCTGTGAGCTCTTATGAATTTTATACAAACAACGCTTTGAACCAAAAAAAACTATCCATATCTTCTGAAGAGGTTAAAAAAACAATGCTTGATGATTACTTTCAGGAACAGCCAAATAATACATCTACTGGTAATACTAAGTTAGTTTCCACAAAGCAAGAAATTAGCAAGGACACACGCAAGAATAGTGGCGCTTCACCTAGGTTATAGGTTAAACTTCATTAAATTCTTCTTTGCCATCTTTACTAAATTAACCATTTGCTAGTGCAGTAAACCAGTTGTCTATATAAATATCGCGATATGCAGATGTAGCCGGTGCAGCCAGAAAAACTTGGTGATTGCAGCTTGTGGATCCGCTTCATAAGATCCCCTTATCTCAGAAAAAAGCTACTCAGTACAAATAGGGTGTCAATTGTTTTGGAAGACAATGTGGATTATTCTCACTGCACTCAATGCACACGTTTCTTAAACATGAACACTTGCCTACTCATCATGTTTTATAATGGATAGTGGATGCATTACCAAAAATCAGCCACCTGGATTCAATGTGCAAACCCCACATTCAGTACCGTTCTCTTCATCATATCAAGCATCACATTATAATCATCACATTGATGGCTAGGCAATTGCTGAGGGGGTTGAGCAGGGCAACCGATAGGCAGCTTGGCAGGTTGCATCCCACAGACAAGCAACACAAGGCAATACTGAACTTGAACGCTAGGGCACGCCGCACCCGCGAGCGTGATTATCTTACGACGATAGTCCCGCTGTCTAGGTTCTTGCTTCTGTCTTACTTCTATTTTTACCGCTCAAGTTTTTCCATGAGAAATTGAATTATTTTAATTAGCTGATACCTAATTAAAAAATAGTTCTTATGGTATTGGGGCCTCAGTCTATAACATTAAAAAAATAGACCTCCTACAGACAGCAATTGCATCTAAGCAGTCTGAAAAAATGATGACATGCATAAATAGAATCCAGAACAATATCTAGTGATATGATAACTCACATCAACCATCTTGGACACTGTAGATTCTTTGAACATCTTTGCCCATGGAAATTGAGATGCGCTCAGCCGCTCATAGAGTCACAACTGCAAATGCTCAGCCAAAGTAATCAGCAAACCTCATGAGCTGAATGTCCTGTTGATTCTCGTACGATGCCTGCACAGAACAAATAATCAGAATATACATACACAACAGAAAGTGTACCAACCTTTTGCAGGCTAATCCTAACACCAAAACCCAGAGCTCCCCGAGATCCATCTTTACATCTTAAGATCCGACTTTCAGGCAAGACAACAGTACTATATGGGATAGAATTTTGGTTCAACTTGATCCGAACCCGGTACGTCCTAGTATTTCGTCGGAGTTTCATCAATTCCAGCGAGATCCATCGCTAAACCCTACCCAGACCCGATCCGTAAAAAGACGGACAAAACCTTGATCTGGACCATCATCACAAGATCTCGTTTTTTAACAGGAATTCGACGGGGACGAGAGGTTTGACGCGGCCTTACCGAGATCTCGAAGAGGTGCGCTGCGAGGTTCTCGGCGTCGATCAGGACGGCGGCCTCGGCGACCATCACCTTCGGCTTCTTGACCTCTCCCTCCTGCCGCGGGGCAGCACTGCAGCAGCCTCGTCAGAGTCGTCGTCGTCGGAGTAGGCGACGCCCGTGGCAGCGGCGATCCGCGCGTCGTCGAGGTCGGCCGCCCTGGAGTGAGCTGCTGCTGCAGCGCGCGGTACCGTTGGACTGCAGCGCCAGATCGAGCGCCGTGGCGCGGGGCGGCTGCGCCTGCTTGCGGTTGCGCTTGGGGTACAACATCGTCTGCCAGTCGTACGAGGGGTCGGAGGAGGCAGTCGCCGCCATGGAAGAGGAGGAGGTGCCCGCGAGGTCGTCCATCGCCATAGCTGCCACGCGCGCGCGGAGGGGGAGGCGAGGGTCCTCCTGGCTTTCGAGAGGCGACGAGTAGGAACAGGAAGGAAGAAAGCAGCTGTGAGAGAGAGACAAGGACGAGGGATGCGCAGGCGTGGCTGTATTTTATTGTGAACGGCGAGCCGAGGGTGCCGCGTGCGTCGCGTGCACTACACCACCCGCCCCCACCCGAGCGGCGCGGGGGCTCCGGCCATTGCGCGTGGATGAGGACGCAGGCTGGCGCCGGCAATCATCCATATCCACAGCGGATTGCATGCATGCTGGGCTTGGGACACGGAGCTCCTAGGATGTAGCAGATAGGGACACAGAGTGAACGGGGTTGTTGCGCAGAGGTTGCAATGCATCCAGGATGTAGCGGATCGGAGGGCGCAGATGTGAGCGCGGGTTGATTTGGAAAAAGTGGAAGGATCTTTTTGCAAAATATTGACGCACGACGACCGTTGAAACTGGTGCTTTAAGTATAGTATAGATTCGAAGCATTGTGTTATGATGAGTCATTTATGTAATCGTCGTGTACGTGAATTTCTGATCCTGACACGTACATGGTTCGCATTCGGTTTACCTTCCAAAAGCGGGTGTGACATAAGTGGTATCAAAGCCTTGCTGACTGTAGGACTGCTGACCTATAGTAGCATTGGCCGTTTTAAGGACTTATTGATTATCACTTCACCTCATCCTTGATTCTGCTTCAAAATATTAGTCACCTGGACTAATTCTATGTTGTGCTCCTATATGCCCCCTTACCAAAAAGTATTTTATTCTAGTATGGTCTATACTTTTCTCAATCTGTTAGATTTGATCTCACTCTTGTGCTTACGACATCTTTGTAGATGCCCCCTGACCAATAACCTTTTGTCTATTGGGACTCTTCCCACCTCTGTCATTAAATTGCTACCCTTTGACTATCTTTATTCCCTTAGTATTGACATGCTCGTACTCCTAGATTCTTCAATACTCTTGTTTCAAATACTTGCCTCTAAATTTCTACTGCTTACTTAGAAATTTCAGTTTATATGTCCATGATCTTTCTGTCTTTTGAGGCCCTTTCCTTTTCTGTTGTTAAATCGCTATCTTTCGGCAATTTCTTGTCTCTTGGTATTGGTATGCTCATCTTCTTGAAACCTTACATGCTCTTATCTTTTTATATGCTTACCTTTATATCCAATGTCAATTTAAAATATTTCAGTTTACATGTCCATGACCTCCCTTGTTTCTTAATGATCCATGAGCGGTCATTTTATTTTGCACATCCTTGGTGATCTCGTTGTTTCCTTGTAACTTCCTTGGGTAATAATTTTTTACTTCAACCATTCCGTTGGAACCTTACCTAACTCACCCTTAGTTGTCTTATCCACTTCGCCACTTCGTGAGTCTTGCCTTAACTCTATCCTTGGTTATGCTTTCACGATTATCATCTTTACCCTTGTCACCTCTATATCTTACCTTGATGCTTATGTTATACCTGTCCTTTAAAACCTTCTCTCTTCCATCTCAATTTTATAGTTGTATTTTACCTACTTTTCCCTTGGTCGTATCCTCTTCTTTGTCGCTTGCGAGTTTTTAACTCCATCCTTTGTTGTGCTCCGGTTGGGTATTACCTTTACCTTTCTTATCTCTCGATCTTACCTTGGTGATTACACTATGTCCGTTCTCTAAAATCTCCAATCTTCTATCTCAATTTGAGAGCAGTGTTTTACTTATCTTACCCTTGGCTATATCCTCTTCTTTACTGCGTGTAAGCTTGGGCGCAACTCCATTTTTTATTGTACTCATTCCACTGCTCTTCTATGCCTTCATCTTTTCTCTCATACCCTTGTCTGTTATCGTCGTTGACCCTTGCAATATTGATGTCTTCTACCTAAATGCATACTTTGAACTTACCCTTTAAAAACCTCCCCTTCCTTTCCACCCAGCTTGAGAGTTGCGAGTTACCTATCTATCCCTTGATTTCTTTTCACTTCTTGTCGCCTTACAAGTTTTTTGTTAATTCCATCCCTTACTGTGTTGTTATTTGCTATCACCCTCACCTTGTCGTCCATCGATCTTGCCTCGATACTCATCCTTATTCGTACTCTTTAAAAATCCCCTCTTTTCCACCTCAATTTGAGAGTGGCAGTTGACCTATCTGGCCCTTGGACGTACCCTCTTCTTTTCCACTTGCAGGTTCTGTCTTAACTCCATCCTTTTATGGTACTTATATCCTTTGTCTTATGCCTATTACCTCCTCTCCTACATCCTTATCTGTTATTACCTTTAAAACCCTCATGGTATCTATGCCCCTACCTTTCTGCTTACCTTGAACCTACCTTTTGAAGTCTCCTCTTTTCCATCCCTGTTCGGAGATAATGTCTCATCTACTTCATCATAGATTGCTCCCCCTTCTTCGACGCCTTGAAAGTTTTGTCTAAAATACATCCTTTATTGCGTGTTTGTCCATTATCACCTTAACCCTTGTCATCCCTCGATCTTTACCTTGATGCTCATCATGTACCCATATTTTAAAGCTTCATCTCCCATTTCAATTAAAGAGTGATGTCTTACCCATCCCGCTCTTGTTCATTCCCTTTTCCTCTATCGCATTGTAGGTCTTAGCTTTTGCTCGATATCACCCTTACCTTCCTAATATCTAGATCTTTCCATGATGCTTATCCTATGCCTACCTTTGTAAATATCATCTTTCCCATATCGATCCGAGAATGGTGTTTTACCTATCCTGACCTTGGATGCATTCTCTCCCTTGCCAGTTACAATCCTTACTTTAGCTTCATCTTTTATTATGCTCATGCCCCTATCCTGCATGTCTTATCTTTCCCCTTGTCTTTTGATGGCCTTAGAGCAGTTTCCCCTTGGTAAGGAAAGACCACCATCTAGTTAACATTAATGTATAGCAACAATATGTTTGTTGTTGTATGCTTGTGCTGTTTGTCTTTGTGTTATGACTGATTCGCCTCTTTGTGATGAGTGTTGATGTGTTGTGGACCTTGGTCCGCAATGGCATTAGTTTACTAAGTGAGTGCCATAGAGTTAGGTAGTTGAGTGTTCTCCATTTTCTCTCTTTAATCCATCTATACTTGCCTTTTCTATCTATACCCTTCCCTCTTGCACCTGTCCGGTTGGCAACCTCCAACCTATCTCAATCAGTCAAGATCAGAGTCAGCAACATCGTCATCAAGTGCGTATCAATGCTCCTATTAAGGGGGTTAGCCACTAACCCCAATGAAGACAATGCGATCAACGTCAACCAACAAGATTAGAGTGGCACAGTCGAAGCGTGTGTGGGTCCTAACTCACAAGTCCAAGATATCCTCAAGAATTGCATCAGTGGTCGTGAATATCTGAAGGTCAAAACAACCAGTCCACAGGTTAAGCTTGTAGAGTCAAAGTCAACTCAAGAAAGTCGTGAACAACCTATGAACCAACCTTGTTTTCTTGCTAGCTCCTTCTTGAATCTCAAAGGGCGAGATACCTGTTAAGGGGGTTAGATTTGTAACACCCTGAATTTGGGGGTACAAAATTTCTTTTCTGATATCCACCAAATTCAGGTGTTATCCTCTTTCTTCCCTTCTTCTCTGCTCTTTTTTTGAAATAGCGGAGAGTTATTTTATTTTATATAGGTGTCAGCCTAGTAAAATAAAACCCTAGAGGAGTTTCTATGTTGCATTATACCAGAGCATACATCTATTTATTCTTGTTTGTTGGGTGATTTTGTGGAGCATTCATTTAATTAAGAATTCAAATAGGAAAAGAAAAGAAGATAAAAAAGGAAGAAACCCCCAATCTCTTGGCCCTTCGCCCCAGCCTAGCTCGGCCTGCCCCAGCGCCTCGTGGGCCCATCCCTTCCTTCCCTTCCCAGCTGGCCCACCTGGCTCCCCTCCCTCGCTCGTGGCCCACCCCAGCCAACCCCCTCCTTTTTCCCTAGCTGGCCTGCCTAGCCACGCTGCGGCCTAGTTCGCATTCCCGCTCCCCGCGGCCTAGCTGCCCCGCGCCCAGACGACCTAGTGCGTGGCGCCCGCGCTTGCCAGCGCACGCACAGCCCAGCGCCTCCCCAAACCATAGTCGTGTGGCGTCCCTGCCCCAGCCGCCGGGCCCGCCTGTCAGTGGCGCCCCCGCCCACTGTTTCTCTTCCCCAACCTCTCCCTCCCGTCTGAGATGCCCACGTCGCTAAAACCCCGTCAAACCGCCCCGCACGACACCCATATTCGTGCCCAGTCCTACTCGACCTCTCCCTCTTCCCCATGCCCGCACCTCTCGCCAGTTCTTGCCCAACTTCGTCGCTCTCGTCTCTCTCTCGCCCAAAACCACCGTCCATCGGAGGCCGCGTCGAGCCCATGTCGTTCATCTCCGTCCGCCCATGGTGATCTCCTCCCCTTCCTCTCTCCATCCCCTCTTCCTCTCTCCATCCCCTCTTCCTCTCCCTCATTGCGCTCGGCGTGGCGATCGCTTGCCATGGCAGGGGCTCGACCGAGCCGGCCCGCCCGCCCCTCTCTCCCTTTTTTTCCCCGGTCGCGGGTGTGGCCCAGCCATGCCAGCGCGGCTGCCCTGTGCGCTCGTAGCCCAGTCGGCCGTGGCCACCTTGGCCGAGTCGTCGTCGCCGCCGAACGTCTTCCCCTTGCGCGGTCGCCGTCAGGCCAGTGCGATCGAGCCGGTCCCTGGGCCCACGTGCCCTTGCCCCGCCCTCTGAGAGTTCCGGTTGGCTCAGCCATGCCGGCCGCCCACGCTGCTGCGTTGTGGTGCAGCTGCACCACGTTCAACACCCCGGCGAGCGGCCAGCGGCGCCGCGGCTAGCTGCCTCTGTGCCCACCCATGGCGAGCGGCCAGTGGCCCTCGCACGGCTTCCCGCATAGCAGCAACCCCGTCACACCCTCGATTAGCCCCTGCGCAGCAACGTTAAACAGTCGTGACTCCCATACGCGTTGTTGTTCACGCACTTCAATAAAATTGTTTTGCCACATCGTTCATGCTAAATAATTAATTTCCTATTTAGTTGTCGGTCATTAAAATTAACAACTCAATCGAATTTATAATTTTAATTATGCGATTGTAAATACGTTGTAATGTGATTTTAACATCTTAGATGTTGTATTTAATATCTATTTAGTGTTTAGTATAGAAACAACATTTAGTTAGTGATTCTCGCATGTTCTAACCGCACGATGTTCGCGCGTTGTCGCGTGCTCTTCGCGCGCATCGTCACACGTCATTTGACGCGTCATTTGCTTATGGTCATACGTGGTCGTGCGCGCTTTCCGTGTGCTCCTTCGCACGTGACGCGCGCGCTGTTCCCACATATGACGCTTGTTGTCATCGGGTCGCATGTTCTAGTTGAATAATTAATTATTGGTTATTTCAAGGGTTAATAAAAATAACAATTTATTTAGAACGAGTGTATAGTTTTAACTCGTGCTTTTATAAAAATAAATGTTAATTAACTGGATTAATACCAGCTTAAATACCTTTAATTAATTATTTGTTTGTTGTTGTTCGCGCACAACATCGTTTGCGTGTCATCGTGTTGTTCACGCGCGTAGTCACGTTGATTTACACGTGTCGCACGCTGTCATGCGCATTGTCTCGGGCGAGTGTCGCGCACGTGTCGTCGCGCGCTGTTCGCGTGTATCGAGCGACGTCTGCGCATGATAATAAATTGTTTTTCTCTTATAAACACTCATGTTAATAAGGTTAATTCGTCAGGTCATATATTTTAGATAATTAACTTAAGGTTGGCTCAACTAATATTTATTAGATTAATATTCTAACTAGATTGAATGTGTAGTGTTGCACTTGAGCTTTTATAATAAATATTAACATGGAAAATATTAACTTAGCCACTTTCTATATATTTAACATTTGTTTAGCATAAACGTGTCACCTATTTAGTTTTCTTACCTATCGCGCGTGTTGTTCCGCACGTGGTGGCGTTCTCGTTCGCGCTGGTCGCGTGCGCTGTTTCGTGTGTCGTCAACGTGCTATGTCGCGCGTGTCCGCGCGTCGTTTGCATGCTGTCGTGTCGGGTTCGCCATCGTCACGTTGTCTGCGCTTGCCGCGCGTGGTGCGCGCGCTAGGTCGCGTGCGGTCATGCTGTTTCAAGCGTTACATATTTCGTCTCGCTCCGCTAATTCGTCCCGCTTAGAGTCGTTGATGTTATTTAAATTACTTATTTAACTAAGAATTGTTAGTGTGGTCAGCTAATTAAAATTGTACGATAGCTCTAGTTTCATTTTAAATAAATATCGATTAATATAATCAGGTCAAACTAAATGTTATGATTAATACTCGTTTAGTGTAGACGCGATAACTTCTCGACCTTAGCTCTGCCTGTCGCGTTTCTTTTTTCTCGCGTGACCGTAGTAACGTGCTCTATTTCGATTTGCATATTTTATTATGTTTTATTTGAATGGTGTAATGTTCTTATGCTATATATATGTATATATATATGTTTGTTTGTATCTGTTTGTATTCGCTGTGCGTCGCAAATAGATTGCGATCCGTTTCCGAGCTTCGAGGCATCGAAGATCAAGCGTTGGTGACCAAGTGATCAAACAATCTAAGTTCTATGAGGCCGAAGATCCTGAGCATCTGTTTGGTGAAGGCAAATGTCCTCTGACCATTTTGTCCCATTCACTTATAATTCACTGTCCCGCATTACTTAATTGAAACATAAGGATTAACTAGTCTTTGTTTACCTCATCCTTGTTTACCTTTTGGGTTATCATGGTTAGCTTATGCTATTGCTTTACTTTAATCAATGAACATGACGTGAACATTTATGATACGATGATGTTATCCTGATGATGATCTTGTGATATTTTAGGGGGCTCAGGTCATTTTTCCTAAGTACCGCTCTGTAAGGACCTGTTCGTGGAGTGACCACCCGGGATAACAGTGCAGCCATGAGGGTGGAATGTGACGCCCTTAGCTAAATAATTAGATCAACCTGGGGGTGTAGTTGGCTTTGCCAGAGGGCCGTCAATGGGGGCCAGGGCGTAGTGCTCGCTCTGCCAAGGGGAGTGCAGAGGTTCATTCGATTTGGTTTTGTTAGTCACCCATCTTAGGGAGGTGTATTGCATTTGTACGACTGGCGAAACCTAACGAGCAGCTATGCACCAGGGAAATCTTTATAAAGGCTACGTAGTGATACCCTGCCAGGCCACCTAGGTAGTGGTCAATGGAGAGTAGCTCTCTCCGAGCAGAAAGGGAATCACGACTCGTGGGTAAAGTGTGTGACCTCTGTAGAGGGTTAGAAACTGATATATCAGCCGTACTCACGGTTGTGAGCGGCCTTGGGATCCTCTTTGATTAGAGATACAGATGGTTTGAGATGTAATGATTCTATTAATGGTTTGGTTCAATGATGATAATGATGTTCCTCGATGAGGAAATGGTCCACGGGTTGGCTATTACTAAAAATTAGCTCCTACTAATAATAAATACCCGACGAACTAAAAGCAACTGCTTTGACCTTAACCCCACATAAAGCTAGCCCATCTCAGCCAAACGGGACATTTGCTGAGTACGTTGATGTGTACTCACCCTTGCTTTCACAAAACACCAGGTTGCCTTTGGTGCAATCTATGCTCATGTAAAGAAGGAGAAGAAGGCGTCGAGGCGGATCTCCAGGAGTTCCAGGACTTCGACGAGTTCGAGGATTAGGCTAGTGACCTCCCCCAGTCAGCTGCCTATGGTGGGTTAATTTACGTTGGCTACGTTTCTATTCTGTGTACTTTGATTATATTATGTAAATGACTCTAGTCTTTCATATTATTACTTACTCTTTATTGTTATTCGAAGCATTGTGCTATGATGAGTCATTTATGTAATCGCCGTGTACGTTAATTTCTGATCCTGGCACGTACATGGTTCACATTCGGTTTGCCTTCCAAAACTGGGTGTGACAAGTAGCATCCGCCCTCGCTATGTTCCACCCAGGGTACACCAGCTCATCCTGAAGTTGGGCAATAGTCCTATCAGCGATCTACTCAATCGACACCACTGGAGACACCGCAGACTTCGCATACTCATCGAGCTGCCCCCATTGGCACCCCGATGAAACCTACAGGCCAAGACACTGCTACAGGCACCACATGCTTCAAATGTGGTGAGACTAGTCACACTGCTAATGTTTGTCCAAAGAGGAACCCAACACACCGGCTCATGGTAATTCTCAGGGCAAGCAGACACATACTCCAAGCAGCAACTGTGGTTACATTGTCAGGGTTAATCAAATCAATGTTAAAGCTACCAAGGATGGTCCTGACATCGTCATTGGTACGTTTTTCATTAATTCAGTGCTAGCTACTATACTTTTTGATTCTAGAGATTCAGATTCATTCATATCTACTCGTTATGTTCATGCAAATAGTCTACCTTACCTTGCACTATGTAGACCTATGATAGTTATTACACCTAAAGGGCCTTATGAAGCAACATATATGAGTCATAAAATAGAAGTAACAATTTTGGGGAGAAAATTTTGGGTTATGCCTATAGTGCTAAAAGAGAGTGCAATAGACTTAGTCCTTGGCATGAACTAGTTAAAACAATGGAAGGCAGTAATACATTGTGCTAGAGGAACAATAAAACTTTGTAGTCCTGATGGGGACAGATTTGAAGTCACAATTGCACCATCGACATCTAACAAACCTGCTTTATACATGATCAATGGTAAATTTGTGGGAGATCACATCAAAATTGTTAGAGAATTTCTAGACATCTTTCTAGAGGAGTTACCCGGGATGCCACTGGATAGGGAGGTTGAGTTTGTTATTGATCTCTTACCTGAAACCGCTCCTATTTCTAAAAGACCATATAGAATGTCAATGGAAGAATTAAAAGAACTTAAGAAACAACTAACAAAATTACAGGAAGCGGGGTACATTCGACCGAGTTCCTCACCTTGGGGAGCAACGGTTCTGTTTGTATAGAAGAATGATGGATCACAATGGATGTATGTGGATTATAGACCACTTAATGATGTAACAATCAAGAATAAGTATCCTTTACCTCGTATTGAAGTTTTATTTGATCAGATGAGAGGTGTTAGGGTATTCTCTAAAATTGATCTTAGGTCGGGATACCATCAAATGAAGATTAGGTCATCTGATATTCCCAAGATGGCTTTCTCTACTCAATATGGTCTATATGAGTTCACAATCATGTCGTTTAGCTTAATTAATGACCTAGCTTCATTCATGAATCTGATGAACAAGGTGTTCATGGAGTATCTTGATAGGTTCGTCGTGGTATTCATCGACGATATTCTGATCTATTCCAAGAATGATAGTGATCACGAGGAACATCTGCGATTGGTACTACAGAAGCTGAGGGATAATCAACTCTATGCCAAGTTTAGCGAGTGTGAGTTCTGGCTTGATGAAGTACAATTTCTTGGGCATGTCATCTCCAATGGTGGAATCTCAATGGATCTAGTTAAAGTAAGGGACATAGTAGTGAAAGGGAAATGTGCCCTTGGGCCATTTCTAAGTATTTTGGTGATTTAGTGTCCAACACAAGTGCCTAAGTGTAAAATGGTGGACAAAGTACAAATCAAGGATAAAGGTATATTTCTCAGACTTAGTACATTGTTTTAGAGACTAATGTATTGTGTCTAAGTGCTGGAAACAGGAAAAATCGAATTGGAATTATCTTGGCTCGAGCAGCCAAGACTCTGCTCAGACTAGGAGCACCGGACTGTCCGGTGGTGCACCGGACAGTGTCCAGTGCGCTAGGTTGGCTCGAGCGAACTGGCCGCTCTCGGAAATTCATCGGCGACGTACGACTTTAATTCACCGTACTGTCCGGTGAGCCAACGGTCGGCCGGGCCAACGGTCGGCCGCGCGATCTGCGCGGGACACGTGGCCGAGCCAACGGCTAGAAGGAGGCACCGGACTGTCCGGTGTGCACCAGACATGTCCGGTGCGCCAACGGCTCTCTGGCTGCCAACGGTCGACTTCGCCATAGAAGGAAAGAAATCGGGCACCGGACAGTGACCGGTGTGCACCGGACTGCCCGGTGCGCCAGGCGACAGAAGGCAAGAATTGCCTTCCTGGATTGCTCTCAAACGGCTCCTAGCTGCCTTGGGGCTATAAAAGGGACCCCTAGGCGCATGGAGGAGAACACCAAGCATTCTTAAAGCATTCCTAAGCATTAAGACATCGATTCCACGCCTTTCATTCTTTGCGATAGCAATTAGAGCTCTAGTTGAGTTGTGAACTCATTGAGTTGTGTTGTGAGATCTTGTTGCGATTTGTGTGCGTGGTGTTGATGTGATTTCTTGTCTTGAGTGTGTTGCTCATCCCTCCCTTACTCCGTGCTTCTTTGTGATCATCTAAGTGTAAGGGCGAGAGGCTCCAAAGTGTGGAGATTCCTCGCAAACGGGATAAAGTAAAGCAAGCAAAACACCGTGGTATTCAAGTGGGTCTTTGGACCGCTTGAGAGGGGTTGATTGCAACCCTCGTCCGTTGGGACGCCACAACGTGGAGTAGGCAAGCGTTGGTCTTGGCCGAACCACGGGATAACCACCGTGCCATCTCTGTGATTGATATCTTTGTGGTTATTGTGTTTTGTTAAGACTCCTCTCTAGCCACTTGTGATTATTGTGCTAACACTTAACCAAGTTTTGTGGCTTAAGTTTTAAGTTTTACAGGATCACCTATTCACCCCCCCTCTAGGTGCTTTCAATTGGTATCAGAGGCGTTCTCTTCACGAAGGGACTAATCGCCCGAAGAGATGGATCCTAAGGGAAAGGGGATGGTGGTCAACAACGAGAAGGAGTCTATCTTCAATGAATCAAAAGATGACAAGCCTACCGACTCGGGCTCGGGCCACAAGCGCAAAGACGGGAAGAAGAAGAAGACAAGGCGCATCAAGGAGATCGTCTACTATGACAGCGACGAATCTTCCTCTTCACAAAAGGACGATGACAACTACGAGAAAAAGAAAACGGTCAATTCGAACTTTTCTTTTGATTACTCTCGTATTCCTCAAAGTACAAATGCTCATCTATTATCTATTCCACTTGGTAAACCTCCTCATTTTGATGGAGAGGACTACGGATTTTGGAGTCACAAAATGCGTAGTCACTTGTTCTCTCTCCATCCTAGTATATGGGAGATTGTAGAGAGTGGAATGCACTTTGATAGTACGGATAGTCCCATGTTCATTAATGAGCAAATTCATAAAAATGCACAAGCTACTACTGTTCTTCTAGCTTCATTGTGCAGGGATGAATACCACAAAGTGAGCGGCTTGGATAACGCCAAGCAAATTTGGGACACCCTCAAGATCTCTCATGAGGGGAATGACGTCACAATGCTCACCAAGATGGAGTTGGTGGAGGGCGAACTCGGGAGATTCGCTATGATAAGGGGAGAAGAGCCAACCCAAACATACAACCGGCTCAAGACCCTTGTCAACAAGATAAGAAGCTATGGAAGCACGCGATGGACGGACCACGGCGTCGTCCGCCTAATGCTAAGGTCTTTTACTGTCCTTGATCCTCATCTTGTAAACAATATTCGTGAGAATCCTAGGTACACCAAGATGATGCCTGAGGAGATACTTGGAAAGTTCGTGAGCGGGCGAATGATGATCAAGGAAGCAAGATACGTGGACGACGCATTGAATGGTCCAATCAATGAGCCTCAACCTCTTGCTCTCAAGGCAACAAGAAGCAAGGAGACGCTACCTAGCAAGGTGGCACAAATTGAGGCGGCCGGACTTAATGATGAAGAGATGGCTCTCATCATCAAGAGATTCAAGACGGCGCTAAAAGGTCGCAAGGGGCAGCCAAGCAAGATCAAGACAAAGGGGAAGCGCTCATGCTTCAAATGCAGTAAGCTTGGTCATTTTATTGCTAACTGTCCCGACAATGATAGTGATCAGGATCAAGGGAACAAGAGGGAGAAGAAGAAGAACTATAAGAAGGCAAAGGGCGAGGCGCATCTAGGCAAGGAGTGGGATTCGGATTGCTCCTCTTCCGACTCCGACAATGAAGGACTCGCCGCCACCGCCTTCAACAAGTCATCACTCTTCCCCAATGAGCGTCACACATGTCTTATGGCAAGGGAGAAGAAGGTATGTACTCGAAACTCTACTTATGCTTCTTCAAGTGAGGACGAATCTAGTGATGAGGATGAAATAGATTATTCATGTTTATTTAAGGGCCTAGATAGAACCAAGGTAGATAAAATTAATGAATTGATTGATGCCTTGAATGATAAGAATAGGCTTTTAGAAAAGCAAGAGGATTTGTTGTATGAAGAACATGACAAATTTATAGAAGCACAAAAATCTCAAGCTCTAGAAGTTAAAAGAAATGAAATGCTTTCTTGTGAATGATCTTCTTGCCATGAGACAATTTCTAACTTAAGGAGCATTAATGATGATTTGAATGCTAAGTTAGAAATAGCTAGTAAATCAACATCTTGTGTAGAAATTGTTGCAACTTGTAATAGGTGTAAAGATTTTGGCATTGATGCTTGTAGTGAACACCTAGTTTCAATTTCCAAACTTAATGATGAATTGACTAGTCTTAATGCTCAACTTAAGACTAGCAAGAGCGAATTTGATAAGCTAAAATTTGCGAGGGATGCCTACACGATTGGTAGACACCCCTCAATTAAGGATGGACTTGGCTTCAAGAGGGAAGCCAAGAACTTAACAAGCCATAAGGTTCCCATCCCCGCCAAGGAGAAAGGGAAGGCTCCTATGGCAAGTAGTACTAAAAAGAACCATGCTTTTATGTATCATAATAGGAGACATGCTAGAAATGACTATAGAAGTTATGATTCACATACTTATGATTCACATGCTAGGTTTGCTTCTAGTTCTTCTTATATGCATGATAGAGATATGTCTAGGAGTTATGTTCATCATGTGCCTAGAAAGAATATTGTTCATGTTTCTAGGAAAGTTATGGATGGTCCTTCTACAATATATCATGCTTTAAATGCTTCCTTTGCTATTTGTAGAAAAGATAGGAAGATAGTTGCTAGAAAATTAGGGGCAAAATGCAAGGGAGATAAAACTTGCATTTGGGTCCCTAAGACAATTGTGACTAACCTTGTAGGACCCAACAAGAGTTGGGTACCTAAGACCCAAGCCTAAATTTGCCTTGCAGGTTTATGCATCCGGGGGTTCAAGCTGGATTATCGACAGTGGATGCACAAACCACATGACGGGGGAGAAGAAGATGTTTACCTCCTACGTCAAGAACAAGGATTCCCAAGATTCAATTATATTCGGTGATGGGAATCAAGGCAAGGTGAAAGGTTTAGGCAAAATTGCAATGTCAAATGAGCACTCCATATCTAATGTGTTTTTAGTTGAATCTCTTGGATATAATTTGTTATCTGTTAGTCAATTATGCAATATGGGATATAATTGTCTATTCACAAATGTAGATGTGTCTGTCTTTAGAAGAAGTGATGGTTCACTAGCTTTTAAAGGTGTATTAGACGACAAACTCTACTTAGTTGATTTTGCAAAAGAGGAGGCCGGTCTAGATGCATGTTTAATTGCTAAGACTAGCATGGGATGGCTATGGCATCGCCGCTTAGCACATGTAGGGATGAAGAACCTTCACAAGCTTCTAAAGGGAGAACACGTGATAGGTTTAACTAATGTGCAATTCGAAAAAGATAGACCTTGCGCAGCTTGTCAAGCAGGTAAACAAGTGGGAGGAGCGCATCACAGCAAGAATGTGATGACCACATCAAGACCCCTGGAGCTGCTACATATGGACCTCTTCGGACTCGTCGCCTATCTAAGCATAGGAGGAAGTAAGTATGGTTTAGTTATTGTTGATGACTTTTCCCGCTTCACTTGGGTGTTCTTTTTGCAGGATAAGTCTGAAACTCAAGGGACCCTCAAGCGCTTCCTAAAGAGAGCTCAAAATGAGTTTGAGCTCAAAGTGAAGAAGATAAGAAGCGACAACGGGTCCGAATTCAAGAATCTTCAAGTGGAGGAGTTTCTTGAGGAGGAAGGGATCAAGCACGAGTTCTCCGCTCCCTACACACCACAACAAAATGGTGTGGTAGAGAGGAAGAATAGGACGCTCATCGATATGGCGAGGACGATGCTTGGAGAGTTCAAGACCCCCGAGCGTTTTTGGTCGGAAGCCGTGAACACGGCTTGCCACGCCATCAACCGGGTCTACCTTCATCGCCTCCTCAAGAAGACGTTGTATGAACTTCTAACCGGTAACAAACCCAATGTATCTTACTTTCGTGTATTTGGGAGCAAATGCTACATTCTAGTGAAGAAGGGTAGAAATTCTAAGTTTGCTCCCAAAGCTGTAGAAGGGTTTTTGTTAGGTTATGATTCAAATACAAAGGCGTATAGAGTCTTCAACAAATCATCGGGTTTGGTTGAAGTCTCTAGCGACGTTGTATTTGATGAGACTAATGGCTCTCCAAGAGAGCAAGTTGTTGATCTTGATGATGTAGATGAAGAAGATGTTCCGACGGCCGCTATACGAACCATGGCGATTGGTGATGTACGACCACATGAACAAAAGGAGCAAGATCAACATTCTTCCTCAACAATGGTGCATCCCCCAACTCAAGAAGATGAACAGGTTCATCAAAAGGAGGCGTATGATCAAGGGGGAGCACAAGATGATCAAGTAATGGAGGAAGAAGCACAACCGGCACCTCCAACTCAAGTTCGAGCGATGATTCAAAGGGATCATCGCGTCGACCAGATTTTGGGTGACATAAGCAAGGGAGTAACTACTCGGTCTCAATTAGTTAATTTTTGTGAGCATTACTCCTTTGTCTCTTCTATTGAGCCTTTCAGGATAGAGGAGGCCTTGCTAGATCCGGACTGGGTGTTAGCCATGCAAGAGGAGCTCAACAACTTCAAGAGGAATGAAGTTTGGACACTGGTGCCTCGTCCTAAGCAAAATGTTGTGGGAACCAAGTGGGTGTTCCGCAACAAACAAGACGAGCACGGAGTGGTCACGAGGAACAAGGCTCGACTTGTGGCAAAAGGTTATGCCCAAGTCGCAGGTTTGGACTTTGAGGAGACTTTTGCTCCTGTGGCTAGGCTAGAGTCCATTCGTATTTTGCTAGCATATGCCGCCCACCATTCTTTCAGGTTGTTCCAAATGGATGTGAAGAGCGCTTTCCTCAACGGGCCAATCAAGGAGGAGGTGTACGTGGAGCAACCCCCTGGCTTCGAGGATGAACGGTACCCCAACCACGTGTGTAAGCTCTCTAAGGCGCTCTATGGACTTAAGCAAGCCCCAAGAGCATGGTATGAATGCCTTAGAGACTTCTTAATTACTAATGCTTTCAAGGTTGGGAAAGCCGATCCAACTCTCTTTACTAAGACTTGTGATGGTGATCTTTTTGTGTGCCAAATTTATGTCGACGACATAATATTTGGTTCTACTAATAAAAAGACTTGTGAAGAGTTTAGCAGGGTGATGACGCAGAAATTTGAGATGTCGATGATGGGCGAGTTGAACTACTTCCTTGGGTTCCAAGTGAAGCAACTCAAGGACGACACCTTCATCTCTCAAACGAAGTACACGCAAGACTTGCTGAAGCGGTTTGGGATGAAGGATGCCAAGCCCGCAAAGACTCCGATGGGGACCGACGGACACACCGACCTCAACAAAGGAGGTAAGTCCGTTGATCAAAAGGCATACCGGTCAATGATAGGGTCGTTACTTTACTTATGTGCTAGTAGACCGGATATTATGCTTAGCGTATGCATGTGTGCTAGATTTCAATCCGATCCTAAGGAGTGTCACTTAGTGGCAGTGAAGCGAATCCTTAGATATTTAGTTGCTATTCCTTGCTTCGGGCTCTGGTATCCAAAGGGGTCTACCTTTGACCTGATTGGATATTCAGATTCCGACTATGCTGGATGTAAGGTCGACAGGAAGAGTACATCGGGGACGTGCCAATTCTTAGGAAGGTCCCTGGTGTCATGGAATTCTAAGAAACAAACCTCTGTTGCCCTATCCACCGCTGAGGCCGAGTATGTTGCCGCAGGACAGTGTTGCGCGCAACTACTTTGGATGAGGCAAACCCTCAGGGACTTTGGCTACAATCTGAGCAAAGTCCCACTCCTATGTGATAATGAGAGTGCTATCCGCATGGCGGAAAATCCTGTTGAACACAGCCGCACAAAGCACATAGACATCCGACATCACTTTTTGAGAGACCACCAGCAAAAGGGAGATATCGAAGTGTTTCATGTTAGCACCGAGAACTAGCTAGCCGATATCTTTACCAAGCCTCTAGATGAGAAGACCTTTTGCAGGTTGCGTAGTGAGCTAAATGTCTTAGATTCACGGAACTTGGATTGATTTATAGCATACATGTGTTTATGCCTTTGGTCATGTTCCTTATGCATTTCGTTGCTTACTTATGGTGCTCAAGTTGTACAAACACTCCCCGGACCTCACAAGTCCTTTTTGCAAGTGATGCACATATTTAGGGGGAGCTGTGCTACAACTTGACCCTTTGAGACTAATCATGTGCTTGAGTTTGCTTGTTTTAGTCTCAAAGGAGGTTTGAAAGGGAAAAGGTGGACTTGGACCATGAAAGACTTCCACTGCACTCCGATGAGAGGGTAACTTATTCCAAGTTCATCTCATGTACTCTTATTGCCTTTGTATTCTTATTGAAGATTTTGGTGAGGCAATGGGGTTCTAGGGCCAAGATTAATCCTGTTTTGGTGCTTGATGCCAAAGGGGGAGAAAATAAAGGCCAAAGCGATAAATGGATCAGCTACCACTTGAGAGATTTTGAAAATAGTAGAATAGAGCTTTTGGTTTGTCAAAACTCTTTTATTGTCTCTTTTGTCAAAAGTTGGCTTCTTGTGGGGAGAAGTGTTGATTATGGGAAGTGTTGATTATGGAAAAAAAAGAAAGGGGAGTTTTTGAAATCGTGAATCAATTTCTCTTGGAATGACTCTCTTTATGTCTTAACATGTGTGGTTGACTTAGAGATAGAAATCTGAGTTTGATTTGCAAAAACAAACTAAGTGGTGGCAAAGAGTGATCCATATATGTCAAATTTGAATCAAATCAATTTGAGTTCTTATTTGAATTGATTTTGTATTTGTTCTACTTGCTTTATATTGTGTTGGCATAAATCACCAAAAAGGGGGAGATTGAAAGGGAAATGTGCCCTTCGGCCATTTCTAAGTATTTTGGTGATTTAGTGTCCAACACAAGTGCCTAAGTGTAAAATGGTGGACAAAGTACAAATCAAGGATAAAGGTATGTTTCTCAGACTTAGTACATTGTTTTAGAGACTAATGTATTGTGTCTAAGTGCTGGAAACAGGAAAAATCAAATTGGAATTGTCTTGGCTCGAGCAGCCAAGACTCTGCTCAGACTAGGAGCACCGGACTGTCCGGTGGTGCACCGGACAGTGTCCGGTGCGCCAGGCTGGCTCGAGCGAACTGGCCGCTCTCGGAAATTCATCGGCGACGTACGACTATAATTCACCGGACTGTCCGGTGTGCACCGGACTGTCCGGTGAGCCAACGGTCGGCCGGGCCAACGGTCGGCCGCGCGATCTGCGCGGGACACGTGGCCGAGCCAACGGCTAGAAGGAGGCACCGGACATGTCCGGTGCGCCAACGGCTCTATGGCTACCAACGGTCGACTTCGCCATAGAAGGAAAGAAATCGGGCACCGGACTGTCCGGTGCGCCAGGCGACAGAAGGCAAGAATTGCCTTCCTGGATTGCTCTCAAACGGCTCCTAGCTGCCTTGGGGCTATAAAAGGGACCCCTAGGTGCATGGAGGAGAACACCAAGCATTCTTAAAGCATTCCTAAGCATTAAGACATCGATTCCACGCCTTTGATTCTTTGCGATAGTAATTAGAGCTCTAGTTGAGTTGTGAACTCATTGAGTTGTGTTGTGAGCTCTTGTTGCGATTTGTGTGCGTGGTGTTGCTGTGATTTCTTGTCTTGAGTGTGTTGCTCATCCCTCCCTTACTCTGTGCTTCTTTGTGATCATCTAAGTGTAAGGGCGAGAGGCTCCAAAGTGTGGAGATTCCTCGCAAACGGGATAAAGTAAAGCAAGCAAAACACCGTGGTATTCAAGTGGGTCTTTGGACCGCTTGAGAGGGGTTGATTGCAACCCTCGTCCGTTGGGACGCCACAACGTGGAGTAGGCAAGCGTTGGTCTTGGTCGAACCACGGGATAACCACCGTGCCATCTCTGTGATTGATATCTTTGTGGTTATTGTGTTTTGTTGAGACTCCTCTCTAGCCACTTGTGATTATTGTGCTAACACTTAACCAAGTTTTGTGGCTTAAGTTTTAAGTTTTACAGGATCACCTATTCACCCCCCCTCTAGGTGCTTTCAAGTAGGTTGGAAGATACCGAGTTTGGTCACTGAAGTCCAGAGTTTCCTAGGACTCGCGGGTTATTACCGGCCTTTTATTGAAGGATTCTCCAAGATAGCAAAGCCTATGACCTCACTGTTGGAGAAGGGGAAGGAGTTTAAATGGACTCACGAATGCCAAGAGAGTTTCAATCAACTGAGGTTTAAATTGATGTCACCCCTAGTGTTGATTATGCCAGATCTGCAGAAGTGATTTGACATATATTGTGATGCGTGCCGCTAGGGCTTGGGATGTGTTCTTATGCAAGAAGGACATGTCATTGCCTACGCGTCTCGCCAATTGCAGAAACATGAGCTGAACTACCCCACTCATGTCTTAGAACTGGCAGTCGTAGTGCACGCTCTCAAGATTTGGAGACATTACATTATGGGGACCAAATGCCAAGTCTATACTGATCATAAGAGTTTAAAGTATATCTTCATTCAGAAAGATCTCAACCTTAGGCAACGCCGTTGGTTGGAGCTAATCAAAGACTATGACTTGGAGATCCACTATCATCCGGGCAATGCGAATCTGGTTGCGGATGCCTTGAGTCGGAAAGAACATGTTCATGCAGCTATAGTTACCCAATTACCCAATGAGTTAGTGGAGGACTTTGAAAGACTCAACTTGGGGATAGTTGCACATGCTGAAGGGATCACCATAGAAGTGGAACCTACCTTAGAGCAAGAAATATGCAAGGGTTAGATCGGAGATGCTAAGATTCAAGAAATCAAAGATCCGATGGCAGAAGGTAGAGGCCCAGACTTCACGGAAGATGAGCAAGGCACGATATGGTTTAAGAACAGGATATGTGTTCCTGAGATTGACAGCCTCCGTGAAACCATTCTGAAGGAAGCCCATGACTCTGATTACTCTATTCATCCTGGTAGCACCAAAATGTATCAAGATCTGAAGCAGAAGTACTCGTGATATGGGCTGAACAGGGATGTTGCCTCACATGTGGCAGTTTGTGATGTTTGCCAGTGGGTAAAAGCTGAACATCAGAGACCAGCTGTATTACTTCATCCGCTAAAGATACCCGAGTGGAAGTGGGAATAAATTGGTATGGACTTCATCTTTAGTTTACCCCGCGCTTCTGCAGGGTATGACACCATTTGGGTGATCGTGGACAGACTAACCAAAGTAGCTCACTTCATCCCTGTGAGATCTATTTACATGGGTGCCAAGCTAGCTGAGTTATATATGGCACGAATAGTTTGTTTGCACGGAGTACCTAAGAAGATCGTATCTGACCGAGGATCCCAGTTTACATCTCGGTTCTGACAAAAGTTACATGAGAGCCTAGACACAAAGTTGAACTTCAGTTCGACCTATCATCCTCAAACCGATGGCCAAACTGAGAGAACTAACCAAGTACTAGAAGATATGTTGAGAGCTTGTGCTCTGAAGCATGGTGGCAGTTGGGACAAGAGTCTACCATATGCAGAGTTCTCTTACAACAACAGTTATCAGGCCAGTCTCAAGATGTCTCCATTTGAAGCTTTATATGGCAGGAAGTGTAGAACCCCTCTGTATTGGGATCAGACTGGTGAAAGACAGTTCTTTAGGCCTGAAATTATTCAAGAGGTAGAAGAACAAGTCTGTATGATCCAGAAGAACTTGAGGATAGCACAGACTCGACATAAGAGTTATGCTGACAACAGAAGAAGACCAGTGGAATTCGAAGAGGGTGATCACGTATACTTAAAGGTGTCACCAATTTGTGGAATGAGAAGGTTTAAAGTTAAAGGCAAGTTATCCCCTCGTTTTATTGGACCCTTCAAAATCCTTAAGCGAGTTGGGGAGATGGCCTACCAGCTTGAGCTACCAGATCATCTATTTGATGTACATGATGTGTTCCACGTATCTCAACTCAAGAAGTGTATCTGTGTCCCGGAAGAACAACTGCCAATGGAAGAACTTAGTGTGCAAGGAGACCTAACCTACACTGAGCATCCTATCAAGATCCTGGACACTTTGACTCGTGTTACAAGAAATAAGGTGATAAAAATGTGCAAAGTGCAATGGAGTCCTCATGGTGAAGAAGAAGCTACTTGGGAGAGAGAAGAAGAGCTACGAATAGAATTTCCCCACCTCTTCCCTAGTTCATCTTAATCTCGAGGTCGAGATTATTTTTAAGGGGGTAGAATTTGTAATACCCAAATATTGGGAGGAATAGAATGTACATGAATTGGGAAAGTAAAAAAGGTTTAATTGACTACTTGTGTTGCTTTTCTCATTTTTGCATCAATTATATTAAATAAAGAAAATAATGCATCATGTTGGAGTTTAATTATTTGTGCATTTAATAATAATATTAATATTAATAAGAATACATTAATGATGAGAATTAGGGTTAAACCTAATTTAAAATTCTAGAATTGGGAAATAAATTGGAAAAAAAGAAAAGCAAGAAGGGAAAACCCTATATACAATATGAGGAAAAATATATAAATTTGACAGATGATCATCCTTTATTATTACTGTTGATTATTTATTGTTCATGATAAGATTACTGTGTTAATTGGAACATGGAGAACCACCCGGGAAAACAGTGCTACCCAACGGGTGGAATGGGACACCCTTGGCCAAGTAATTAGGAAAACTAGGGAGAGATTACCTTACCTGATATGGGCAAGCGGGGTGGCATCGCTGCAGAGTATAGGGAGGTTCTCGGGTCAGACTGCCTGGCATTCCGGACGTGGGATTCCAATGCTTCTTTCTTCATGAATCTGTAGCGGGTTTTCTTGAACTAGTCGAACTTTGGAAAGGCCTCGTAGTGCTACCCTGCCTCGTCTCCTCGGTAGATGTGATATCCTGGCCCCTGGGATGGTGATGTCCTGGCCCAAGGCTTAATAGAATTAATAGAGTATCCATACCAACAAGGTGCATCTTCTTTTTTGGAAGCCTATCTCGAAAGAACCTCCAAGTTAAGCGTGCTTGACTTAGAGCAATTTGGGATGGGTGACCGACCGAGAAGTTTTCTCGGGTGCGCATGAGTGAGGACAAAGTGCGCACAAAAGACTCGTGTTGTCTGTGGGGGACAATATACAATCCTAGAGAGCTGCCAGGAGTAAGTACCACCGGTCCAGGGATTAGACGGGGTGTTACATTAGAGATGAACGAGAAGTTGTGATCCCTTGGCAAATGGGTAACATGACTTATGGGTAAAGATGCGCAACCTCTGCAGAGTGTAAAACTGGTATATCAGCCGTGCTCACGGTCATGAGCGGCTCGGACACTCACATGATTAATTTATGGAAGTTAAATTTAATTTGTCATTTGCATCACATTGTGGTTATTATTAATTTTGATATACTATTACTTTAGGATGGTATACACTTACATTTAGTAACTGCTAATAAAATTTGACCAACTTATTAAAAGCAATGCTCAGCTTCAACCATTATTTATTGATCAGCCTTACACTTCACGTGGGCTCCCACCTTTGGTGAGTTCATGCACATTATTCCCCACAACTTGTTGATCTATGATCTTTTGTTCATGCACAGAAGAAGAATAGGTGGTCCAAGAGGAGACCTACAACGAGGAGTACGAGTTGATCTAGGTGGCATCTCCCAGTCAGCTTGATGGCGCCAAGGAATATACTTAATTCGCTTTATTGTTCTCATATATTTTTGTAAGACTTCCGCTATGTAATAATGATACTTGTGACATTTATCTCTATACAATTTGTCATTATATGTGGTGTTCTTCTTTGGCGCACATATGAGACGCACCCGACTTTATCCCTTAAATCGGGGTGTGACAGAAGTGGTATCAGAGGAAATGTTGATTGTAGGACAAAACCTAGATAGAACTGGACAAAACCCTTACCTACTTATCTTTACTCTGATTCTTTCTATACTTATCTTGATCTTGTCTCACCTTTGGCTGTTCTACTCTGACTACTCTTACCTTTTCTACTCTAGAAAGGCAAAAAGGATTTCACATCTTGGAATCCTACAACTACAAACTCCCTAAAGAGATATGAGACCTAAGACCAAAAAAATTATATACATATTTTCTCTATCTAAAGTGTTTGGATGTTTGTCCTGATGATAACTGTTTGATTTGCTTCTTTAATTGACTGAAATAGTATAGCAAGGCATTCTAGCATGTACTACCATAAGGTAATATATTAGTATTAGTAGGTGACACACTAATCTACTGAGCCAATAAAACCCCCAAAAGATCATGACTCGTAATTACTCGTCTTATCTATAATTCTATCTTACCATGTGTTTCTAACCCAGATGGTCAATACCAGGAAGGGAGACAGAATCGGTTTACCTGCCAACCACCACAGCAGGAGGTTTGTTAGACAACCACAACCAGAAATGAATCCTCCAAATCCTCCACCGGCGGGACAGTTCCAGTGGTTACAGCTTAGATGCAGATGCTGCAACAGATGTCAAATACTATGACGGAAATGCAAGCTCAGATGTGACAGGAACGTCAGTAGATGCGCCAGGAGCGTCAGGAGATGCGACAGGAAATGAGGCAAGAGCGATTGGAGCGACAACAACAACCACCACTACCTGCACCACCACCACCAGCTCCACCCCGGGACAAGCACCGTGAATTCATGAGTCGTAGCGCCTAGAGGACCCTGGCTTCCATCAGTTGCATTTCTTCAAGCACCCTGCGCGTGGTGGCGTCGGCGAAATCCCCGGTGCTGAACGGATCCAGATCGACAACCTCTGATACCAGATTGTCAGCAACGCCGTCAGTTAGGGGGTTGATCGGCGGCTGTGGTAGAAGAAGACGTGGGGATGAAGATAGAAGAGATTATGCGAGAGATTGTAATTGTATTCTGTTATGCGATGCCTTCTCCTAATCCCTGGTCTGATGCATATAACATCAACCTGACGGCCAAACACAGCGCAGTCCACGCGAATTACAAGGCCACTATGGCCTACTTAGCCACACGTTCCCGCGTCTTGCTATGCGACGATTGTCTTCGCTACCAGCCTGGTGTTCTTCAGTGCCTGGCTCCGCATCCGTCACCGTCGTGAAGCTGACAATTTTATACCTTGAGTTTCAAGTCACACATCTGACTTTAATCGGCAAGTCTCATGCAACAGACGAGTTGAGCATATATATTGAACTAAACATACTACCACAGTTTTCTATGGACCATGAACATGAAGCTTATTCCCACAGGCCAAGAATCTGCAGATATCATGCAAAAGCATTTCGTGAAAAAATTCAGACGAGTTGCCATGAACCGAGCTGTCACGTTAATGAACCGAGCTAGGATGTCAGCTCGTGAAAAAATTCAAACGAGCCGATCCGAGCCGAGCCGAGCTAACCATGAACCGAGCGAGCCAGCGAGCCACGTGCATTTCGTCCAGCCCTACTTGGCCCTGACGTGGGTTTCCTTTGCGTAGGGGCACCAACGAGGATTAGTCGGGACCTTGCGCGGTTCCGGATACCTTGGTAAAAATACCAGCGTCATGCACGAGAGTTTGTATCTCTACCTCGCTCTTTAACTTCCTCATTTATATTAAGCATTTAAGTTTCAATCTTGTCTTTATGCTTATATAGTGTAGATTGAAACTTAGCAATTGCAGTAGAGATAGCAACACTTAGACAAAACATAGTTTGCACAATCTAATTTAATTATTTGCATAAGTTTTACTCTAGAGATTTATTTGTAGCCTAGTTTAGTAAGAGTTTTAGAAGTTTTAATTCACCTCCTCTTTGACGTCACCCGTTTCCTACACCCTGCCCCTGTGCTCGAGGAACCCGAGGAGGGGTGGAGGGTGGAAGAGGGGTTGGAGGAACCGGCGTAATTATTTAATACCAAGAGTTTCAAGTCACACATCAGAATCTGCAGATATCTTGCAAAAGGACTCCCAACAGCAGCTTTCGATCTTCTGAACCAGAGCATTGAATTGAAGAGTTGATGGAAAATGACTGCTGGTATCTGTTCGATGAACGAGACAGAGAGTTCGAATGCGAAAGAAATCGGTCTGACAAGCTAACTGGTTTAGGTCTCACGATTCATACTAAAATCGAACCAGCCTAAAAAACTAGATTCCTAACTGAGAAGTGGATCTGGTGTGTTCAGCTCATTCTGTTCAGGATCCAGGCAGCAGAGTTTTTCGGGGTAAAAATTTTTAGCTGGACAACAACGACATGAATTAGTGGGTCAAAAATGTTTCGTTTGGATTACACGTATATTGTTTGAGTCACGGGCTGTGTACAGTATGGATTCAGCTGTCCCCCTGTGAATATGACGATGTTTACTAAGTCAAAGCATGCATTGTTATGGTCTATAACTGCAGTTATTGGCAGCAAAAGGGCAATATCATCATGTTTCCTAATTAATGGTGGACAAAATATTTGCATCGTTTTCACCGGCAACATCCAAGCAACAATACAAATATAATTGTGTATATATACACACCTATACATAGAGCACGTATCATCACCAGAGCCTACTGTGTTCTTCTTCCCCACAGGTTATCATGTATTTCTTTGTTAGTAATTGCTTTGAAAAAAATATCTTTGTTAATACTTTAATAGACTGCTTGTAGCTCGGTAGTTATGTAGTGCATTCGATTAAGGCATCCGCTTACTATGAAAGTATGATAGCATTAGCACAAAACAACATATTATGTTTCCTATTCGTTACACTAACGATGATCGATTATTGATTCTTATTGTTATTATAACAGTTTCAAAAGAGAGAAAAGCTAAGGATAGTACGTGATCATGGCTACGCAGAACAAGACCAGTTGGCCCGAGTTGGTTGGCCAGGAAATTAATGATGCAATTGCAGTAATAGAACAAGAGCGGCCAGATGTAACATTATTTGAGTCACTAGATGTGGATTTGAACGAGACCCCGAGGCCTTCGAACCAACTGGCACCCGGAGCTATACGTGTTGTCATCTACTTCGGCACGGACCCAGTCACTAATGAGGAAATTGTTGAAGAAACTCCATATATCAAGGCATAAAAATGTATAAAGGTTGCCTTTGCTAGTGATTGCCTACTAGCAAAGGCTACCTTTATACTTTTTATGCCTTGATATATGAAAGGCAAGCATTAATTGAAATGCGAGTGTGATGTCTGATCTTGCTTTCATGGTTGATTTCATATATTTAAGTGTATGTGTTGAATCTATATTGAGTAGTGTCCTACTCAATATATCGAATAATAAACAATGAGATGTCTTGTGTTGACGAGTGATGTATGTCCGGTGAAGTATTTATTAGTCCTTTATTTTTAGGCGTAATTATATTGGAGAAATTGGTGAGCAATACTTGCCACACTTGTGGATGGTTCCCAATACTGGTGTCGAGCATTCTGATCATGGATTAATGCCGCAACAACTTTTGATCCGATCCTCCTAGGTATGAACATCATTTCTAGGATATGATTAATAAAAAATGAATGAGATGCATACAATATATATGAAGCACTAGTTATAACCATTACTTATGGGTGTCACCGGTTGCTGTCGTAGGTCTATATAGTGGAGTAGAGGGGTTGAATAGTCTTTTCTAAAACTTAATCGCGTTGGCTGACCGAAATAATTGCGGAATTAAACTTAACGATCTAGCCACATCCGAGATACGACCACAACGAGGTGGCTAGAACTTGCGCTCACGACACCACACCCGCATGGTGTTACTAACCATGGTGAGGCAGCCCAGGCCGATAGCGTGATGGCTATAGTACGAAACTATGCCGACACTGCACCACGACACAATGTTCATGTGGGAAGGGGCTAAGCCAAGGGGGAGGCAGCAGGGGCCATGGCCCCTCCCAATGCTGAGACAGACAAGAGAATTATATATATAGTCTAAATTTTGTGTATCTAAATATATATACTCTAAATTTTGTGCAGCGTAATTAATCAAAGGTTTAACATTGTCACACCCAGATTTATGGGACAAAGCCGGATGCATCTCATATATACGCCAAAGAAGACAACACATATAATAACAGAGTGTATAGAGATAAATGTCACAATATAATCAGAGTACTTATTACATAGCGGAATTCTTACAAAATAATAATATAAAATGAACTAAAGTCCATCCTTGGCGCCATAAAGTCAACTGGGAGACGCCACCTAGATCGAATCGAACTCCTCGTTGTGTGGCTCCTCTTGAACCACCTGTTTTTCTCCTGTGGGGGTGTGAGACAGCAAGGGTGAGCTCACACATGTTCATCGCTCAACAAGTTGTGGGGAATAATGTGGCATGAACTCACCAAAGGAGGGGGTTCATGTGATGTGTAAAGTTGATCAACAATAGGGGTTAAAGTTGAGCATTGCTTTTAATAACTTGGTCAAATTTTATTAGCAGTTACTAAGTGTAAGTAAATACAAAACCATAATAAATAATAGAACAAAATTAATAAATAATCCCATGCAATGCAAATGACCAATTGAATTTAAGTTCCATAAATTAATCATGTGAGTGTCTGAGTCGCTCATGACCGTGAGCACGACTAGTATACCAGTTTTACACTCTGCAGAGGTTGTACCCTATACCCACAAGTCGTGTATCCCATGTCGCCAGGGTTTGCAAGGCCCTTAGACACTACCGAGGTGAATGGCTAGGGATCCACTACGAGGCCTTTACAAAGTTCCACTAGCTTCCGAAAACCCGCTACAGTTTATGGGAAGAGCACTTGCAAGAATCCCTCGTCTGACCTCCATCGCAGCAAAATCAACCCGAGAACCTCCCTGCATGCAACTCCCCTACTGCCCTTGCCCCTTTCAGGTAAGGTCGTCTTCCACTTGCTTTCCTAATTAGTCAGCCAAAGGCATCCCATACCACCCTTGTGGTGGCACTATTTTCCCGGGTGGTTCTCCATGTTCGCATTAACATAATGATCTTATCATGAACAGTAAATAATAAACTGATAACAAAATTGTGAACATGAGTAATGTATATCTCTATACCCAAAACCACATAAAGTAATAGCATATACTACCCAAAAATTCAGTGGTAAAACAAGGTATAAAGGTAGCCAAAACTAGGGTAACCTATTGGATCCCATCAAATTAACCTATGCAGATCATTATGATTAATAAGAACATGACTGGGTAAAAAAGGAAGTGATCAAGGGCACAACTTGCCTGGGACTTGAGATTCCAGGTACCAGGATGAACTTTAGGTGACTCGTGACCTCACTGCTAATCGTAGCAATACAAACAAACATGGTATAGACAAAATTAACATCACACCAAACATGTATACAAAATACATATTAATAATCTACATATTAAAATAAGATCATAGGAACATGAATCATTAATTTTGGAGTTATAGATTTAAGTTATGAATTTCCAAAGGTTTTATGCATTTTATACAAGATTAACTAAGGAATAAATTTTATTGTTGTTTTCAAGTCAAACCAGATACACTAGGTGATACACAATAATATTACAAAATTTTAGAAACTGGAATGGATCAATTTAGAGTTCAGATGAATTTTCTAGGATTTATACAAATTCTAGCACTTATTTTATATTTAAAAAATTATTTTCTATTTATTTTCGTGGATTTCCTAATCTATTGGACTGGGCGTCAAATACCAGAGAAGGCAGGGTCTCTGGCGCAAGAATCCACAAGACACAGCGAATAGTTCCAGTGGATGGCGGGTTTATTCTAAAATAACGGAGGGACTCATGTGCAAAACTGACCCGCGAAGAGGTACACAGCGCTCTCGGCCGTCCGATCTAAGATGTGTGCACCAGATTAGATCTGGCCACCCGCGAAGAGTTACGCAGCGTCAGTTGTCTGTTCTGCGATCTACGGTTCGGATTTGAAGACTTCTTCGATCGATCTGGTTTGCCCGATTGTGATCGAAGGGACCCGAATCAGCCCAGGTCGCATCGTTATGCTGGGCGCGATCGTGGCCGTCCCAGACGGATCGGATGGCAGGCGGTCATCTTCTCCCCCCCCCCCGAACTTTCCCGTGGCAGCACAGTACCCTGAGCGCGACGGAGGATACTGAGAGCACCTAGAGGGGGGTGAATAGGTGATCCTGCAATATTCAACACTCAAAGCACAAGCTCGGTTTACAAAATGTTAGTCCGATTAACCAAGTTGCTAGAGAGAGAGTCCTTGAGAAGAAATCAATCATAGAGAAAAATAGCACAAGATACACAGTGATTTGTCCCGTGGTTCGGCCAAGTAACACTTGCCTACTTCCGCATTGTGGCGTCCCAATGGACGAGGGTTGCACTCAACCCCTTTCAAGTGATCTAATGATCAACTTGAATACCACGGTCTTTCCCTTTCGAGTTCTTTTCGCGTTTGCGAGGAATCTCCACAAATTGGAGCCTCTCGCCCTTACAATCTTTGATCAGAAGAGAAGCACAAGAGTAAGGGGGGGAGTAGCACACACAAGACTAAAATCGTAGTAACCACACACACACGAGCCAAGAAGTGAGCACAGGACACGGTGCAGGGAGTTTACAACTCAAACGGTGCTCAAATCTCTAACACAATGAATTGATTGCGTGATTGCGGAGTCTAGGAGTCTTAGGATGTTTAGTGAATGCTTGGTGTTCTGCTCCATGCGCCTAGGGTTCCCTTTTATAGCCCCAAGGGAGCCGTAGGAGATCAACTTGGAAGGCAAATCTTGCCTTCTGTCGAGTGGTGCACCAGACAGTCCGATGCACCACCGGACATGAACAGTTCCTGTCCGGTGCTCGATTTCCTTCCATATCGGGCGCAGCCGACCGTTGGTCCTCTGGGCCCATTGGTGCACCGAACGCTGTCCGTTGCACACCGGACAGTCCGATGTGACTATACGACCATTGGCTCGGCCACGTGTCGCCCTTTGATCGCGCAGATGACCGTTGGCCGCGGGCGCCTTTGGCTCACCGGACAGTCCGGTGATTTTTAGCCGCGGCGCCTTCTCCTTTTCCCGAGAGCAGCCAGTTCGCCGCTGGGCAGCCTGGCCACCGGACACTGTCCGGTGCGCCACAGGCTGGTGCTGGTTGGCTGAACCGAGCCAAACCTCCTCCATCTCTTTAACTCTTTTGTTGGCTATGTCTCTAGAACTTAGATAAACATGTTAGTATCCAAAAACAATTTACTAAGTCTAGAAACATACCTTGTTCTTTGATGTGCACTCTTCACCTACTTAGCACATGTGAGTTTAAAACAATGTGTTGGGCATTCAATCACCAAAACAATTACAGAAATGGCCCAAGGGCACATTTCCCTTTCAATCTCCCCCTTTTTGGTGATTTATGCCAACACATTAAAAGGCAACTAAAAATTGCAAATTGAAGACCAAATTCTCTTTATTTAGGATTTGGCATATTCGAATCACTTTTGCCACCACTTGGTTTGTTTTCGCAAATCAACTTCTTTTTCCTATCTCTAAGTCAAACACACTTGTTTGGGAAAATAGAGAGATATTCCAAGAGTAAAATTGATCAAGTGCCAAAAACTCCCCCCTTTTCCCATAATCAAAATTCTTCCCCATAAGAGACCAAATTTTGCAATTAGAGAATTTTGGACGAAATACAAATTCTAACTCTACTATTTTCAAAATTCACAAGTGGTTGGCTGATCCATTTGCTTTGGCCTTAATTTCTCCCCCTTTGGCATTAAGCACCAAAATGGGATAACTTTTAGCCCTTTAACCCCATTGCTTTACCAAAATGTCAATTTGAAGCGAAATACAAAGGAGGTTAGTCTCAAAGGAGTCAAGTTGTAGCACATCTCCCCCTAAACATGTGCATCATTTGCATGGGGACTTGTGAGGTCCGGGGAAGACTTGTACAATTTGAGCACCAAATGTAAGCAAATAATACAATAAAGCTTAATGTAATAGGATCAAAGGCATAGAACACATGTATGTTGTAGATCAATCCAAGTTACGCGAATCTAAGACATTTAGCTCACTACGCAACCTGCAAAACCTTTTCTCATCTAAAGGCTTGGTGAAGATATCAGCTAGCTGGTTCTCGGTGCTAATATGGTAAATGTCGATATCTCCCTTTTGCTGGTGATCTCTCAGGAAGTGATGCCAGATGTCTATGTGCTTAGTGCGGTTGTGTTCAACAGGATTATTCGCCAAGCGGATTGCACTCTCATTGTCACATAGGAGTGGGACTTTGCTCAGATTGTAGCCGAAGTCCCGGAGGGTTTGCCTCAACCAAAGTAGTTGCGCGCAACACTGTCCTGCGGCAACGTACTCGGCCTCAGCGGTGGATAGGGCAACGAATGTTTGTTTCTTAGAGCTCCAAGACACAAGGGACCTTCCTAGAAACTGGCACATCCCTGATGTGCTCTTCCTATCAACCTTGCACCTGGCATAGTCGGAATCTGAGTATCTGATTAAGTCAAAGGTAGACACCTTTGGATACCAGATCCCGAAGCAAGGCGTAGAAACTAAATATCTAAGAATTTGCTTAACGGCCACAAGGTGACATTCCTTGGGGTCGGATTGAAATCTAGCACACATGCATACACTAAGCATAATGTCCGGTCTACTAGCACAAAGATAAAGTAATGAACCTATCATTGACCGGTATGTCTTTTGATCAACGGACTTACCTCCTTTGTTGAGGTCTAGGTGTTCGTCAGTTCCCATTGGTGTCTTCGTGGGCTTAGCGTCCTTCATCGCAAACCTCTTGAGAAGGTCTTGAGTGTACTTCGTTTGGGAGATGAAGGTGCCTTCCTTGAGTTGCTTCACTTGGAATCCAAGGAAGTAGTTCAACTCGCCCATCATCGACATCTCGATTTTTTTGCATCATTACCCTGCTAAACTCCTCACAAGACTTTTGGTTAGTAGAACCAAATATAATGTCATCAACATATATTTGGCAAACAAAAAGATCACCGTCACAAGTCTTTGTGAAAAGAGTGGGATCAGCTTTCCCAACCTTGAAATCATTAGCAATAAGAAAATCTCTAAGGCATTCATACCATGCTCTTAGGGCTTGCTTAAGTCCATAGAGCGCCTTGGAGAGTTTGTATACATGGTCGGGATACCTGTCATCCTCAAATCCAGGGGGTTGTTCCACGTATACCTCCTCCTTGATTGGTCCATTGAAGAAAGTGCTCTTCACGTCCATTTAGAACAACTTAAAGGAATGGTGAGCGACATTGGCCAGCTAATAAAATTCGAATTGACTCTAATCTAGCCACAGGAGCAAAAGTCTCCTCAAAATCCAAACCTGTGACTTGAGCATAACCTTTTGCCACAAGTTGAGCCTTGTTTCTTGTCACCACCCCGTGTTCGTCTTGCTTGTTGCGGAACACCCACTTGGTTCCCACAACATTTTGCTTTGGATGTGGCACCAGGCTCCAGACTTCATTTCTCTTGAAGTTGTTGAGCTCTTTTTGCATGGCCAACACCCAGTCTGGATCCCGCAAGGCTTCTTCTACCCTGAAAGGCTCAATAGAAGAAACAAACGAGTAATGCTCACAAAAATTAGCTAATCGTGAGTGAGTTGTTACTCCCTTGCTGATGTCACCCAAAATTTGATCCACTGGGTGATTTCTTTGGATCGATGCTCGGACTTGGGTTGGAGGGGCCCGTGATGCTTCTTCCTCCATAACTTGTTCTCCCTATGCTCCCCCTTGATCCCGCCCCTCTTCTTGAGGTACCTATTCATCGTCTTGAGTTAGGGGTTGCACCATTGTAGAGGAAGATGGTTGATCTTGTTCCTGTAGTTCCTGTGGTCGCACATCACCTATCGCCATTGTGCGCATTGTGGCCATCGGAACTTCATCTTCATCTATATCATCAAGATCAACTTGCTCTCTTGGAGAGCCATTAGTCTCATCAAATACAATGTCGCTAGAGACTTCAACTAATCCCGATGATTTGTTGAAGACCCTATACGCCTTTGTATTTGAGTCATATCCTAGTAAAAAACTCTTCTACTGCCTTGGGAACAAATTTTGAATGTCTACCTTTCTTCACCAAAATGTAGCATTTGCTCCCAAATACACGGAAATAAGAGACGTTGGGTTTGTTACCAGTAAGGAGTTCGTAGGAGGTCTTCTTGAAGAGACGGTGCAGATAGAGCCGATTTATGGCATGGCAAGCTGTGTTCATAGCTTCCGACCAAAACCGCTCAGGAGTCTTGTATTCTCCAAGCATCGTTCTCGCCATGTCGATTAGCGTCCTGTTCTTCCTCTCTACCACACCATTTTGTTGTGGTGTGTAGGGAGCGAAGAACTCGTGCTTGATGCCTTCCTCCTCAAGATACTCTTCAACTTGTAGATTCTTGAACTCGGACCCATTGTCGCTCCTTATCTTCTTCACCTTTAGCTCAAACTCATTTTGAGCTCTCCTTAAGAAGCTCTTTAGGGTTCCTTAGGTTTCGGATTTGTCCTGCAAAAAGAATACCCAAGTGAAGCGGGAAAAATCATCAATTATTACAGGACCATACTTACTTCCCCCGATGTTGAGATAGGCAGCGCGGCCGAAGAGATCCATGTGAAGGAGTTCCAGTGGTCTTGATGTCATCATTACATTCCTGTTGTGATGAGTGCTTCCCACCTGTTTCCCTGCTTGGCATGCTGCACAAGGTCTGTCTTTCTCAAAACAGACATCAGTTAGTCCTAACACATGTTCTCCCTTTAGAAGTTTATGAAGGTTCTTCATTCCAACATCTGCTAGACGACGATGCCAAAGCCAGCCCATATTAGTCTTAGCAATTAAGCATGCATCAAGATCGGCATTCTCTTTCGAAAAATCAACTAAATAGAGCTTGATGTCTAATACACCCTTAAAAGCTAATGAACCATCATTCCTTCTAAAGACAGATACATCAACATTTGTAAATAAACAATTGCAGCCCATGTGACACAATTGACTTACAGACAGTAGATTGTGAAGGATTACGGGGAGGCTACGCTAGCGCAAAACAAAATTTTCAACCCCATAAAACCAAGAACTACTGCGGTTATAGGTCATGGAATTACCACTAGACGCGCAGAGCAGCGGAAGACGTCTCGATGTAGACGAACGCGTCGAGCAGTGCCGTGCAGTCGTCGGCGTCCTTCACGTCCTTGCACGGTTCGTCCTAGTGCTCCAGATGCAGCACCTCTGAGGTATCCACACGTACAGGGAGGAAGCGCCGCGTACCGAACTGCTAGGTTCGCGACGGCGGCTTGGCGAGGGCGAGAGGCGAGCGGCTACTCGTTTGCTGGTGGCGAATTAGGTTAAGCCTAACCACGCCCCCGCCCCTCATTATATAGGCGTTATGGTGGGCTTCTGACACCGAGGCCCATCATTAACCCTAAAGCCCAGTCTAATTTCGGATCTAATCCGAGTTAGGGTTCCTTCCCCTTAAGTGTGTGACCCTATAGGTTCACGTACAAATAGACATAGCCCGAGTACTCTTACTTGGCCCAATAATTGACAGCGGCCTCTAGCAAGACATGTCAACTCCTATGCGCACGTAAAGATCATATCAGACGAACCATTGCAACATTACGTACATGTTGTTCCCTTTGTCTCATGATATTTGGTCTGGCTCTAAGCTGACCTCTCTTTCTCGATACTGTGAATTGGAATCCTTTCACTGGTTAACTCTTAACCCTAGCACGGCCATGCATTTCTTGATCCAATCACTCGAGGGGCCCAGAGATATCTCTCTCACAAAGAGAGGGACAAATTCCATCTTGACTGATCATGCCTCGCAGCATGCTTCCTGACAAACCCAAAACTACCTTTATAACTACCCAGTTACGGAATAGCGTTTGATAGTCCCTAAGTAAGTCAATTCACATCTTGAGAACATGCGACAATCTCAGGTCTAAGGATACAATATTTATGTTGCAAAAAGAGAACTATATTACAATATCTCACGTTGGGTCGGTCCAGCCTCATGTCATACATGCGCCCACATTATTAGTTTAACATCTCCATGTTCATGACTTGTGAAATGTAGTCATCAACTAATACATGTGGTAGTCATCGACTCTGACTAGGGACATCATTTAGAATAACCATATAAGTAAAGAATCTCACAAACAATTCACATAATTGCTAATCAATACAAGGTGCCTTCCATGGATATTCAATTAAGCAATATATATATCATGGATACAAAGAAATATGCTCATCTCTATGATTATCTCTAGGGCATATTTCTAACAGATTGTACCCGAGCGACTCTACTAAAAATACATTTGATATTGAGTGCTCGTTTGTGATGGCTATCTTGCCCAAGCCTTTGACCTTGCCTTGGTTCCATCTCCAAAGATAATAGTATCCTGGGAATCCCTGTTCTTGATGTAGGAGGTGAACATTTTCTTCTCCCCCGTCATGTGGTATGTGCATCCGCTGTCGATAATCCAGCTTGAGCCCCCGGATGCATAAACCTGCAAGGAATTTAAGCTTGGGTTTTAGGTACCCAACTCTTGTTGGGTCCTACAAGGTTAGTCACAACAATTTTTGGAACCCAAATGCAAGTCTTGTCTCCCTTGCATTTAGATCCTAATTTTCTATCTACCACTTTTGCATTTTTACATGAAAGAACAAACGAAGCATTGCAAGCATGATAAACAGTAGTAGGTCCATTGTAATCTTTCCTAGGTGCATGAGAAGTAGCATAATTTCTCCTAGGGCTACTTCTACCATGAACAAAAGCGGAACTAGATGCGAACATAGCATGAGAATTAAATGTAGAATCGTGAGAAACAATATGATCATAGCATCTATCATTATGAGCACGACTAGTGAATTTTTTTATCATAAATATAGGCATGGTTCTTTTGAGAACTACTAGCCATAGGAGCCTTCCCTTTCTCCTTGTTGAGACCAGAAGTCCTTTAGCTTGTTAAGTTTTTGGTTTCCTTTTGAAAACCAAGTCCATCCTTAATTGAGGGTTGTCTACCAACGGTGTAGGCATCCCTAGAAAATTTTAGTTTCTCATAATCATCTTTGCAAGTCTTAAGTTGAGCATTAAGACTTGCAACCTCATTATTTAATTTAGCAATAGTAGTACCATGTTCATCAAAATCGACATCTCTACCCCTATTGAAAATAAAAACATGATCTACACATGGACTAGTTGCACTTACTTTTTCTAGCTTAGCATTTAATTCATCATTTAAATTCTTTAAGCTAGAGATAGACTCATGACAAGTAGACAACTCAGAGGATAATATTTCATTTTTCTTAATTTCTAGAGCAAGAGATTTTTGAACACTAATAAATTTATCATGCTCCTCATACAAAATATCTTCTTGTTTTTCTAGCAATCTATCCTTTTCATTAAGAGCATCAATTAATTCATTTATTTTGTCTACTTTAGTTCTATCTAATCCTTTAAACAAATCAGTGTAGTCTACTTCATCATCAGATGACTCTTCATCACTAGAAGAAGTAAACTTGGGAGTGTCCCGAATACATACCTTCTTCTCCTTAGCCATAAGGCACGTATGCCGTTCGTTGGGGAAGAGCGAAGATTTGTCAAAGGTCGAGGCAGCCAGTCCTTCATCGTCGGAGTCAGATGAAGAACAGTCGGAGTCCCATTCCTTTCCAAGGTGCACCTCGCCCTTCGCCTTCCTATAGTTCTTCTTTCTCTCCTTCTTCCCATGCTTTTCTTGTGCCTGGTCATTTTCATTATCGGGACATTGAGCTATAAAATGACCACTCTTACCGCATTTGAACCAGGAGCGTTTCCCCTTGTTTTATTCTTGTTGGGGTATTCCTTGCGTCCTTTCAAGGCAGTTTCGAAGCACTTGATGATGAGCGCCATTTTGTCCTCATTGAGCCCAGTAGCCTCCACTTGTGCTACCTTGCTGGGTAGCGCCTCCCTACTGCTGGTTGCTTTGAGAGCAACGGGTTGCGGCTCGTAGATGGGTAGTGGACTGTTTAGGGCATTGTCCACGTATCGTGCTTCTTTCACCATCATACGCCCGCTTACGAATTTTCCGAGGATTTCCTCGAGCGTCATCTTGGTGTACCTGGGGTTCTCACGAATAAGATTTACAAGATGGGGGTCAATAACCATAAATGACCTGAGCATGAGTCGGACGATGTCATGATCCGTCCATCTTGTACTTCCATAGCTTCAGATTTTGTTGACCAGGGTTTTGAGCCTGTTGTAGGTCTGTGTTGGCTCCTCTCCCCTGATCATCATGAACCTCCCCAGCTCGCCTTCCACCAGTTCCATCCTGGTAATCATGGTGGCATCATTTTCCTCATGAGAGATCTTGAGGGTGTCCCAGATTTGTTTGGTGTTGTCCAAGCCGCTAACTTTGTTATATTCATCCCTGCATAGAGATGCTAGCAAAACAGTAGTGGCTTGGGCATTTTTATGAATTTGTTCATTGATAAACACATGATTATCAGTACTATCAAAATGCATCCCATTTTCTACAATTTCCCATATGCTAGGATGGAGGGAGAATAAGTGACTACGCATTTTATGACTCCAAAAAGAATAGTCTTCTCCATCAAAGTGTGGGGGTTTTCTAAGGGGAATTGATAGTAAATGCGCATTTGAATTGTAAGGAATGCGAGAATAGTCAAAAGAGTAATTCTAATTGACCGTTTTCTTTTTTGACGAGGATGAGTCGTCGTCGTCATCCCTTGGTGAAGAAGACGAGGCGTCTCTGTCATAGTAGATGACCTTCTTGATGCGCCTCTTCTTCTTCCCGTCCCTCTTCTTGTGACTCGAGCCTGAGTCAGTGGGCTTGTCATCTCTTGGCTCGTTGAAGAGGGACTCCTTCTCCTTGTCATTGACCACCATCCCCTTACCCTTAGGATCCATCTCTTCGGGCGGTTAGTCCCTTAGATGAAGAGTACGATTTCGATACCAATTGAGAGCACCTAGAGGGGGGGTGAATAGGTGATACTGCAATATTCAACACTCAAAGCACAAGCTCGGTTTACAAAATGTTAGTCCGAATAACCAAGTTGCTAGAGAGCGAGTTCTTGAGAAGAAATCAATCATAGAGAAAAATAGCACAAGAGACACGGTGATTTATCCCGTGGTTCGGCCAAGTAACACTTGCCTACTTCCACATTGTGGTGTCCCAATGGACGAGGGTTGCACTCAACCCCTTTCAAGTGATCCAATGATCAACTTGAATACCACTGTCTTTCCCTTTCGAGTTCTTTTCCCGTTTGCGAGGAATCTCCACAAATTGGAGCCTCTCGCCCTTACAATCTTTGATCACAAGAGAAGCACAAGAGTAAGGGGGGAAAGCAGCACACACAAGACTCAAATCGCAGTAACCACATGCACACAAGCCAAGAAGTGAGCACAAGACATGGCGCAGGGAGTTTACAACTCAAACGGTGCTCAAATCTCTAACATAATGAATCGATTGCGTGATTGCGGAGTCTAGGAGTCTTAGGATGTTTAGTGAATGCTTGGTGTTCTGCTCCATGCGCCTAGGGGTCCCTTTTATAGCCCCAAGGCAGCTAGGAGCCGTTGGAGATCAACTTGGAAGGCAAATCTTGCCTTCTGTCGAGTGGTGCACCGGACATGAACAGTTCCTGTCTGGTGCTCGATTTCCTTCCATATCGGGTGCAGCCGACCGTTGGTCCTCTGGGCCCGTTGGTGCACCGGACACTGTCTGGTGCACACCGGACAGTCCGGTGTGACCATCCGACCATTGGCTCGGCCACGTGTCACCCGTTGATCGCGCATATGACCGTTGGCCGCGGGCACCTTTGGCTCACCGGACAGTCCGGTGCACCAACGGATAGTCCGGTGATTTTTAGCCATGGCGCCTTCTCCTTTTCCCGAGAGCAACCAGTTCGCCGCCGGGGCAGCCTGGGCACTGGACACTATCTGGTGCACCACTGGACAGTCCGGTGCGCCACAGGTTGGTGTTGGTTGGCTGAACCGAGCCAAACCTCCTCCATCTCTTTAATTCTTTTCTTGGCTATGTATCTAGAACTTAGATAAACATGTTAGTACCCAAAAACAATTTACTAAGTCTAGAAACATACCTTGTTCTTTGATGTGCACTTTTCACCAACTTAGCACATGTGAGTTTAAAACAATGTATTGGGCATTCAATCACCAAAAAAGTATAGAAATGGCCCAAGGGCATATTTCCCTTTCATATACGCCGGTGAACTCATACCCGGTGATCCCGAGCGCCCATTACCGATTCTACTAGCACTAAATGAAGTGGACGGCCATGCGAACATGGAGGGCGGGTACTTACCGAAGGTTACTGCGCAGAAACTTCCAGCGACGACGCGGTGCGGAATCGGGGCGTCGCATGATCGATGGCAAGAAATTCGAGCCGAGCTGGCGATCAATCACGGGTAGCGCGACCACTAATGTCTTTCCTTGATCATGAGGGAGGTCTCCAACCACACCGACAATGCAGACGACGACTAGACCGGAGGTTCCCCCGTGCCGGGTCTTCTTCCTCACAGCGGTGGTGGCGGTGTCAGTTTGCTCTGGAGAACTAGGCTCGCGCGAGGAGGTGGCAGGGGAGAGGAACGGGTCACGGGGTGCTCCTTTATCTCCTAGGCCCTGGTTCGGAGAGAGAGAGAAGGTCCCCACGACCCAGCCATGGCGGCGACTTTTATGTAACACCCCTGGTGTTACTATTACTAAAACTTGAGCATAATATCATAAGCATTGGCATATCATGTGTTTGTCACACCTAGAGTGCATTCACTAGGCAAAAAGTTCAAACAAGTTGTATTGATGTGGCATTTCATAAGTGAAACCCTAGGGTATAGTGTTTAACCGTAGATTGGGCTTAAAGGGGTAACCAAAGCCTAAACAAGAGAAAACATCAAAACTTGATAATAATGATCATAAAATACCACCATTAATGAAGTTAAGGGATATCCAAACCCTAAGAGCACCAAAAACCCTAAAGAGAACCCTGGAAAACCCTAGACTGAAACCCTAGGGGGCTAAGTGCAAAATGTGTACACTTTTGGACTAAAGTGCAAAAACCATGAAATTAAAGCACCTTAACTCATGTGGTTCACAAGTATGTGGATTTGCAACTTAAACCCTAAATTTTGGGCCTATTTGCAAAAAGCCCTATTTGAGCTCTATTGGAATTAAGTCTGAAATTCAGTGAAATTCAATGTAATTGGCTCAACTTTGGGGCCTTGTAACTTCCAAACCATAAGGATTTTGCCCTGGGTCAATGTAACAAAGTTGTAGAGCCATTGTAGAAGAACAACTTTGCTATAGGTATTAAGTCTTGGTGCCATGAGGAATTTGGAGATAATTTGATCCAAAGATGGGCTGTCAGGCGATTTTTTTAACTGAAACCTGGCGCACTGTTCATCGGACTTCAGAAAGATCTCGCCGGCGATAGGATTGCCACCGCGGCTGGGGGATGGGTCTGCGGCCTCGGTAAAGATCTTCCGCGGCGTGGCGTCAAAACGTTGAGGTGGCGCTGCGCGGTTAGTCGGCGACCACCATACCATCGCCGTGGCTCTACCCGCGCGGTTACACCGCCGTAAATCTCATCCATCTCTAGCCATCGGCCTATAAATTGAGCTTGGACCCTGCTTCTTCACCACATCACGCACACAAGCACTTGAGCAATCAACTCAATTTCACCAGAAGAGCTTACACAATCCACAAATCCATTCCTCCCTGTTCTTCGCGCTACCATGAAGGACTCCTCCGTGGCCAGGGCTCGTTGGGTTAGTACCTACCAAATTGCGTTCTGTTTTAGCTTGTCTTCAACCTTCTATTGCTCTCGGAGCCGACCAATTGAAGATTGCCAGAGCCCCATCACTGGAACACTCCTCTGCTCCGTAGAACGCCACCATGACACCCTCCCTGTCGACCCACTTTTCTACTCTTGCCTAGTCCAAATTCTAGTGTGTACATAACCTCTGGTGAACCCGTGAAGCTTCCCCAAGCTTTAATTTGGTCATCCATGTCGTCGGTTGTTCAGAACGCGTTTATCCATCCGATCATCCGCACTGTCGCCGTGAACTGGTTGATTCAAAGCCCCGCTGGTGAAATTGATTGAGGGGAAATGGTTAGGAGGGATCCGATTTGGTGTCTGCCGCTCGAGAACGCCGGTCTTTGCGTGATCCGACCAGTCTAGACTCGCCGGCGCTCGGATCTCCGCCGTGCGACGTCGGGGACTTGGCGCTGTGAAGAATTAGAAGTGCAGGGACTTTTTTGCAAATGTCAGTGACTCAGTTAAATAGTGCACATGATTCTTCTACAGATATTCAAACCTTGGAGGGCTCCCGTGTAAAACTGCCCCGCGGGCGCGGGCGCGCGTGGAGTTCTCCCCTACTGTGGGCTAGTTGGGGTGAATTCAGCCCAACACTATTCATGGCTTTTCCTTTTCTTTTTCTTCCTAGATTAAATAATTCCTAGAAAATTGTAGAAAAATGCTAAAAATACCAAACCAATTTTGCTAGGCTTCTAAATTCCTATAGTATTTAATAAAAATAATTTCATGATTTTTAGTCCAGATAGGAAATTATAGAGCATTTAAAAAAGCCAAAAGACCTTGCTTCTGGATTTTTAGAGAATAAATAATAAATCTAAAATTCACTAAACTTTTAGGGTAAACTCTAAATAATATTTCGAAGCCTTGGGTAAAGTTTGGTATGATTTGGACCATGTTTGATACTTAGAACCTAAAACCCTAACCCCTGCCCTTTGAACTTCACTATTGACTCCGAAAACCCTAAGTTCTCGGAGATCCATGAAGGAAAGTTGTATTCAAGACCTTAGATAATAAACTTTTATTATCTTTGCATCTTCATAAGCACTACATGAGCATTCATTATTATACTTGGCTATATTTAGAAAACAAAGAGGAAGTAGAAGTCGAAGAGACAAGGACTTCATCACCACCACCACCACCACCACCTGAGGAACATCAGGTAGGCAACTGTTTCTATTTTGATATCTGTGGAATAGAGCCTAATTCACCAGTAACACAAGGCAAGCCCCAGTGCATTTGCCACCACCTTGTTCCTTTTAAAATCTTTCTCACTTGCTTGATGCATTAGGTGATAGGAGTTGTGTGCTAAACCAATTCCTGCATTTCCTTCCTTGGATTGGATTACTTCTCCTTAAATCCCTGTTTTACAAAAGGTTTTTCTTATGCTTATCTTTGCTCTTGAAAAACAAAATGTTTTGTTTTCACAAAAGATGATGCTGCAAAGTGGGAGGGGTGTTTTCAAAAATAAAACTTGATGGTGGATCCATCATGGCCATGATGGGTTCAACATCGTGAAAGATGTACCTCTGTTAGGTACCAAACTTTGGGTTTGAAATGATAAAGCTAAGACCGGGTGGGTGGATTTGCACGAGAAGAGAGTCTCGGTGTAGTGTCTCTGTCTGAGTCGATTAAGGACTGTCTCGATGTAGGCTTGCTGACCGAGGACCCTTTAACTGGTCACATGCCTCGTCATGGGTAAGCTTTGCCTCGGGCAGACTAATACCAGAATAAGATAACATGCAATGGAATGGAGAGATGGCGAGAGTAGCGTGTACCCTCCGTGGAAAGAGGCTGGACGGTGGTGTATCTATGCTCTCTGTTGGCGTGAACCTGATCTGGTCTTAAGAACCCCGGTGGCGAGTTGACATATGCAAGGGTTAAGTGCTACATATGTCGTGTGATTGGAGATCCTCAGCTGAGTATAATCGATTCCGATCGCCGTAACTTCGCTGTTACAGATATGAAGACTTGGTCACTGCCCTATACGTAGAAATCCAGTGAAGATGAAGGGTTGTTAAGAAATTGGCTAGTGCAGGTCAAGTGATTGAACTAGGGTAGAGAGAACTCTAGATGTAGGTAATCTTACTTAACCTGACAATTAAAATTGGATTTTTAAGGATCCACTATTACTAAGCATTTCTGCAAACAGAGTCATTGATTATTGATAAGCCTTACCTTGACTCCCTTAAAGCCAGCATATCCTTGAGAGTCTATTACTTTGTCGGGTAAGTCTTGCGAAAGTACACTTCGTACTCAGGGCTTTGTCCCATGTTGTTTTAGGTGCAGAAGCAACAAACTTTTGTTGCTTCTGTTCAAAGGTGGTACCAAAAGAAGAAAACCAAGACTAAAGATGCGGGAGGAAAGGTCCTCCATTAAAAACTTTTTTTACTGCTTATTCGGGAGGAGTTTTGCCTCCCATGTTTTGTAATAATAATACTCAGCACTTATATATTATGTTCTGGTCTGTAACTATATAACTCTGTCTTACTTTCCAATAAAAGTAAGTTATTGTATCTGCTTCCGCACTTTCGTATCTCCGATGAATTGTAATGTCTGCGTGACGGGTGAAACGCTCTTGGGAAGGTAAGGAATTCAGATACCGAACTTGTCAAGTGATCAGGTGCACCTGCAGGGTTGTCTGAGGTCTGTTGAACAAGGACAATTGTAGGTGGGCCTAATGACTTGGGAGGTTCTATCACAGCTGGTATCGGAGCGAAGCCCATCTCTGCAGATATTATGAGACATTTTCAAAAAGAACTTTTAAAGACTTATCTAGAAAATTTCTTTCCTTCTTATCCAATCTCCTTCTGAGATACTTATCTTAAAGACCAGATAGTAGAGTGCAATGTATAGAAGGTGTGAATCAACTAAGGTTGATTCTGTAATTACACATGCATCATACTAAAAACTATGCTAATAAGATTTTCCCCTCATGGAGATATGTCGCCGCGCACAAGAAAGACCGTGCGCAAGTCGACTGGGCCGATTGGCGTACCCCGCCATCAACTTGCCCCGAGGCATGAAGACAGTAGCAGGGGTAGTAACAATCCAATCGAGGTTCTGGAAGCCCAAGTTCAACAGCTTCGATCAGAATTCCGTCACAGGAACGATATATGGGTCGCGGATGGTGAAAGAATAAACGAATTGAGAACAGACATCCGCCACCTGCAAGACCAACTTGCGGAACGAGATCTAGCGCTCGACTGGGCTGTGAACTCTCGTTCACTTGCTTGGGCAAAGGAAGCTAGAGCTCGTGCCTACGTGGAAGAGCTTAGCTCAGCCGTGGATAACTTGCAGGTTTATTGTAATGCACTACATGAAGAAGTTCATGTATTGTATTCACAACTGCACCCTAACGTCCCTACGGATCCTGTCGGGATGGGAGCCGGACCATCTGGAGCAGCGGGTGAAGCCCTTGGAGGGGAACTGGACCTTTTCAGGTCCCCTCCTTCAATGAATTTGGTCGACGAATGGCCTCCTACCCCTGACAGCAAGGCTACCAAAAGCGACAAGAAGCTAGAGTAGTGTAGTATAGAAGTAGTAATAATGTGTAATAGGTAATGTAATCCTGTTGTAAATACGGGTCTATAACATTACCTTTTTTAGTAATGTAAAATGGATGGTTTACTTTGGCATATTATAAATGTTCTTTGCCTCAGATGTCGTCCTAGACTCGCGCACAGGATGGGGCAGGAACCTCCCGTGGGAGGGAAGCAACCCCGAATCCACCCCTAGTACCTCCAACATTAGCTGAGGCCATCACTGCCTTAGTTAATGCCACAACCGACAACACCTGTTTCCTGCGGGAAATGGCGGGGCAACAGATACAGCAGCAAGGCGGGCAAGCGTATCCGCAAGGACCCCGTGAAACATCATATCTGGATTTCTCATAGACACGTCCCCCATTGTTTGTCAAGGCGGAAGATCCTCTGGAAGCGGATGAGTGGATCCACGTTATTGAACAGAAGTTCGGGCTTCTCCGATGTACAGAGACTCAAAAGCCCTTGTTTGCGGCACAACAACTGCGAGGCCCTGCCAGTACATGGTGGGGAAATTATGTTGTCGTTCAGCCAGCCGGCCATCAAATTACATGGGATGAGTTCAAACTGGCTTTCCGGGAGCACTATATACCTGAAGGGGTGCTCCATATGAAGCAGGAGGAGTTTATGAAGCTCAAGCAAGGTGGGGATACTATCACCCAGTATCTCAACAAATTCAACCACTTGTCCCAATACGCTATCGATCAAGTCAACACAGATTTAAAGAAGAGGAATTGCTTCATGAGAGGCCTTAATGATCGAATGCAACGAAAGATGGCCACCTGCATTGATCTTTCTTATGGAAGGGCTGTCAGCACGACGCTGGCAGTTGAGGCTAAATATGCAGGCTCCGGAAAATCAAAGGGCAATGGAGGCGACAGGCCCAATCAGGGGTCTGAGAAAAGACAAAGGTTGGTACTCCAACCTTTTAATCAGAATCGTTCTTCATCGCGCCACCCTCCTACCCTTTCAAACAACCGGTTTTTATCCGTCCTACCGCTGCCCCACCGCTACAAATCAGCCGGGTGCCCCTGGCACTCGTTTCCCTGCTCTCCCAAGCTCTTCAACAGGCTGTTTTAATTGTGGAAAGTCCGGACATTTTATCAAGGACTATCCATACCCAAAGCAGAATCGATCAAATAATCAGCAGTGTTCTGGGAGTTCCGCTCAAGTCAAGGGAAATGCGGCAAACAATACCGCTGGCAAAAATACGAGGAAAACATGACGGATTTATTATACTCAAGTGGCCACAACACCGGAAGGTGAACCAGTTATGATGGGTATGTTTCTAGTGGCCAATCACCCTGCAGTTATTCTCTTTGATTCTGGTGCTTCACATGCTTTCATAAGCAAGAAGTTTGTGGAGAAACATTGCATTTATACCATGAATCAAGGGAAGGGTTTAAAATTCATTCGCCTGGGGGACAAATATTTACTAAAGAAGTGGCTTACCAAGTGCCCGTAACATTGGCTGAACGGGACTTTCCAACAAACATGATTGTTCTAAAAGGCCAAGACATAGATGTAATTTTGGGCATGAATTGGTTAGCCCAGCATAAAGCAATTCTCAACACTGATCTGAGAACCATCAGGTTGAGTTATGGCCAAGAAGAGGTTCTTTTGTCCATCCCCGTAGCCATTCCAGCTAAACCAACTGACAGAGTATATGAAGCCATCATACCGGAGATCCAAGATATTCCGGTAGTATGTGAATTCCCGGACGTCTTCCCGGAAGATCTGCCTGGGTTGCCTCCAGAAAGAGATGTAGAATTTGTGATTGAGTTGAAGCCCGGTACGGCTCCTATTTCTAGAAGGTCGTACCGAATGCCTCCAAATGAACTGGCAGAACTCAAGACCCAATTACAAGATCTACTTGAAAAATGTTTTATCCGACCAAGTTCATCACCTTGGGGTTGTCCAGCCATCTTTGTTAAGAAGAAGAACCAAACATTACGGATGTGCGTGGATTATAGACCCCTTAATGAGGTCACCATCAAGAATAAGTACCCTCTTCCCCGGATTGAAATTCTATTTGATCAACTTACCGGAGCTCGGGTATTCTCCAAGATTGACCTCAGGTCGGGCTATCATCAGATCTGTATCCGACCCGAAGATATACCAAAGACCGCATTCACCACGCGATATGGATTATTTGAATATCTGGTTATGTCTTTCGGACTGACTAATGCTCCTGCCCACTTCACATATCTGATGAACTCAGTATTTATGCCCGAGTTGGACAAATTTGTGGTGGTATTCATTGACGATATCTTAATATATTCCAAGAATGAAGAGGAGCATGCTCAGCACTTGCGGATCATATTAACGCGCTTAAGGGAACACCAATTATATGCTAATTTCAGTAAGTGCGCATTCTGGCTAGAGGAGATCCAATTTCTGGGACATGTATTATCTGCCAAGGGGATTGCGGTGGATCCCAGCAAAGTCAAGGATATTTTGTAGTGGAAACCCCCAACCGCTGTACATCAAGTCCGAAGTTTCCTTGGACTGGCTGGTTACTACCGCCGATTCATTCCAGATTTTTCCAAGCTTGTGAAACCAATCACAAGTTTATTGAAGAATGATATTAAATTCAATTGGTCTTCGAAATGTAATGAAGCCTTTGAGCAGCTGAAAGTATTATTGACCACTGCTCTGGTATTGACTCAACCGGACATTGAAAAGCCCTTTGATGTGTATTGTGACGCATCAGACAGTGGTCTCAGTTGTGTTCTAATGCAAGAGGGCCGAGTAATATCTTATGCTTCAAGGCAGTTGCGCCGACATGAGGAGCATTATCCAACTCATGACCTGGAGTTAGCTGCGGTGGTTCATGCCCTAAAAATATGGCGTCATTATTTGCTGGGAAATGTCTGTCACATTTATACAGACCACAAAAGTTGGAAGTACATCTTTACCCAGTCAGAGCTTAATATGAGACAAAGGAGGTGGCTCGAGCTGATAAAGGATTATGAATTAGAGATTCACTATCACCCAGGCAAGGCTAATGTAGTGGCAGATGCGTTAAGTCGTAAGGCTTTCTATCATTGTCTTACCATGAAGACTTCTGACATTACGTTATGCCAAGAAATGGAGAAGTTGAACCTGGGAATGATTCAGCATGGAACTTCAAATCACTTGAAGCATGAGTCAGTCATCCTGCAAAGAATAATTGCCGCGCAAAGAAATGATGAGGGAATGAAACATATTCTTGAGAAAATAGAAGCTGGTAAAGCCAACTGCTTCAGAAGAGATGATCAAGGCATTGTATGGTTTAACAACTGCATAGTTGTGCCTAAAAATGATGAGGTCCGCCAGCAAATTTTGGATGAAGCACATCTTAGTCGCTATTCTATTTATCCTGGAAGCACTAAGATGTATCATAATCTGAAACAACATTATTGGTGGACAAAGATGAAGATCAAGAACGCACGCTATGTGGCAAGATGTGACACTTGTAGACGTGTCAAGGCCATACACATGAAAGCTGCTGGTCCATGACAATCTTTACCTATACCAACATGAAAATGGGAGGATATAAGCATGGACTTTATTGTGGGATTGCCCAGGACCGCCAATGGGTATGATTCTATCTGGGTTATCATTGATCGACTTACAAAGATCGCCCACTTCCTTCCTGTCAGGGTAAAGTATACAGTGGCCACATATGCAGAGTTGTACATTGCTCGCATCCTTAGTTTGCACGGTGTTCCGAAGACTATAGTGTCGGATCATGGACCTCAATTTGTAGCCAAGTTTTGGGAAGCACTTCACAAATCCTTGGGTACTAAGTTGCTCCATAGTTCGGCCTATCATCCTCAGACCAGTGGGCAGACTGAGAGAGTGAATCAAATACTTGAGGACATGTTACAGGCTTGTGCTTTGGAATTCCCACAGAAATGGGATGATTGTTTACCATTAGCGGAGTTCTCATATAATAATAGCTATCAAGAAAGCATTAAGATGGCACCCTTCGAAGCTTTATATGGACGACGGTGTCGTACTCCGTTAAACTGGTCTGAACCAGGTGAAAGAAATTTCTTCAGACCTGATATGGTAAAGGAGACAGAAGAGAGAGTTCAATGAATAATTCATAATTTGAAAGAAGCTCAAGCTCGTCAGAAGAGTTATGCAGACAAGCGACGACAACCCTTGTACTTCCTAGTTGGAGATTTTGTCTACCTGAAAGTTTCACCAATGAAGGGGGTATCGCGTTTCGGGGTAAAAGGGAAGCTTACACCCCAGTATATTGGTCCTTTTCCTATCCTTGAAAGATATGGACCAGTGGCATACCGACTCCAGTTACCCGAAACATTGTCTGTCGTACATAATGTGTTCCATGTGTCTCAATTGAAGAAGTGTCTTCGGGTTCCTGATCGAACTATTGAAGTAACGGATGTTGCCTTAGAACCAGACTTGACATATTCAGAGCACCCTATTCGAGTCTTGGATCAAAGGGACATGATTACCCAAAGAAAAACTCTCAAGTTTTACAAGATATAGTGGAACCAGCATTCAGAAGATGAGGCTACATGGGAAACTCGGAACATTTTAGAAAAGAATTTCCCAGGCTTTTTAGCCTCATGTAATTTGTAGAGTGTATACAATTGTTGTAATAAAGGAGTGAGCCCCAAACCACCCCTGCCTTGTACCAAAAATAAGGAAATAAAGATGGGTCGTGTTTCCTTTTCCATTACTTGCCCTAGAACTTTTAAATCTCGGGACGAGATTATTTTTATGGGGGGAAGGATGTAACACCCCTGGTGTAACTATTACTAAAACTTGAGCATAACATCATAAGCATTGGCATATCATGTGTTTGTCACACCTAGAGTGCATTCACTAGGCAAAAAGTTCAAACAAGTTGTATTGATGTGGCATTTCACAAGTGAAACCCTAGGGTACAGTGTTCAACCCTAGATTGGGCTTAAAGGGGTAACCAAAGCCTAAACAAGAGAAAACTTCAAAACTTGATAATAATGATCATAAAATACCACCATTAATGAAGTTAAGGGGTATCCAAACCCTAAGAGCACCAAAAACCCTAAAGAGAACCCTAGAAAACCCTAGACTGAAACCCTAGGGGGCTAAGTGCAAAATATGTACACTTTTGGACTAAAGTGCAAAAACCATGAAATTAAAGCACCTTAACTCATGTGGTTCACAAGTATGTGGATTTGCAACTTAAACCCTAAATTTTGGGCCTATTTGCAAAAAGCCCTATTTGAGCTCTATTGGAATTAAGTCTGAAATTCAATGAAATTTAGTGTAATTGGCTCAACTTTGGGGCCTTGTAACTTCCAAACCATAAGGATTTTTCCCTGGGTCAATGTAACAAAGTTGTAGAGCCATTGTAGAAGAACAACTTTGCTACAGGTATTAAGTCTTGGTGCCATGAGGAATTTGGAGATAACTTGATCCAAAGATGGGCTGTCAGGCGATTTTTTTAACTGAAACCTGGCGCACTGTTCATCGGACTTCAGAAAGATCTCGCCGGCGATAAGATTGCCACCGCGGCTAGGGGATGGGTCTATGGCCACGGTAAAGATCTTCCGTGGCGTGGCGTCAAAACGTTGAGGTGGCGTTGCGCGGTAAGTCGGCGGCCACCAGACCATCGATGTGGCTCTGTCCGCGTGGGTGAGCTCGCCAGCGCGGTTACACCGCCGTAAATCTCATCCAACTCCGGCCATCGGCCTATAGATTGAGCCCAGACCCTGCTTCTTCACCACATCACGCACACAAGCACTTGAGCAATCAACTCAATTTCACCAGAAGAGCTTACACAGTCCACAAATCCATTCCGCCCTGTTCTTCGCGTTGCCGTGAAGGACTCCTCCGTGGCCAGCGCTCGTCGGGTTAGTACCTACCAAATTGCGTTCTGTTTTAGCTTGTCTTCAACCTTCTATTGCTCTTGGAACCGACCAATTGAAGTTTGCCAGAGCCCCATCACCGGAACACTCCTCTGCTCCGTAGAACACCGCCGCGACACCCTCCCTGTCGACCCACTTTTCTACTCTTGCCTAGTCCAAATTCTAGCGTGTACATAACCTCTGGTGAACCCGTGAAGCTTCCCCAAGCTTTAATTTGGTCATCCATGCTGTCGGTTGTTCGAAACGCGTTTATCCATCCGATCATCCGCACTGTCGCCATAAACCGGTTGATTCAAAGACCCGCTGGTGAAATTGATTGAGGGGAAATGGTTAGGAGGGATCTGATTTGGTGTCTGCCGCTCGAGAACGCCGGACTTTGCGTGATCCGGCCAGTCTAGACTCGTCGGCGCTCGGATCTCTGTCGTGCGACGTCGGGAACTTGGCGCTGTGAAATTAGAAGTGCAGGGACTTTTCTGCAAATGTCAATGACTCAGTTAAATAATGCACAGGAGGGCTCCCGTGTAAAACTGCCCCACGGGCGCGGGCGCTCGTGGAGTTCTCCCCTACTGTGGGCTGGTTGGGCTGAATTTTCAGCCCAACACTATTCATGGCTTTTCCTTTTCTTTTTCTTCCTGGATTAAAGAATTCCTAGAAAATTGTAGAAAAATGCTAAAAATACCAAACCAATTTTTCTAGGCTTCTAAATTCCTATAGTATTTAATAAAAATAATTTCATGATTTTTAGTCTAGATAGGAAATTATAGAGCATTTAAAATAGCCAAAAACCTTGCTTCTGTATTTTTAGAGAATAAATAATAAATCCAAAATTCACTGAACTTTTAGGGTAAACTCTAAATAATATTTAGAAGCCTTGGGTAAAGTTTGGTATGATTTGGACCATGTTTGATACTTAGAACCCAAAACCCTAACCCCTGCCCTTTAAACTTCACAATTGACTTCGAAAACCCTAAGTTCTCGGAGATCCGTAAAGGAAAGTTGTATTCAAGACCTTAGATAATAAACTTTTATTATCTTTGCATCTTCATAAGCACTACATGAGCATTCATTATTATACTTGGCTATATTTAGAAAACGAAGAGGAAGTAGAAGTCGAAGAGACAAGGACTTCATCACCACCACCACCTGAGGAACATCAGGCAGGTAACTGTTTCTAATTTGATATCTGCGGAACAGAGCCTGATTCACCAGTAACACAAGGCAAGCCCCGATGCATTTGCCACCTCATTGTTCCTTTTAAAATCTTTCTCACTTGCTTGATGCATTAGGTGACAGGAGTTGTGTGCTAAACCAATTCCTGTATTTCCTTCCTTGGATTGGATTACTTCTCCTTAAATCTCTGTTTTACAAAAGGTCTTTCTTATGCTTAGCTTTGCTCTTGAAAAGCAAAATGTTTTGTTTTCACAAAAGATGATGCTGCAAAGTGGGAGGGGTGTTTTCGAAAATAAAACTTGATGGTGGATCCATCATGGTCATGATGGGTTCAACATCGGAAAAGATGTACCTCTGTCAGGTACCAAACTTTGGGTTTGAAATGATAAAGTTGAGACCGGGCGGGTGGACTTGCACGAGAAGAGAGTCTCGGTGTAGTGTCTCCGTCTGAGTCGATTAAGGACCGTCTCAATGTAGGCTTGCTGACCGAGGACCCTTTAACTGGTCACATGCCTCATCATGGGTATGCTTTGCCTCGGGCAGACTAATACCAGAATAAGATAACACACAATGGGAGTGGAGAGATGGCGAGAGTAGGGTGTACCCTCCGTGGCAAGAGACTGGATGGTGGTGTATCTGTGCTCTCGGTTGGCATGAACCTGATCTGGTCTTAAGAACCCCGGTGGCGAGTTGACATATGCAAGGGTTAAGTGCTACATATGTCATGTGATTGGAGATCCTCAGATGAGTATAATCGATTCGGATCGCTGTAACTTCGTAGATATGAAGACTTAGTCACTGCCTTATACGTAGAAATCCAGTGAAGATGAAGGGTTGTTAAGAAATTGGCTAGTGCAGGTCAAGTGATTGAACTAGGGTAGAGAGAACTCTAGACGCAGGTAATCTTACTTAACCTGACAATTAAAATTGGATTTTTAAGGATCCACTATTAGTAAACATTTCTGCAAACAGAGTCATTGATTATTCATAAGCCTTACCTTGACTCCCTTAAAGCCATCATATCCTTGAGAGTCTTTTACTTTGTCGGGTAAGTCTTGCGAAAGTACACTTCGTACTCAGGGTTTTGTCCCATGTTGTTTTAGGTGAAGAAGCAACAAACTTTTGTTGCTTCTATTCAAAGGTGGTACCAAAAGAAGAAAACCAAGACTAAAGCTGTAGGAGGAAAGGTCCTCCGTTAAAAAACGCAAGACTTACCCGACAAAGTAAAAGACTCTCAAGGATATGCTGGCTTTAAGGGAGTCAAGGTAAGGCTTATCAATAATCAATGACTCTGTTTGCAGAAATGCTTACTAATAGGGGATCCTTAAAAATCCAATTTTAATTGTCAGGTTAAGTAAGATTACTTGCATCTAGAGTTCTCTCTACCCTAGTTCAATCACTTGACCTGTACTAGCCAATTTCTTAACAACCCTTCATCTTCACTGGATTTCTACGTATAGGGCAGTGACCAAGTCTTCATATCCGCGAAGTTACGGCGATCCGAATCGATTATACTCAGCTGAGGATCTCTAGTCACACGACATATGTATCACTTAAAAAAATTACTGCTTATTCGGGAGGAGTTTTGCCTCCCATGTTTTGTAAAAATAATACTCAACACTTATATATTATGTTCTGGTCTGTAACTATATAACTTTGTCTTACTTTCCAATAAAAGTAAGTTATTGTAACTGCTTCCGCACTTTTGTATCTCCGATGAATTGTAATGTCTGTGTGGCGGGTGAAACGCTCTTGGGAAGGTAAGGAATTCAGATACCGAACTTGTCAAGTGATCAGGTGCACCTGCAGGGTTGTCTGAGGTCCGTTGGACAAGGACAACTGTAGGTGAGCCTAATGACTTGGGATGTTCTGTCACATTTTACGCCCGTCATTGTGAAGGAGACGAACGCGCTGACATGCGGGACCTGTCTCCAGTGGGCACGACACGCGCGTGGATTCGGTTACAGACAAGTGGGCGCCACCCAGTCAGCGACAGCTTATCGTGGGCGCGATTATGCGGCCGACCAGTGGGCTCCACATGTCGGCGCAACCGTGAGTTAAGCGCAGCGATGGTGATGAGAAGCTGACCGATGGGCCCCAGGCGTCAGCCGGCTGCGTGCGCGCGGGTGTGAGGGGTTTGGGCCGCGCGGTATACCCCCTGGTGGGCCGAATTTGTGGGTTTTGGCCCAACAGCATAATTTTTCCTATTTTATTTTTCTTTTATGTCTCTGTTTTATTTTCTTTTCATTTTAAAATTCATTTTGAATTCAAATATTGTGGTGAACTTGTACTCAAATTAAAAATACAAAATAAACATACTAGTATGGACAGATTATATTTACTTATTTATTTTGTATAGCATCTTTCCTTCTTTTCTCCAAACCCCAAATTGTAAATTATGTCTAAATTCCAATTTTGGTCATTAATATACTCCTACCAGTATTATTATTATTATTATTATTATTATGAAATGCACACACAATAAACTCCAACTTGATGAATAGATATCTATTTTTTCTAATTAATTTATTTGTTTGATAAATGTTTGAAATATGAAGCACACTCATACTGTTTCTTTCATTTTAGGAAAATAGTATTTTGATTGTGGGACAAGAATTTAAAGTTACTTCAAAATTAACTATTCATGCAAATAAATGTGAAAGTCGCCTAGAGGGGGGGTGAATAGGGCGAAACTGAAATTTACAAATATAAACACAACTACAAGCCGGGTTAGCGTTAGTAATAAAGAAATGAGTCCGCGAGAGAGGGCGCAAAACAAATCCCAAGCGAATAAGCAAGTGAGACACGGAGATTTGTTTTACCGAGGTTCGGTTCTTGCAAACCTACTCCCCGTTGAGGAGGCCACAAAGGCCGGGTCTCTTTCAACCCTTCCCTCTCTCAAACGATCCACGGATCGAGTGAGCTTTCTTTTCTCAATCACTTGGAACACAAAGTTCCCACAAGGACCACCACAAGATTGGTGTCTCTTGCCTCAATTACAAGTGTGTTTGATTGCAAAGAATGGATCAAGAAAGAAGAAAGCAATCCAAGCGCAAGAGCTCGAAAGAACACAAGCAAATCACTCTCTCTAGTCACTATGGCGTTGTGTGGAAATTGGAGAGGATTTGGTTTCTTTGGTGTGTCTAGAATTGAATGCTAGAGCTCTTGTAGTAGTTGGGAAGTGGAAAACTTGGATGCAATGAATGGTGGGGTGGTTGGGGTATTTATAGCCCCAACCACCAAATGTGGCCGTTGGGAGGCTGTCTGCACGATGGCGCACCGGACAGTCCGGTGCACACCGGACAGTCCGGTGCCCCCTGCCACGTCATCACTGCCGTTGGATTCGACCGTTGAAGCTTCTGACTTGTGGGCCCGCCTGGGTGTCCGGTGCACACCGGACATCTACTGTTCCTTGTCCGGTGTGCCGGAGTGGGCGCGCCTGCCATCTGCGCGCGCAGAGCGCGCATTAAATGCGCGGCAGAGAGCCGTTGGCGCGGAGGTAGCCGTTGCTCCGGAGTCGCACCGGACAGTCCGGTGAATTATAGCGGACTAGCCGTTGGAGTTTCCCGAAGCTGGCGAGTTCCTGAGGCCGACCTCCCTTGGCGCACCGGACACTGTCCGGTGTACACCGGACAGTCCGGTGAATTATAGCGGAGTCGCCTCTGGAAAATCCCGAAGGTGGCGAGTTTGCGTTGGAGTCCTCTGGTGCACCGGACACTGTCCGGTGTACACCGGACAGTTCGGTGCTCCCATACCAGAGGGCCTTCGGTTCCCACTTTGCTCCTTTGTTGAATCCAAAACTTGGTCTTTTTATTGGCTGAGTGTGAATCTTTTACACCTGTATAATCTATACACTTGGGCAAACTTAGTTAGTCCAAAGATTTTGTGTTGGGCAATTCAACCACCAAAATTATATAGGAACTAGGTGTAAGCCTAATTCCCTTTCAATCTCCCCCTTTTTGGTGATTGATGCCAACACAAATCAAAGCAAATATAGAAGTGCATAATTGAACTAGTTTGCATAATGTAAGTGTAAAGGTTGCTTGGAATTTAGCCAATATAAATACTTACAAGATATGCATGGATTGTTTCTTTCTTATTTAACATTTTCGACCACGCTTGCACCACGAGTTTTGTTTTTGCAAACTATTTTGTAAATCCTTTTCAAAGTTCTTTTGCAAATAGTCAAAGGTAAATGAATAAGATTTTGATAAGCATTTTCAAGATTTGAAATTTTCTCCCCTTGTTTCAAATGCTTTTCCTTTGACTAAACAAAACTCCCCCTAAATAAAATCCTCCTCTTAGTGTTCAAGAGGGTTTTGATATATACTTTTGAAATACTACTTTCTCCCCTTTTTGAACACAATAGGAAAACCAATTGAAAATATTCAACACTAAGTTTTTGAAATTGGTGGTGGTGCGGTCCTTTTTGCTTTGGGCTTCATTTCTCCCCCTTTTTGGCATGAATCGCCAAAAACGGAATCATTAGAGCCCTCGAAGTGCTATCTTCCCCTTTGGACATAAAATAAATGAGTTAAGATTATACCAAAAGACGAAGTCCGGTCCTTTTGTCTTGGGCTCATTTCTCCCCAAAGAATAGAGAGTTGCTTGGAGTGATGGCGAAGTATGAGTTACGAAGTGGAAGCCTTTGTCTTCGCTGAAGACTCCAATTCCCTTTCAATATACCTATGACTTGGTTTGAAATAGACTTGAAAACACATTAGTCATAGCATATGAAAGAGATATGATCAAAGGTATATAAATGAGCTATGTGTGCAATCTAGCAAAAGAAGTTCCTAGAATCAAGAATATTGAGCTCATGCCTAAGTTTGTTAAAAGATTGTTCATCAAGAGGCTTGGTAAAGATATCGGCTAATTGATCTTTAGTATTAATGTATGAAATCTCGATATCTCCCTTTTGTTGGTGATCCCTAAGAAAATGATATCGAATGGCTATGTGTTTAGTGCGACTATGCTCGACGGGATTATCCGCCATCTTGATTGCACTCTCATTATCACATAGCAAAGGGACTTTGGTTAATTTGTAACCGTAGTCCCGCAGGGTTTGCCTCATCCAAAGCAATTGCGCGCAACAATGACCTGCGGCAATGTACTCGGCTTCGGCGGTGGAAAGAGCGACCGAATTTTGCTTCTTTGAAGCCCAAGACACCAAGGATCTTCCCAAGAACTGGCAAGTCCCCGATGTGCTCTTCCTATTGATTTTGCACCCTGCCCAGTCGGCATCCGAATATCCAATCAAATCAAATGTGGATCCTCTAGGATACCAAAGCCCAAACTTAGGAGTATAAGCCAAATATCTCAAGATTCGTTTTACGGCCGTAAGGTGAGCTTCCTTAGGGTCGGCTTGGAATCTTGCACACATGCATACGGAAAGCATAATGTCCGGTCGAGATGCACATAAATAGAGTAAAGAACCTATCATCGACCGGTATACCTTTTGATCCACGGACTTACCTCCCGTGTCGAGGTCGAGATGCCCATTAGTTCCCATGGGTGTCTTGATGGGTTTGGCATCCTTCATTCCAAACTTGCTTAGAATGTCTTGAGTGTATTTCGTTTGGCTAATGAAGGTGCCCTCTTGGAGTTGCTTGACTTGGAATCCTAGAAAATACTTCAACTCCCCCATCATAGACATCTCGAATTTCTGTGTCATAATCCTACTAAATTCCTCACAAGTAGATTCGTTAGTAGACCCAAATATGATATCATCAACATAAATTTGGCATACAAACAAATCATTTTCAAGAGTTTTAGTGAATAGAGTAGGATCGGCTTTACCGACTTTGAATCCATTTGCAATAAGAAAATCTCTAAGGCATTCATACCATGCTCTTGGGGCTTGCTTGAGCCCATAAAGCGCCTTAGAGAGCTTATAGACATGGTTAGGATACTTACTGTCTTCAAAGCCGGGAGGTTGCTCAACATAGACCTCTTCCTTGATTGGTCCATTGAGGAAGGCACTTTTCACGTCCATTTGATAAAGCTTAAAGCCATGGTAAGTAGCATAGGCTAATAATATGCGAATTGACTCAAGCCTAGCTACGGGTGCATAGGTTTCACAGAAATCCAAACCTTCGACTTGGGAGTATCCCTTGGCCACAAGTCGAGCTTTGTTTCTTGTCACCACACCATGCTCATCTTGCTTGTTGCGGAAGACCCATTTGGTCCCTACAACATTTTGGTTAGGACGTGGAACTAAATGCCATACCTCATTTCTAGTGAAGTTGTTGAGCTCCTCTTGCATCGCCACCACCCAATCCGAATCTTGAAGTGCTTCCTCTACCCTGTGTGGCTCAATAGAGGAAACAAAAGAGTAATGTTCACAAAAATGAGCAACACGAGATCGAGTAGTTACCCCCTTATGAATATCGCCGAGGATGGTGTCGACGGGGTGATCTCGTTGGATTGCTTGGTGGACTCTTGGGTGTGGCGGTCTTTGTTCCTCTTCCTCCTTGTCTTCCTTATTTGCATCTCCCCCTTGATCATTGCCATCATGTTGAGGTGGCTCATCTTCTTGAACTTGTCCTTCATCAATTTGAGCCTCATCCTCATTTTGAGTTGGTGGAGATGCTTGCATGGAGGAGGATGGTTGATCTTGTGCATTTAGAGGCTCTTCGGATTCCTTAGGACACACATCCCCAATGGACATGTTCCTTAGCGCGATGCATGGAGCCTCTTCTTCACCTATCTCATCAAGATCAACTTGCTCTACTTGAGAGCCGTTAGTTTCATCAAACACAACGTCACATGAGACTTCAACTAGTCCAGTGGACTTGTTAAAGACCCTATATGCCCTTGTGTTTGAGTCATAACCAAGTAAAAAGCCTTCTACAGTTTTAGGAGCAAATTTAGATTTTCTACCTCTTTTAACAAGAATAAAGCATTTGCTACCAAAAACTCTAAAATATGAAATGTTGGGCTTTTTACCGGTTAGGAGTTCGTATGATGTCTTCTTGAGGATTCGGTGTAGATATAACCGGTTGATGGCGTAGCAAGCGGTGTTGACCGCCTCGGCCCAAAACCGATCCGAAGTCTTGTACTCATCAAGCATGGTCCTTGCCATGTCAAGTAGAGTTCGATTCTTCCTCTCTACTACACCATTTTGTTGTGGAGTGTAGGGAGAAGAGAATTCATGCTTGATGCCCTCCTCCTCAAGAAAGCCTTCGATTTGAGAGTTCTTGAACTTCGTCCCGTTGTCGCTTCTTATTTTCTTGATCCTTAAGCTGAACTCATTTTGAGCCCGTCTCAAGAATCCCTTTAAGGTTTCTTGGGTTTGAGATTTTTCCTGTAAAAAGAATACCCAAGTGAAGCGAGAATAATCATCCACAATCACAAGACAATACTTACTCCCGCCGATGCTTATGTAAGCGATCGGGCCGAATAGATCCATGTGGAGTAGCTCAAGCGGCCTGTCGGTCGTCATGATGTTCTTGTGTGGATGATGGGTGCCAACTTGCTTCCCTGCTTGGCATGCGCTACAAATCCTGTCTTTCTCAAAATGAACATTTGTTAATCCTAAAATGTGTTCTCCCTTTAGAAGCTTATGAAGATTCTTCATCCCAACATGAGCTAGTCGGCGGTGCCAGAGCCAACCCATGTCAGTCTTAGCAATTAAGCAAGTGTCGAGTTCAGCTCTATCAAAATCTACTAGGTATAGCTGACCCTCTAACACTCCCTTAAAGGCTATTGAATCATCACTTCTTCTAAAGACAGTGACACCAATATCAGTAAAAAGACAGTTGTAGCCCATTTGACATAATTGAGAAACAGAAAGCAAGTTGTAATCTAAAGAATCAACAAGAAAAACATTGGAAATGGAATGGTCAGGAGATATAGCAATTTTACCCAACCCTTTGACCAAACCTTGATTTCCATCCCCGAATGTGATCGCTCTTTGGGGATCTTGGTTTTTCTCATATGAGGAGAACATCTTTTTCTCCCCAGTCATGTGGTTCGTGCACCCGCTGTCGAGTATCCAACTTGAGCCCCCGGATGCATAAATCTACAAAACAAGTTTAGTTCTTGACTTTAGGTACCCAAATGGTTTTGGGTCCTTTGGCATTAGACACAAGAACTTTGGGTACCCAAACACAAGTCTTTGAACCCTTGTGCTTGCCCCCAACATATTTGGCAACTACCTTGCCGGATTTGTTAGTTAACACATAAGATGCATCAAAGGTTTTAAATGAAAGACTATGTTCCTTTGATGCACTAGGGGTTTTCTTTCTAGGCAACTTAGCATGGGTTGGGTGCCTAGAGCTAGATGTCTCACCCTTATACATGAAAGCATGATTAGGGCCAGAGTGAGACTTCCTAGAATGAATTCTCCTAATTTTGCTCTCGGGATAACCGGCAGGGTATAAAATGTAACCCTCGTTATCCTGAGGCATGGGAGCCTTGCCCTTAACAAAGTTGGACAATCTTTTAGGAGGGGCACTAAGTTTGACATTGTCTCCCCTTTGGAAGCCAATGCCATCCTTGATGCCAGGGCGTCTCCCACTATAGAGCATACTTCTAGCAAATTTAAATTTTTTATTTTCTAAGTTATTCTCGGCAATTTTAGCATCTAATTTAGCTATATGATCATTTTGTTGTTTAATTAAAGTCATGTGATCATGTATAACATCAATGTTAACATCTCTACATCTAGTGCAAATAGAAGTGTGCTCAACAGTAGATGTAGAGGGTTTGCAAGAATTAAGTTCAACAATCTTAGTATGAAGAATATCATTTTTATCTCTAAGATCGGAAATTGTAACTTTGCAAACATCAAAATCTTTAGCCTTAGCAATTAAATTTTCATTTTCTATTCTAAGGCTAGCAAGGGAAATGTTTAATTCTTCAATCCTAGCAAGCAAATCATCATTATTATCTCTAGGATTGGGAATTGAAATATTACAAACATGTGAATCAACCTTAGCATTTAAACTAGCATTTTTATTCCTAAGGTTGTCCATCATCTCACGGCAAGTGCTTAGCTCACTAGATAATTTTTCACATTTTTCAATTTCAAGAGCATAAGCCTTTTTAACCTTAACATGTTTCTTGTTTTCTTTAATTAGACAATCCTCTTGGGAATCCAAAAGGTCATCCTTTTCATGAATAGCACTAACTAATTCATTTAATTTTTCCTTTTGAGCTATGTTAAGGTTGGCAAAAAGGGAACGCAAATTATCCTCCTCATCACTAGCATTATCATCACTAGAAGACTCATATTTAGTGGAGGAGTTGGATTTAACCTTCTTCCGTTTGCCGTCCTTTGCCATGAGGCACTTGTGGCCGACGTTGGGGAAGAGAAGTCCCTTGGTGACGGCGATGTTGGCGGCGTCCTCGTCGTCGGAGGAGTCGCTTGAACTTTCGTCGGAGTCCCACTCCCGACAAACATGGGCATCGCCGCCCTTCTTCTTGTAGTACCTCTTCTTCTCCTTTCTTCTCCCTTTCTTGTCGTCGCCCCTGTCACTATCACTTGATAATGGACATTTAGCAATAAAATGACCGGGCTTACCACACTTGTAGCAGACTTTCTTGGAGCGGGATTTGTAGTCTTTCCCTCTCCTTTGCTTGAGGATTTGGCGAAAGCTCTTGATGACGAGCGCCATCTCCTCATTGTCGAGCTTGGAGGCGTCTATTGGTTGACGAGTTGGTGTAGCCTCCTCCTTCTTTTCTTCCGTCGCCTTGAATGCGACGGGTTGAGCCTCGGATGTGGATGGATCATCAAGCTCGTTGATCTTCCTCGAGCCTTCGATCATGCACTCAAAACTTACAAAATTCCCGATAACTTCCTCGGGGGTCATTTTAGTATATCTAGGATTGCCACGAATTAATTGAACTTGAGTGGGGTTAAGGAAAATAAGAGATCTTAGAATAACCTTAACCATTTCATGGTCATCCCATTTTACGCTCCCGAGGTTGCGCACTTGGTTCACCAAGGTCTTGAGCCGGTTGTACATGTGTTGTGGCTCCTCCCCTTTGCGAAGCCGGAATCGACCGAGCTCCCCCTCGATCGTTTCCCGCTTGGTGATCTTGGTGAGCTCGTCTCCCTCGTGCGCGGTTTTGAGCACATCCCAAACCTCTTTGGCGCTCTTCAACCCTTGAACTTTGTTATACTCCTCTCTACTTAAAGAGGCGAGGAGTATTGTTGTCGCTTGAGAGTTGAAGTGCTCGATTTGGGCCACCTCATCCTCATCATAATTCTTGTCCCCTACGGATGGTACCTGTGCACCAAACTCAACAACATCCCATATACTTTTGTGGAGTGAGGTTAGATGAAATCGCATTAAATCACTCCACCTAGCATAATCTTCACCATCAAAAGTTGGTGGTTTGCCTAATGGGACGGAAAGTAAAGGTGCATGTTTAGAAATGCGAGGGTAGTGTAGGGGGATCTTACTAAACTTCTTACGCTCTTGGCGTTTAGAAGTTACGAAGGGCGCGTCGGAGCCGGAGGTCGATGTTGATGAAGTGTCGGTCTCATAGTAGACCACTTTCCTCATCCTCTTTTGCTTGTCCCTACTCCGATGCGGCTTGTGGGAAGAAGATTTTTCCTTCTTCTCTTTGTGGTGAGAAGAAGATTTCTTCTCCTTCCCTTTGTTGGAGGAGATCTTCTTCTTCTCCCTCCTCTTGGTGCGGGACTCTTCCGATGAAGTGCTCCCTTGGCTTGTAGTGGGCGTTTCGCCGGTCTCCATCTCCTTCTTGGCGTGATCTCCCGACATCACTTCGAGCGGTTAGGCTCTAATGAAGCACCGGGCTTTGATACCAATTGAAAGTCGCCTAGAGGGGGGGGGGGTGAATAGGGCGAAACTGAAATTTACAAATATAAACACAACTACAAGCCGGGTTAGCGTTAGTAATAAAGAAATGAGTCCGCGAGAGAGGGCGCAAAACAAATCCCAAGCGAATAAGCAAGTGAGACACGGAGATTTGTTTTACCGAGGTTCGGTTCTTGCAAACCTACTCCCCATTGAGGAGGCCACAAAGGCCGGGTCTCTTTCAACCCTTCCCTCTCTCAAACGATCCACGGATCGAGTGAGCTTTCTTTTCTCAATCACTTGGAACACAAAGTTCCCACAAGGACCACCACAAGATTGGTGTCTCTTGCCTCAATTACAAGTGTGTTTGATTGCAAAGAATGGATCAAGAAAGAAGAAAGCAATCCAAGCGCAAGAGCTCGAAAGAACACAAGCAAATCACTCTCTCTAGTCACTATGGCGTTGTGTGGAAATTGGAGAGGATTTGGTTTCTTTGGTGTGTCTAGAATTGAATGCTAGAGCTCTTGTAGTAGTTGGGAAGTGGAAAACTTGGATGCAATGAATGGTGGGGTGGTTGGGGTATTTATAGCCCCAACCACCAAATGTGGCCGTTGGGAGGCTGTCTGCACGATGACGCACCGGACAGTCTGGTGCACACCGGACAGTCCGGTGCCCCCTGCCACGTCATCACTGCCGTTGGATTCGACCGTTGAAGCTTCTGACTTGTGGGCCCGCCTGGGTGTCCGGTGCACACCGGACATCTACTGTTCCTTGTCCGGTGTGCCGGAGTGGGCGCGCCTGCCATCTGCGCGCGCAGAGCGCGCATTAAATGCGCGGCAGAGAGCCGTTGGCGCGGAGGTAGCCGTTGCTCCGGAGTCGCACCGGACAGTCCGGTGAATTATAGCGGACTAGCCGTTGGAGTTTCCCGAAGCTGGCGAGTTCCTGAGGCTGACCTCCCTTGGCGCACCGGACACTGTCCGGTGTACACCGGACAGTCCGGTGAATTATAGCGGAGTCGCCTCTGGAAAATCCCGAAGGTGGCGAGTTTGCGTTGGAGTCCTCTGGTGCACCGGACACTGTCCGGTGTACACCGGACAGTCCGGTGCTCCCAGACCAGAGGGCCTTCGGTTCCCACTTTGCTCCTTTGTTGAATCCAAAACTTGGTCTTTTTATTGGCTGAGTGTGAATCTTTTACACCTGTATAATCTATACACTTGGGCAAACTTAGTTAGTCCAAAGATTTTGTGTTGGGCAATTCAACCACCAAAATTATATAGGAACTAGGTGTAAGCCTAATTCCCTTTCAAAATGCTTATGGTGCATCATGCATCATCATTTAGTTGAATAGAAAACTTTTCTATTACTTATTTTCTAAAATAATTCCTGGTTTTCAAAATTCAGTTCTCAATTTTCAACACTCAAGTATAATTTGAGATATCTGTATTTGCTATTTTATTTCTTCATGTATTTATTTTATTATTATTTTATTTTTTGTCATACAAATTTTGGGCCTTACAAATCCTACCCCCATTAACAAAAATCTCGTCCTCGAGATTTGTAAGAAAAGGGGGCAAACCATGTTATCTCAGAACATATGCACAAACAAAATCTCAGCATGCAAAATTTATTAGCAACACGTAGGGTCAATTAGACCTTATTATTCCTCCTAAAATAGATCATACTAACCACTAACTAAAGTAACATTTAACTAAAATAGTAATATATATATATATATATATATATATATATATATATATATTTATTTATGTAGCTTGGTGGAGCCGGTGGTGGTGGAGGTAGTGGGCGTTGTTGTTGTTGTCTTTCCAACCGTGCTTGCCTTATTTCTTGACGTATCTCCAGCCGGTCCTGACGTATTTCTTGGCGTTCTTGTCTTATCTGATTTTGCATTTCGGTAACCATGTTCGCCATTTGTTGTATTACCATCATTTGGGCGGCAACCACTTGATCGATTCCAACCAGTGGAGGATCTGTAGGATTCATTTCTGTTTGCTGTTGTCTGATAATCTTCCCTTCCTGGTATTGACCATGAGAGTTAGAAGCATATGGTAGGATAGTTTTGCAATGGAAAGTATTTGGTAAGTAGAATGAATAGGCTAGTAGTTGTTTATGATCTGAAGATTCTTTAGCAGGGCTTAATCTTTGTTTTATGTCCAGATTGGGGTAACTAGTCGTATAAGGCGAATATCCAAAGGTAGGATAGCATTTTATCAAGATGAGATAGTCTACATGATGTAGGTTAAAAGTTTGTTTGATGTATGTGGGGATGGATAGGTTATACCATTCATCATGACTCTATGGGTTGGGTTAGCTTTTATGCTCCTGGTTGTGTTGGTCTAATGTGCTAAGTTATGTTAACACCTGGCTAGTAGGGTTCAAGTACCATTAATCTGTCTGAGTAGACCACATTTGTTCAGATCACATTAGATTGGATCACATTAGATTCTATAATCCTATTTAAGAATATCATTTAGTTAAGCATATCAAGCTGGCCTTATCTTTATGAAATTCTAGTATATATATATATATTTATTTATTTATTTATACACCTGAAATTCTTTTTTGTGCCATTAGCAAGTGTGATATAGAAACATGGGTACATCATGTTTTAGCTATTTGGTGAATGATGACATAGAATGAGTGTACTATGGCATAATCGAGCTTCCTTTGGGGGTCTGAATTAGGGACCATCGGTTGTGGTGTTAGATGCCATTATCAGTTGGGATAACAATTGCGGGTACACCGGGTAGGTAGGTTAAATAGAGTTTTACTTTGCTTTTGGGATAAATGGGTTGGGCAACCTATAACATAGGCTAGGTCGTGGTTTCACGGACGAGTTGGTCTAAGACACCCGTTTAGGTTTAAAACCCATTTATAATAATATGGTCCAATCTATGTTACTAGTATTAAATAATTGTTTAAGTAACTTCCTTTAGATCATATCAGATTAGGAAGGGTCTAGGTTAGACTAGATATAACTAGATTAGACTAGTTATGATCTACTAAATTTATTTTGGAATAGATCATGTTTGTTACACTATTATGAGTTAAGCAAAGTGGTGGGGATAAGTATGCTTATTATGACAAGATGAGTCTCTTAATAATAAGATAGAATCTTTTGAGATCACTGAGATAATATAAAGTCTTTTCAAGATAAGATGAATCTATTAAGGTAAGAAAGAATATTTTAACATGAGATGGATCTATTAAGATAACAGAGAGTCTTTTAAGATAAGATAGATCTATTTAAAATAGGTACACTGTAATGGAGGACAAACTAGGTTGTTTAGTTATCTTATGAATTTTATTTATTTATATTTATGCCTATACGTATATGTAGATGTAATTGTGGACGTCACTCCACGACTTATCACACTCAATCAAAGATCCAAATCAGACAAATATCATAAGAACAAACACTCAAGCGTATAGATACCTATAAAAATAGTTTTGTTTTTGTTCCTAAGAGTAGGTCTCCTATTCAAAAAGTCACTTTAGGCACAGGATTTCAAAGTGTGAAATCCACTTTTGTCTTTAGAAGGAACATGTAAGAATAATCAGAGTAAAGCGGAAATAAATGAGAAAAGATTAAGAAAAGTTTAGATAAGAATCAGAGTAAGGTAAGTAGGTAAGGTTTTGTCCATTTCTATCTAGATTTCGTCCTACAGTCAACATTCCTCTGATACCACTTCTGTCACACCCGGATTTATGGGACAGAGCCGGGTCTATCTCATATATGCGCCAAAGAAGACAACACATATAATAATAGAGTGTATAGAGATAAATGTCAAAATATAATAATAGTACTTATTACATAGCAGAAGTCTTACAAAATAATAATATAAAACGAACTAAAGTCTATCCTTGGCGCCATAATGTCAACTGGAAGACGCCACCTAGATCGAATCGAACTCCTCGTTGTGTGGCTCCTCTTGAACCACCTGTTCTTTTCTTATGGGGGCTGTGAGACAGCAAGGGTGAGCTCACACATGTTCATCGCTCAACAAGTTATGGGGAATAATGTGGCATAAACTCACCAAAGGTGGGAGTTCATGTGATGTGTAAAGCTGATCAACAATAGGGGTTAAAGTTGAGCATTGCTTTTAATAAGTTGGTCAGATTTTATTAGCAGTTACTAAGTGTAAGTAAATACCAAACCATAATAAATAATAGAACAAAATTAATAAATAATCCCATGAAATTCAAATGACCAATTGAATTTAAGTTCCATAAATTAATCATGTGAGTGTCTGAGTCGCTCATGACCGTGAGCACGACTAGTATACCAGTTTTACACTCTCCAGAGGTTGTACCCTGTACCCACAAGTCGTGTATCTCATGTTGCCAGGGTTTGCAAGGCCCTTAGACACTACCGAGGTGAATGGCTAGGGATCCACTACGAGGCCTTTACAAAGTTCCACTAGCTTCCGAAAACCCGCTACAGTTTATGGGACGAGCACTTGCAAGAATCCCTCGCCTGACCACCATCGCAGCAAAATCAACCCGAGAACCTCCCTGCATGCAACTCCCCTACTACCCTTGCCCCTTTCGGGTAAGGTAGTCTTCCACTAGCTTTCCTAATTAGTCAGCCAAGGGCGTCCCATACCACCCTTGTGGTGGCACTGTTTTCCCAGGTGGTTCTCCATGTTCCCATTAACATAATGATCTTATCATGAACAGTAAATAATAAACTGATAATAAAAGTGTGAACATGAGTAATGTATATCTCTATACCCAAAACCACATAAAGCAATAGCATATACTACCCAAAAGTTCAGTGGTAAAACAAGGTATAAAGGTAGCCAAAACTAGGGTAACCTATTGGATCCCATCAAATTAACCTATGCAGATCATTATGATTAATAAGAACATGACTGAGTAAAAAAGAAGTGATCAAGGGCACAACTTGCCTGGGACTTGAGATTCCAGGTACCAGGATGAACTTTAGGTGACTTATGACCTCACTGCTAATCGTAGCAATACAAACAAACATGGTATAGACAAAATTAACATCACACCAAACATGTATACAAAATACATATTAATAATCTACGTATTAAAATAAGATCATAGGAACATGAATCATTAATTTTGGAGTTACAAATTTTAAGTTATGAATTTCCAAAGGTTTTCTGCATTTGATACAAGATTAACTAAGGAATAAACTTTATTATTGTTTTCATATCAAACTAGAGACACTAGGTGATAAATAATAATATTACAAAATTTTAGAAACTAGAATGGATCAATTTGGAGTTCATATGAATTTTCTAGGATTTATACAAATTCTAGCACTTATTTTTATATTAAAAATCTATTTTCTATTTATTTTCTTGGATTTTCTAATCTATTGGGTTGGGCGTCAAATACTAGAGAAGGCAGGGTCTCTGGCGCAAGAATCTGCAAGACACAGCGAATAGTTCCTGTGGATGTCGGGTTTATTCTAAAATAACGGAGGGACTCATGTGCAAAACTGACCCGCGAAGAGGTACGCAGCGCTCTCGTCCGTCCGATCTAAGATGTGCGCACCAGATTAGATCTGGCCGCCCGCGAAGCGTTACGCAGCGCCAACCGTTTGTTCTGCGATCTATGGTTCGGATTTGAAGACTTCTTCGATTGATCTGGTTTGCCCGATTGGATCGAAGGGACCCGAATCAGCCCAGGTCGCATCGTTACGTTGGGCGCGATCATGGTCGTCCCAGACAGATCGGACGACAGGCAGTCATCTTCTCCCCCCCGTCGAGCTATCCTATGGCGGCACAGTACCCTGAGCGCGGCGGAGGATATGCCAGTGAACTCATACCCGGTGATCCCGAGCGCCCATTACCAATTCTACTAGCACTAAATGAAGTGTACGGCCATGCGAACATGGAGGGCGGGTACTTACCGAAGGTTACTGCGCAGAAACTTCCGGCGACGGCGCGGTGCGGAATCGGGGCGTCGCGCGACCGACGGCAAGAAATTGGGGCGGAGCTAGCGATCAATCATGGGTAGCGCGGCCACTAATGTCTTTCCCTGAGCCTGAGGGAGGTCTCCGACCACACCGACAATGCAGACGACGACCAGACCAGAGGTTCCCCCGCGGAAGATCTTCTTCCTCACAGCGGGGGTGGCGGTGTTGGTTTGCTCTAGGGAACTAGGCTCGCGCGAGGAGATGGCAGGGGAGAGGAATGGGTCACGGGGGTGCTCCTTTATCTCCTAGGCCCCGGTTCGGAGAGAGAGAGAGAGAAGGTCGCCCATGACCCGGCCATGGCGGCGACTTTTACGCCCGTCGTTGCGAAGGAGACGGACGCACTGACATGCGGGACCCGCTCTCCAGTGGGCACGACACGAACGTGGATTCGGTTATAGACAGGTGGGAGCTACCCAGTCAGCGACGGCTTATCGTAGGCGCGATTATGCGGCCGACCAGTGGGCTCCACATGTCGGCGCAACCGTGAGTTAAGCGCAACGATGGTGATGAGAAGCTGACCGATGGGCCCCAGGCGTGAGTCGGCTGCGTGCGCGCGAGTGTGAGGGGTTTGGGCCACGCGGTATACCCCTCCTGGCGGGCCGAATTGGTGGGTTTTGGCCCAACAACAGGATTTTTCCTATTTTATTTTTCTTTTATATTTCTGTTTTATTTTCTTTTCATTTTCAAATTTCAATTTGAATTCAAATGTTGTAGTGAACTTGTACTCAAATTAAAAATACAAAATAAACATACTAGTATGGACAGATTATATTTACTTATTTATTTTGTATAACATCTTTCCTTCTTTTCTCAAACCCCAAATTGTAAATTATGTCTAAATTCCAATTTTGGTCATTAATATACTCCTACCAATATCATTATTATTATTATGAAATGCACACATAATAAACTCCAAGTTGATGAATAGATATCTATTTATTCTAATTAATTTATTTGTTTGATAAATGTTTGAAATATGAAGCACACTCATACTATTTCTTTCATTTTAGGAAAATAGTATTTTGATTGTGGGACAAGAATTTAAAGTTACTTCAAAATTAACTATTCATGCAAATAAATGCTTATGGTGCATCATGCATCATCATTTATTTGAATAGAAAACTTTTCTATTACTTCTTTTCTAAAATAATTCCTGGTTTTCAAAATTCAGTTCTCAATTTTCAACACTCAAGTATAATTTGAGATATCCGTATTTGCTATTTTATTTCTTCATGTATTTATTTTATTATTATTTTTTCATACAAAATTTGGGCCTTACAAATATAGTGGTTGGTAACACATGATCCATAACTCTGTTGTAGTATGGCAACTAAAATCTAAAAGAGACAAAGAATATAAGATAAAATATTCATTGAATGACCAATCAATGCATGAAACGTCAAACCTAATTCGTTTGCAGTCGGATATTCATCGTTATGTCAGTCTTTATTATTTTGGTATTGTTCTTGCATCACAACTTTAGTTCAATATATCAATTTGCTAGAAAAGAGACTCATAAACTAAAATAATTTATAATGATCTAGAATTCTTATTCTGTATCGAGTGCTTAACCTTGATAACATTATATAATATTTTTATCATATATTATTTATAAATTGATTGGCCCCCTTATATCGTAATCCTAGCTCCACCCCTGCATGCGAGAGTAGTGATGACAATAAGCACGCAGAGCTGAAGGCCTCGTTCCATATGTGGAACACCGGTATTTGGTATCCCTGGTGTTGGGGACTTGTTCTCAAATGCTATGAATTAAGAACAAGGCAACACAAAATGTTAAATGTTAATATCCTTCGTCCTTCGAAGCATTATTTCCCTAAGGACATAATGATTTTCGGACGAAGGTTATGAAGGACATACCTTCATCAGCATAAAATATAATAATGAAGAAGGAACCATATGAAACATAAAAGATAACATAAACAATTATGTATTATTGCCGACTCATTTCTATTTTTATTTTATTATTATGGAAAAATAGAAATGATATCAAATTACAAATGCACCTTCAGCTCGTGAGAAGGTAAATGTACAAGCGTGACACAAGAGCCAATGCCAAATCAGTGTAAACAGTACGGGAGAACTGTTCATCTATTTATAGGCACGGGATGCAACCCGTGTAAAATTACATTAATGTCCTTTACATTTATCAATAACTCTATCGTAATTCTCCGAGGTCTAATTTGGCTTTTCATCTTTAAGTCGGTTCCCCTTTCCTGTTGCCATGCCGAAGCTTTTCTGCGCATAGCTTCGTGATTGTTTTAACCTTCGTCATGATCGCCTTCGCATCTCACTCAAGCTTCGTCTTACCTGTTCACATATTTCACTTGGAAAACATTGTCAAATTATGTTTTTGAGGACCTTTGGAAGCCGAAGGCCCCCAACAGTAGCCCCTCGCAATATTAATTTACTGGAATGATGAATTCATATTGCGACATGGACGAAGGCTCTAAGCCGAAGGTCCGAAAAAACACCTTCCCTTTGCTAGAATAGCAACAATCATTGACAAGCGGGACCCTCCAGTTTTCAACGCGCTCAGCGTATAAATAAGAGCTCACGACGAGTTTATTTGGCACGCTCTCTTGGCATCTGCTTGTACTCACCCAACTTTTAGCCTGCGCTCCACAACACTTGCTTGGTTTTTTAGATTTTTAAGCTTCGGCTTCGAGAGCACCTTCCCAGCGTTTGCAAGGATGTCTGAAGATAAAAAAGTTGTTGGTTATTCGAAGCTGAGTCTTTCTGAGGAGATGCATCTAGGCTTTCTTCGATCAATGTCAAAGACTAATACAGAGAAGATTACCAAAGAGATTTTGGAGGGTTTATCTGAAGATACTGGCGACAACGACAGTTATGATGTGGATAGTGGTGGTGAAGACTCCGAAGATCGACCTTGGCGACCAAGCCATGCGGTTTTTGGTAAATCAAGTATTAAAGAAAATCATCTTGTCAATATGAGGGGCAGATATTTTCGGGACTTGTCCGTTGTGAGGGCTGACGAAGGATTGAAAACTTGTCCGACTCCTGAGGAAAATGAAGTCGTGGTATTCCGAAGCTTCTTGAAAGCTGGACTACGATTTCCCTTAAGCAGTTTTGTTGTGGAAATACTGAAGATATTTGAAATCTGCCTTCACCAACTTACCCCCGAAGCAATCAAAGGATGAGCATCTTTGTGTGGGCCGTGAGAAGCCAAGGTTTGGAACCTAATGCGAAAAGTTTCTGCAACATTCATGAGTTATTGTACGAGACAAAACCCTGGGGTAAAGAACAGTATCATAACAATTTTGGCTGCTACAGCTTCGGCTCCCGATCTGGGTCAAGCTGTCCCGTGCCAACCTTTCGGAAGAGGTGGCCCGGCGACTGGATGACTGAATGGTTTTATGTGAAGAATGACTGGAAAACACGGGAAGATATTAAAGATATCATTATGCGTCCTATCTGGCAACGCTTCGGCCTGCAGAGGCCGAAGGTGGAAATGAATGAAGCAGCCGAAGAATGCCAGAGAGCCTTCGGTGTTGTTTGCTCTTTTATTGGAACAAGGGATTTGGTCCAAGAACACATTGCCTTCAGAGTATGGCCACTTGCAGAAAAATGGGAAATGCCGAAGGAGACCATTAAAGAAACTGACGAAGGTGGACTAGTCAGGCTGAAATACACATTTAAATACGAAGATAAATTCGTTGAGCCAGATGATGACTGGTTGAAAAGTATTGAGGCCATCAGTGATGAATTACTTGGTGCATACTCAAAGGCCGAAGATACTGCATTATCAGTGGCCTTCGGAGGCCGAAAGAGGAAGAGGCTCAACCGAGTATTCGATGCAATTGGGTTTGTCTACCCCGATTACCGCTACCCAGCGTGGGGTCAAAAAAGGAAGAATACATCTTCTGCGAAGGAAACTGCTTCAGCCGCTCCTAGTGAGCCGGCGCCGAAGAGGAAAAGGGTAAAGGTTCTCACACACCGGCCACGTTATATCGAACCGGCCACAGTGCCTGAATTTTCCGGTGAGACCTCTTCGGCCACCGAAGCTAAAGAGCCAACTCCGCTGCCAAATATTGAAGTGTCGTCCAAAGCGCCAGTGACTGAAAAAATAGAAGAACCGAGGGCCGAAGAAATAAAGACATCAGAAGTCTTGAGTCCTTCGGCAAAAACTGAGATGACAAAAAGCCATAAGGGTCCAGCAGTGACCCCTAAAAGAAAAAGGATGGTTAATGTGCTAGATGTTTTAGAAACAGTCAAATCTTCAAGTACACCTCCAAAGAAAATTGTTAAAACTTCCGAAGTACACACTGAAGCCTTTGTCGCCGAAGCTTCAAAGCAACAGTCTGGAATTGAAACCGGGCCTTCAGAGCCCGCCAAGGTGAAATCCTTGGAAGCCGAAAAAACAGAAATAGCAGAACAAATTTTGGCTGAAGAAACTAGCACTGCTGCCCCCGAAGTGTCTTCCAAAGTATTTGATTATATTGTACGACATGCTTCGGGGAAGAAATTATCTGAAGAAGAGATTTTTGAAGCTAATCACTATGCCCGAGAACTGAAGTATCCGAAAGGGGCCTTAGTATTCAATGGCACAGACGAAGATGACTTCTTATACTGCCTCCCAGACAACAAAGAATTATCTGTCTGCCGGGAGATGGCTAGAAGTATGGGGTTTCCGAAGCTTGAAGCTGGACTCTGCGCTATGACGAAGGACGATCTTGCGGATAGCCTTGCATATAATAGTCTGAAGGTATGAGAATTGTATATTTGGAAATTTATAATTTTTGAATCATTCTTTTATTCTTATACTAGTTCCTTTTCATATAGGGCTTAATACTAGGCAATGCTTTGAGAGCGCAAAAGAATGCCGAAGACGAGAGCTATAATATTGCTTTCAACAACCTACGAACAGAGGTTATTAAGCTGAGGAACGAAGCTTTGGAAAAAGATAAAATTCTGCTTACATTGGTGGATAAAATAAAGGAAGACGAAGCTACCTCTAAGGCTCAAGCTGAAGCCCAAAAACGCGAAATTAAAGATCTTCGGAAACAGCTAGCCAGAGCTAAAGAAGAACGCATACTTGAAGAAACAAAACGAGAACTTAGTGATCAATGGGCAAATCATTTGGAAATAAATGTTGAGGAGCTTCGTGCATCCAAGAAAAGGTGCTATGACAAATCCATAGAATGTGCGAAGAAAATAAAATCCAGCTTCGCCAGCGTTGGTGCATTCTCTAGCGAAGAAAATTTTACAAGGGGTAATCCAGAAGGCCCGATTGAATGGATCAGTCAGGAAGCTGAGGCCTTCGAGGAAATCCTGAATAGCCGCGGAGACATATGCGCCTTTTTGGGTGCCAGGGGGATTTCTACTGTTTTGGAGAGGAAAGGCTGCGAGCATGTGAAATCTTTAGCACAATCCAAAGCTGCCTTATCCTCCGAAGATATTAAAGACCCCTCAGCCGAAGCAAGCCTGGTCGGTGGAAATTTTTTTACCGACATCTGGGATAATGGCGGCCGGGAAATGGCCCAAGAAATAATTCAAAAGAGCGAAAAAGGCATCCATGATGCTAGAAAAATAGCAGAAGCTGCTGAGAAAAGCGCGGAGCCCGAAGGGCAAATAGGTATTAACTAGTGGTTTTTATTCTGTTGTAATTTTTGTTTTCAAACTTTGTTCGCGGTTTGTAATAGTAATATAGTTGTATCTTCTCCTCCCTCAGAACCTGCTGAGGCATCTCCGGGCCCCCACCCGAAGGGGGACGACGAAATTAGAAAAATGGCTGAAGCCATCATGGACAAAGTTGTCGATCAGCTATTGAACGAAGCTGCAGAAGTAGTTCTTAGGGAAGATTAAATGCTATTGTAAAAACATTTGGAATGTAACATGTGTAATATATAATCTATTTATGGTTCAATTCTTTACGATGCATGAAATTTTGCATACATACCGTTTTTTGAGCCTTCGGCGAAAAAACACCTTCCCTTCTTTTCATGCTTCGTGAAGAAAATCTTTTATATATCACAACAATTTCCATACTTCTCTAATGAAGAATATCCAAGCTTCGTGAAAACATTCTCTGAAGCTATGAAAAAGTTTTATGTTGTCTCTCTAATGAAGCTACACTTCTTCTCAATTTATCTTGTGCCTTATCACGATTTTCTCTTTTTCAAAGCATTCTCCGAAGATCAATATTGTATCCCCTTCTTGTTCCACGTGCAATATGATGTATGATGCTTATGTTATGCAAAATGATGTGATGATGTTATGTTATGCAAAATGATATTTGTGCCGAAGATACACACATCCCTGCAGTAGAGCACACAATCTTTTTATATCAGCGCTGACTTTTCGTTGTAAGCCTCCTTTAGGAGCTTCTTCGCCTTTTACTTCAACGGAATCAGCGTTTATTTTTCGCTGTAAGCCTCCCTTAGGAGCTTCTTCGCCTTTTACTTTCAGCGGAATCAACGTTTATTTTTCGCTGTAAGCCTCCCTTAGGAGCTTCTTCGCCTTTTACTTTCAGCGGGATCAGCGCTTATTTTTCGTTGTAGGCTCAGAAAACTTACACTGCGCTCCCTTAGGAACGACTTTTTACTGCTTCGAATAAATTGCACTGTGTCCCTTAGAACAAATTTTTGATAATTCAAAGGTCCTTCGTGCCACCATAAATTCTTATGCTTCAGCAACTCAAGCCTATGGAGAAGATATATTTTCATTATGGCAAAAGGCGAAACTGTTACAAGAAATTGAAAACAATAAAAGACACTTAGACTTTCCATGATTGTTCCTTATTAACAAGAAAGTAATACTGAATGTGAAAATGCGAAAAAACTGCTGTCGAGGTAGGATATTTGTCAGTAAATGTGCTTCGACTCTGGCACAGTGCTATTGACTGTGCGAGCTTCGGACTCCTCTCTAAAGTCTCGCTGAAGATGAATATGCTGACTCCCTTCTGGCTGCTGACCTCGCTGCGTTGGTGGTGGCGGTGGAGGCTGTTGCCAAGATGCTTGGGGTTGACTTGCCGAAGCAACAGAAGTTGCAGGGTGATTGCCTACATATTCTGGAATGTAAGGCGAATGGTACGAAGCAGTGTGCATGACCTGCTTCGGCTGATTCTGTTGTGCTGCAGCTTCTGTTATCTCCTTTTTCTTCTGGATGGTGACATGGCACATCCTGGTGGTATGGCCCTTGTCTTCACCACAGAATAGGCAGTAAATTCTTCTTGGCTGATCCCCAAATCTTCCCCCGAAGCCCCTGGCGCCTCTGCCCCTTGGCGCTGGCGGCCAAACAGAGCTTTGCTGCTGCCCCGAAGCTTGCGAAGAGTATTGTGGCCTTTGTTGTTGGCTCCCTCTATCATCACTTTGAGTAGAGTTGTGAATTGACCTGACGTGTCTCGGATGAAATCTTCCTCCGAAGCCCCTGGTCATTTCAGAGAACCTGAATGCTTCCTCCCTTCTTTGGCGGAAATCATTGTCAGCTCGAATATACTCGTCCATCTTCTGGAGCAGCTTCTCCAAAGTTTGAGGTGGCTTCCTGGCAAAGTATTGCGCTGAAGGTCCCGGCCGAAGTCCCTTAATCATGGCATCAATGACAATTTCATTGGGCACTGTTGGTGCATGTGCCCTCAAACGCAGGAACCTTCGGACATACGCCTGAAGGTATTCTTCGTGGTGCTGGGTGCACTGGAATAAAGCTTGAGCAGTGACCGGCTTCGTCTGAAACCCTTGGAAGCTGGTTATAAACATATCCTTCAGCTTCTGCCATGAGGTGATTGTTCCTGGCCGAAGAGAGGAGTACCAGGTTTGAGCAACACTCTTGACAGCCATGACAAAAGACTTTGCCATGACTGCAGTGTTGCCACCATACGAAGATATGGTTGCTTCATAGCTCATCAAGAATTGCTTCGGGTCTGAATGACCGTCGTACATGGGGAGCTGGGGTGGCTTGTAAGACTGGGGCCACGGTGTAGCCTGCAATTCTGTTGATAGAGGAGAAGCATCATCAAAAGCAAATTTCCTTGATGGAAATCTTCATACCAGTCGTCCTCATTGTAGAAGCCCTCCTGATGTAGCTCTTTGCGCGGAGGCCTTCGGTTCTAGTCATCTTGAGCAAGATGACGAACTTCTTTCGAAGCTTCATCTATCTGCCTCTGAAGGTCAGCTAGACGGGCCATCTTCTCCTTCTTTCGTTGCACCTGTTGATGGAGCATCTCCAGGTTTTGGATTTCCTGGTCCAAGTCGTCCTTCGGAGGTGTTGGACTAGTGGCCTTCCTCTTCTGGCTTCGGGCCTCCCTAAGAGAAAGGACATCCTGATTGGGGTCCAGCGGCTGCAGAGTAGCAGCCCCTGTCGCTGAAGCTTTTTTCGGCGGCATGACGAAGGTGATGCTTGCCGAAGGTGTTGAAAGCTCAAGAAATGGAAGTGAGTTCACCGGAGGTGGGCGCCAATGTTGGGGACTTGTTCTCAAATGCTATGAATTAAGAACAAGGCAACACAAAATGTTAAATGTTAATATCCTTCATCCTTCGAAGCATTATTTCCCTAAGGACATAATGATTTTCGGACAAAGGTTATGAAGGACATACCTTCATCAGCATAAAATATAATAATGAAGAAGGAACCATATGAAACATAAAAGATAACATAAACAATTATGTATTATTGCCGACTCATTTCTATTTTTATTTTATTATTATGGAAAAATAGAAATGATATCAAATTACAAATGTACCTTCAGCTCATGAGAAGGTAAAAGTACAAGCGTGACGCAAGAGCCAATGCCAAATCAGCGTGAACAGTACGGGAGAACTGTTCATCTATTTATAGGCACGGGATGCAACCCGTGTAAAATTACATTAATGTCCTTTACATTTATCAATAACTCTATCGTAATTCTCCGAGGTCTAATTTGGCTTTTCATCTTTAAGTCGGTTCCCCTTTCCTGCTGCCATGCCGAAGCTTTTCTGCGCATAGCTTCGTGATTGTTTTAACCTTCGTCATGATCGCCTTCGCATCTCACTCAAGCTTCGTCTTACCTGTTCACATATTTCACTTGGAAAACATTGTCAAATTATGTTTTTGAGGACCTTCGGAAGCCGAAGGCCCCCAACACCTGGCTCTTCTGCGGCAGCTAGTGCAGGTTGCGGTTGTGTCTCAATTGGATGGGTGGGGAGATTGTAACACCCTAAATTTGGGGTATAAAATTTCTTCCTTATGATCATCCAAATTCAGGTGTTACTCTTCTCTATCTCACCCTAGTTTCTCTCTCTCTCTAGTTTTCTCTTTCTCTTTCTCTTTTAATTAGAATTAGTTGTATTAGCGAGGGATCATTTATTTTATTTTGCCCAAAACATATGAGTCATGGAATGTTGCATCATATTGAGCCTAAATATTCCTTGAATTGTTGCACATATTTGATTTGGTTTGAATTTGAAACTTGAATTGAATTTGAATTGAAAACCCTAGAGAAAATAAATAGAAAAGACAATAGAAATTTTAGGAAAAAGGAAAAGGCCATTTCGGCCCAAGCCAGCCCATTTAGCCTAGCCCGCGCGTGCGCTTGCGCATCCCCTGTACCAGCCAGGCGGGCCCCGCCTGTCGGCGCCAACCAGCGCGCTCACTCCTCTCCCTCTCTCTCTGTCCCATGGGCCAGTCCTATCGGCGTTGTTTCTCTTGCGCGCGCCCGCTCCCTCTCTCTCTCTGTCCCGCCGTCCCCACCTGTCAGCCCGTCTCTAACCTCTCGCCCACGATCTCCCCGCCGTGGACGCGCCCACAACCGCGCGTTCTCCATCCATGTCCGAGCCTTCGCGCCCCTTTTGAGCCCCGCGCCCTGCTCGCCCCCCTCCCCTCTCTCATTTGTGCCCTCTGTCCAGCCCCCTCGCCCTCTCTCTCGCTCTGCCTGCACGAACCGAGAGCTCCGCCACCGCCCGCCGAAGTCCACCACCTGTTCCGTGGCCGTTGTTGCGCCCGTGTCCCGTCCAGTGCCACGGTGAGCTTCGCCTTGCCGTCAGCTACTTAGGACACCCTTCGGTGTGCCCTCTCCATCCCTGTTGCGCCCGGTCTGCGCTCACCGGAGCGTTTTCTTGCGCAGCCGGAGTTCGCCACCGTCGCCCCGTCGAACCCCTGCGCCTCTGTCGTTGCTTCGCGACGCCAGCGCTTCTGCTCGAGGTGAGCAACCTGCCCGTGCCCTTAATTTGGTTATCCTCGCTCTATAGCTCGCGCGATTGCTCGTCGGAGCAATCCAGCGCCGTCGTTAGCCCGCTCCGCCGTGGTCTGCGCTCTCTGGTGCCGCCGCGCCGGCATGAAGGCCATGGCCGAGTTCGCCAGACCCCTCTGATTGCGCCTAGGCTAGTCCCCGAGCCTCTAGTGCCCTGCTGTGGCCGGTCTGCTCGTCTCCGGCGAACTCTCGCCACGGGACCGAGCGGCGCCACCGCGTTTAGGTCCGGCCCCCAGCCGTTAGATCTCGGGCGTCCGTCCGAGATCGGGCGATTTAGGTTTCATCAGTGCGGATCTGATCGCAGCACTTTGATATAGATCCAACCGTCCCTCTCTCTTCCCCCTCACCCGCGGCACTACCCTTAGGCCCGGCCGGTCAGCCCGCCCTTCGTGTGTGAATTTTGCTTAAGAACCCCCTGGTTTTAGGAAATCAACCCGCCGTCCTCTGTTTTAGCGCTTAGGTCCCTGGTTTATTGGATGGGTGGGGAGATTGTAACACCCTAAATTTGGGGTATAAAATTTCTTCCTTATGATCATCCAAATTCAGGTGTTACTCTTCTCTATCTCACCCTAGTTTCTCTCTCTCTCTAGTTTTCTCTTTCTCTTTCTCTTTTAATTAGAATTAGTTGTATTAGCGAGGGATCATTTATTTTATTTTGCCCAAAACATATGAGTCATGGAATGTTGCATCATATTGAGCCTAAATATTCCTTGAATTGTTGCACATATTTGATTTGGTTTGAATTTGAAACTTGAATTGAATTTGAATTGAAAACCCTAGAGAAAATAAATAGAAAAGACAATAGAAATTTTAGGAAAAAGGAAAAGGCCATTTCGGTCCAAGCCAGCCCATTTAGCCTAGCCCGCGCGTGCGCTTGCGCATCCCCTGTACCAGCCAGGCGGGCCCCGCCTGTCGGCGCCAACCAGCGCGCTCACTCCTCTCCCTCTCTCTCTGTCCCGTGGGCCAGTCCTATCGGCGTTGTTTCTCTTGCGCGCACCCGCTCCCTCTCTCTCTCTGTCCCGCCGTCCCCACCTGTCAGCCCGTCTCTAACCTCTCGCCCACGATCTCCCCGCCGTGGACGCGCCCACAACCGCGCGTTCTCCATCCATGTCCGAGCCTCCGCGCCCCTTTTGAGCCCCGCGCCCTGCTCGCCCCCCTCCCCTCTCTCATTTGTGCCCTCTGTCCAGCCCCCTCGCCCTCTCTCTCGCTCTGCCTGCACGAACCGAGAGCTCCGCCACCGCCCGCCGAAGTCCACCACTTGTTCCGTGGCCGTTGTTGCGCCCGTGTCCCGTCCAGTGCCACGGTGAGCTTCGCCTTGCCGTCAGCTACTTAGGACACCCTTCGGTGTGCCCTCTCCATCCCTGTTGCGCCTGGTCTGCGCTCACCGGAGCGTTTTCTTGCGCAGCCGGAGTTCGCCACCGTCGCCCCGTCGAACCCCTGCGCCTCTGTCGTTGCTTCGCGACGCCAGCGCTTCTGCTCGAGGTGAGCAACCTGCCCGTGCCCTTAATTTGGTTATCCTCGCTCTATAGCTCGCGCGATTGCTCGTCGGAGCAATCCAGCGCCGCCGTTAGCCCGCTCCGCCGTGGTCTGCGCTCTCTGGTGCCGCCGCGCCGGCATGAAGGCCATGGCCGAGTTCGCCAGACCCCTCTGATTGCGCCTAGGCTAGTCCCCGAGCCTCTAGTGCCCTGCTGTGGCCGGTCTGCTCGTCTCCGGCGAACTCTCGCCACGGGACCGAGCGGCGCCACCGCGTTTAGGTCCGGCCCCCAGTCGTTAGATCTCGGGCGTCCGTCCGAGATCGGGCGATTTAGGTTTCATCAGTGCGGATCTGATCGCAGCACTTTGATATAGATCCAACCGTCCCTCTCTCTTCCCCCTCACCCGCGGCACTACCCTTAGGCCCGGCCGGTCAGCCCGCCCTTCGTGTGTGAATTTTGCTTAAGAACCCCCTGGTTTTAGGAAATCAACCCGTCGTCCTCTGTTTTAGCGCTTAGGTCCCTGGTTTCTTTAGAATAGCCCCTTAGACTCTTATTTAATCACAAATTTAGCCCTAATTTCATATTTTAAACTTCAAAACTTGTTTATTTCATATCTTTTTCATATGAACTCCAAATTTAATGGTTCAAATTGCAAAATGTTCACAAGATTATTCTTTGTTCAAATAAAATATGATCAACTGTAATCTGTATACTTTAATGTGTACACTTAGAATATATGATTAAAGTATATGTTGATTTATTCATTTAATTTCAATAAATAAAAGGAGAATCCTAGGAATAAAGTATATTCAATCTTGTGAGATTAGTGTTATGCATTACTTGGATTTATTTTTGGCTTAACCTTTAGGCCTTAATGACACAAATAGAATTAGGAATGTAATTATGGATAATACTTAAAAGATAATCAAATTTCTAAATGAGAGTAGTTCATCTTATAATTTTAGATTTTCTTTGTTTTAATCATTACTTAACCCTTTTGATCTTGTTCCAACACTTAGAGAGTAATTAATCCCCAATTAGGATTAATCCATTTTATAACTTGACCTCATTCCCCTGTACTTAATACTATATCTTTTTGAGTTGTGTGCCAATGTTTGTACGTGTTTGATCTGATGTTCATTTTTACCTTCCAAATGTATTGAATGTATGCTCGCTTTACTTAGACAACGAGCAGCTCATGGTTCCTGAGTGTGTTGCCGAAGATCCCTCTGAGCAACAACCTGGTGAAGGCAAGTGTCCTCAGACCTATCATGTCCTACTTTACTTTATAATTCACTGTCCTGCATTACATTACTGAAACTTAAGGATTGACTAGTCTGTATTTACCTTACCCTTGTTTACCTTTTTGGGTTAATCATGGTTAGCTTATGCTATTGCTTTAACTTAATCAATGAACATGATGTGACCTTTTATGATACGATGATGTTATCCCGATGAGGTTCTTGTGATTACTTTAGGGGGCTCAGGCTGTTTCCTGAGTACCTCTCCGTAAGGACCTGTTTGGGGAGTGACAACCCAGGATAACAATGCAATTATGAGGGTGGAATGGTATGCCCTTAGCTGATTAATTAGAGGAACTAGAGGAGTAGTTGGCTTCGCCGTAGGGCCGTCAATGGGGTCCGGGCACATTACTTGCTCCGCCGAGGCTGGTTGCAAAGGTTCTTTGATTTAGTTTTGTTAGTCACCCTTCCTCTGGGGAGATGTACTGTGTTTATCAAACTGGAGAAACCTAATGGGCGGCTATGTCCTCTGGGAAATCTTTGTAAAGGCTACGTAGTGAGACCCTGCTAGGTCACCTTGGTAGTGATCAATGGGGAGGCTAGAACCCCAGGCAGAATGGGAATCATGGCTTGTGGGTAAAGTGTGCAACCTCTGCAGAGTGTTAGAAACTGGTATATCAGTCGTGCTCATGGTTATGAGCAGCCTTGGGATCCTCTTCGATTAGAAGAACTTTGATTACTTTTATGATGATGATTAACAATGGTGATTATAATTCTGATCTCTAGTATTTTCTCTTGGAGGGAGAGTACTTTTGGGTAAAAACTGGGTTATTACTAAAATTTGGCTATACTTATAGTAATAAAACTTGACCAACTAAAAGCAATCGCCTAACCATAACTCCACATACAGCTAGTCCACTTTAGCCAAACAGGACATTTGCTGAGTACATTGATGTGTACTCACCTTTGCTTTACAAACCACCCCACCCCAGTGTAACATCCCAAAAATCCCAACCCAAGGTTTGAAACCCTAACCTCCTAACCCCCCCTTATTTTATTTTCTCCCTTAACTCTACCCTTAGAACACCTCATCATGTGCATACCCTTGAAATAATAAGAGCACCTCACATAGACTATATTTATCACTCAAGATCATTTAGAGAATTTTTGATTCAAAGGAAAAAAACAAAAATAAACAAAAATAGAAAAAGGAAAAGAAAGGAATTAGAAATCAGAAAAAGAAAAGAAAAAGGAAAAACCTCCCCCCCCTCCTCGGCTGGGCCGTATTTGGCCCAACCCGCGCCGCGCCCGCGCTTTCCCCTTCCCCTCTCCCCGGCCCAGGCGGCCCAGCTCCGCGCACCACGTGCCCCGCTGACAGCTTGGCCCCACCCGTCAGCGACTCGCCTCCCTCCCTCTCGCGCTGCTCCCTCTCCCTGGCAGCTCGGGCCCACCTGTCAGCTTCTTCGTTCTCGCCCATGCCTCACCGGCGCATCCGCCGCCGAGCCCCTCTCGCCCCGTCGCCTCGCCATTAAGGCACGCCCGACCTCAGCGACCACCCCGCCATTGTACCCGTCCCCTCACCCCCCCCCCCCCCCGCCTACCCGAGCCGTCTCAATCGACGTTAGCGTCATTCCCGCCATCATGGCGAGCTCGTCGGTGCTCGCCGTCCCCTCCATCCCTCTCCCTCTTCCGGGCGCCAAAAAAAGGACCCGCCCGAGCCCTGTTCCCTCCACACCAGCTCCGGCCATCTCCTCCGCTTCCCCCGAGCCAATCGAGCTAGCGCCGCCGCACTCCCCCGTCGCTCCGGTGAGCCCCTCTCTTCCCTCCCAAGTGAGTTTTGGTCAAATTAGACTAGTGCTTGAGCTCCGCCACACGATCACGGTCACGAGGCACACCTCCCCGCCCCCTATTGCACACAATTGCGGCACCGGCGACCTCGCCGCCGTGGACACCCGCCACCGTGTCGCAGACCGGCCGCCATAGGCCCCCGCCGGTCAAATTAACTCCACCCTCGTGATCCCCTACACCCGCCCGTGCCTCGCCACCGCCTCCCCGCCGTAGAACTGGACCAACGGCGGAGAACCGCTGTGGGATTTCGTCGTCGGCCAGACTCTGGTCGAACCCCCCCCCTCTCCTTCCGTGGTCGTCCACGCCGTTAACCCCCCCTCGCTGGTGTGTGGGCCCCGCGCCACGGCGCCGTCCCCCGCCGTCTCCCCCTCGCTGCTGGGCCAGCCGAGCCGCAAGCGCGCTCGCGCCCAAGTGGGCCGAAATCCGCCCCCCGGCCCAGCAAGGCAGGAAATTCCTTTTCTTTTTATTTTTCTCTTTTCTTTTCCCATTTTCTCATATAGAATTATATGCTAATATTTATGTACCAAAAATAGTCCAAATAAATTATAGGGCACCAAAATAATGAGATATAAGAAATGGCACACCCCCACTAAAGTCACCATGATTGATGTATTGTTATTATCTGTGTTTGGTTAGCGGAAGAGGGATCCGATCCTCCGAAATTTATAGCTCCGGAAGAAGGGCAAGAACTCGACCCCTCCAAGATAAACCTCTTGTGCCAGGAAAGCTTCGACGAAGGGAAGTCCATCCTTCCCTTGATGCATTATTTACCTATTTCTCTCTACCACTACCTAAGCCTGGAATATGGGATGGGAATCGAATTGCATGGTGAGCATGAGAGAGCCCGCATTAACAATCACCTTTGATTACAAGATATGGGATAAGTAAAAGGGTGCAAGTAACATGTTTTCCAAAAAGTGTGCGATGAAGGGTATTCACCCTCATCACCTGGTGAGTAGGATGATCAGGGACTCCCTGGTTTAGGGGAGGGCCTAAGATGATGGTTCAGCTGGTTTAGGCGTGAGCAGAAGGATTGTCCTCTCATATAAGGACCGGTTTGTCATCTTTCATTACCTGTACTCATAAAAAGTACAACCACTCGAGGCTGTGTGGGCAGCCACTCGATCTGGACTCGTACGATCCAACCCTAGGGTTATGAAGGCTGTGGAGCACGTGGAGGATAAGGAGGGGGAATGATTTGTCTGGTTTGGACATGGCGGTGGCCTGACTCCTTCCGGTATAACCGTTAAGGTTAGGACGTGCAAGGAAGGAAAGAGTTTCGGATTCGGATCTCATTGGCCATGAGATCGCAGAGCCGGACTAGTGGGTAAAGTGTACCCCTCTGCGCAGAGTCTAAACCTATTCGAATAGTCCGTGTCCACTGGTATGGACGAGTCTGGTATGGTATGACAATTAGTGTTTCTACTACAACCGGGAACAGGGAAATGGGTGTGTGTTTCTGGAAAGAAAGTAGTACCACGGGAGCGGGAAGCTCAGTGGTGGTCAAGCAAGTGTCATTTCTATTGTCTTGGGAAAACCTTAAACAACTAGTACTGCCTTTCTCTGAAAAAGTATGAGTGACTTCAACTCCACCATATGAAGCATGTACAATATAGGTCACTTTCTCTTTATGGGAGCCAGGTGGGCTTTCGGAATACCTAGTGTATTCACCCAGATTTATTTATGTTTTTCAGCAGCTGAAGACTTCTTTTCTGCTATGCTTGATTGAATGGGCTGTGTCTTCACCCAGTTCTGTCTGTGGCCTGGGCTAATTTATTTTCCACTGCGCTTTATGATTTTCGGCTCACTCTCGAGCTTGTATCCCCCGGTATTGTAATAACTTTACTCAGACTCTGTAACTATTTGAAGTAATGAATGTGGTTACTAGCCTCCTGGACTAGTAATTGTATCACATTTGAGTCCCAAAGGATCGGGACGCTTCAGTTGGTATCGGAGCCTATAGGACTGGCCGTAGACCGCAGCCCTGACCTTAAAAAGTTGCCTTAACAAGAGAACACCTCTTACCCCCAAGAAACACTCTCTCTGCTTTCCCCGATATTAACAGACCCTTCTTTTCTTCTACCAGATGGAAGGCCCCTGGGTTATTAGGACATCCTACTGCTCAGAGGAGGAAGGCTTTCCTCACCTTCTACGAAGTTGCGCGCTACGCATGGGGATCCACAAGAAGCCCGAATATGTCTGGAAGGAATACCGCGAAAATGGAGTGGAAAAGTGCTCTATGGTAGTCTACCTGGGAGAAAGCTGAAACTACCCAAACCACCCTCCCTTCCAAGTCACCTTCATCGGGCACCACTTCCCAGACACTTGCCAGAGTGTTGCCCGAAAAGCCCTTAAACAGCTGTGCCAAAACTACAGCTGAGAGATCTCTGAGACCCCCCTTCGATATTTTCCACCCAGCAACAAAAATACCCCCACCTGGAGGAAAAGACTCTAGGCTCTGTCAGGAGGAGACCCCACAGAAGATGACCCCACCATCGTCTACATGGCCGGATACCTCCACACCCTCGACAACCACTACGATGATCTCTCCTCCCACTGCACCCACCTAAACTCCTGGGTGGAAAGCCTATAGCAGCAAGTCAAAGAGCTTAAGCAAGAGAAGGCATCTCTCCAGGAGTGTCTCGACATAGCAGAAGGTGAGGAGGCCAACACCCGTGAGGCCTATCGAACCTTAAAGATGGACTATGACAAGAAGCTAAAGAAGCTTGCTCCCAAGAAGAAAATCCAGAAGAAGACCACCAACCGAGGGTGTCAAACGGAGAAGAAGAAGAAGAAGACCCCTCCAGCCCCACCTCCCCCCAGGATAGATGATTGGTCCGACGCCGAGGATATATCCCTAGCAAGCCTTGATGATCTTCTCAAGGAATTTGGGGATACTTTAGAGAAAGAGTTCGGTAGTACCTCAGGGAACGCTCTCGTGTAGTACAGCCTGTAGTAGCCATATGCTTGTAATGTATTGGTGTAATGAATAAAATAACTTGGTTGAAAACAATTTGCATGTGCATAATAGTGACTCTCTTCCCTGGCAGATGGCTTCGGATAAAACCACGCCTACCGCCTCCGGGATTGGAGCAGGGTTTCCCCTGAGAGCTGAAGGGGAAGCCGATAGAAAGGAAAGTGAAACCCACCTCCCCGCACCTCCGCAACTACCCTTAGATCTAGCCCAAGTTCTAGCCAATCAAACCCGACTCATCGAGGTCCTCACTCGAAGTATGGAAAATCAACGACCGAATGGTGGAAGACCGCAGACAGAATGGGGGATTTCCTGAGACTCAAGCCTCCCACACTTGCCGGGTCTAGCAACCCCCTCGATGCAGACGATTGGATGCGCACGATTAAAAGAAAGCTGTAAGCCATCGGATGTCCAGAAAATCAGCGTGTTCAACTGGCTGCCCACTAACTTTCTGGGATGGCCTTAGCTTGGTGGGATACCTTCAACGTCACCATCAGAGATGCTACCTGGGCAGAATTTGAAGCAACTTTCCGGGAGCACCATGTGCCCCAAGGGCTCGTTCAACTTAAGGAGGACGAGTTCCGAGAACTGACTCAAGACGAAAGATTTGTCAGCGAATATGTGCACAAGTTCATAGAGTTAGCCCGCTACGCGCCTGATGACGTCAGTACCGAGGGCAAAAAGATGGCCCGTTTCTTGAAGGGACTCAGGCCAGAACTCAAGACAATTCTGGCTAGCCAAGACTTCCTCAGTTTCTCTCACCTTTCCAACAAGGCCATGCAAGTTGAAAGGGCAAAGGAGGAAGAAAAAGGGCATCTCAAAAGAAAGTTCCAAGTTCTCCGGGCTCAGCAGCAAGACCGGCACCAGAAGACTCGATCATTTGGATTTCCACCCAAGGGACCAAACTTCAGTAGACCAGCTGGACCCACCCCGTCACGGTTCAGCCAGCAGAGTCAGAGCTCCTTCCATGCCCCCTCAGTTGCAAGCAACCAACCCCCGGCGAATGCATGTTGGCACTGCGGTGATCCCAGTCACTTCAAAAACAACTGTCCGCAGCTGAAGCCACCAGGACCCGCCTACTCCAACTCGGTGAATGGCCCCAAGAATACCTCGGCATCCACCCCCAAGGCGCCCTCCTCCGTCAGCCAGCAGAACAAGACCCAGTATCAAGGAAGGGCACGAGTGAATCACGTCGATGCCCAGGAGGCTCAACAAGCTCCAGGAGTAGTGCTCGGTGAGTTCCTTGTTGAATTTACTCCCGCTACCGTACTTTTCGATTCTGGAGCATCCCACTCCTTCATAGCCACTAGTTTTGTGGAAAAGCATGGCATTCCCTCTACTCCTCAAGGGATTCCTTTGGTCATCCGAACCCCAGGGTCAGACCTTCTATGCCAGCTCAAATGCTCCCAAGTCAGAATCCTTTTAAGTGGGGTAGTATTCTTGGCAGATTTAACCGTCTTGCCATGCAAAGGAATTGATGTGATCTTAGGGATGGATTGGTTAACTAAACACAAAGGCATCATCAATTGCGCAGACAAGACAGTCCTCCTCACAGACCACCAAGGAAAGTCAGTCTCTTGTCAGGCCCATCCACCCGCCAATGATCCAATGATGTTCAGTCTAGCAACAGGAAGTGTATCAGTGGTAGAAGAATTCATAGATGTGTTTCCAGAAGAGTTACCAGGAATGCCACCAGAAAGAGAAGTGGAGTTCTACATAGATCTGATCCCTAGGACGGCACCCATCGTGAAGAGACCATACCGCATGGCTCCCACCGAGTTAGCAGAACTGAAGCTTCAAATCGTAGATCTTCAGCAAAAGGGATACATTCGTCCTAGCTCATCCCCTTGGGGAGCACCAGTCATGTTCGTCTCTAAGAAAGATGGAAGCATGAGAATGTGTATTGATTACCGATCGTTGAATGAAGTCACCATCAAGAACAAGTATCCACTTCCTCGGATCGACGACCTCTTCGATCAGCTTCAAGGGGCCAAGTACTTCTCCAAGATAGACCTAAGGTCTGGTTATCAACAATTGAGGATCAAGGAAGCAGACATCCAGAAGACTGCATTTGTCACCTGATACGGACAATATGAATTCACAGTGATGTCGTTCGGACTGACAAACGCACCCGCCTTTTTCATGAACCTCATGAACAAAGTGTTTATGGAAGAGCTGGATAAGTTTGTCGTAGTCTTCATTGACGACATCCTTATCTACTCCAAGAACCACGAAGACCATAAGCGTCACCTTCGGATCGTCCTCGGAAAACTCAGGGCACACCAACTTTATGCCAAACTCAGTAAATGTGAATTCTGGTTGGAAAAGATAGCCTTCCTTGGGCATATCTTGACCGCAGAAGGAATAGAAGTGGACCCTTCCAAGGTAGAAGCAGTATCCAAATGGAGGCAGCCCTCAAATGTCAGTGAAGTTCGAAGCTTCCTGGGAATGGCAGGATATTACCGCCGCTTCATCAAAGGATTCTCCAGCATAGCAAGACCTATGACCGAGCTTCTCAAGAAAGACCATAAATTTGTGTGGACCCCAAAATGTGAAGGAAGTTTCCAGATCATAAAGGAGAAACTCACAACCGCACCCGTTTTGACACTACCAGATATCCATCAGGATTTTGTCGTCTTCTGTGATGCCTCGAGGCAAAGCTTAGGGTGTGTGCTGATGCAAAACAAGAAAGTCATTGCTTATGCATCGTGCCTACTTAAGCCGCACGAACAGAATGACCCCACCCATGATTTGGAATTGGCAGCCATAGTGCATGCTTTGAAGATATGGAGGCATTACCTAATCGGGAACAAATGTCACATTTTCACCGATCACAAGAGTCAGAGGTATATATTCACTCAACCAGATCTCAACCTCCGTCAGCGAAGATGGCTGGAGCTGATCAAGGATTACGACCTGGAAATTCATTATCACCCCGAAAAGGCCAACGTGGTAGCAGACGCCCTCAGTCGAAAACCATTCGAAATAAAGGGACCAACTTTTTAGAAGATTGGAAGAAAGAATCAGCTCAACTAAATACATGTCTGGGAAACAGCGACAGTCTCAAAGTCAGACCAATGCTGGAAGACCTCATATGCAAATCTCAATGCCTAGACCCAGAGACAGCAAAACTTGTGGAAAGGGCCCGCAAGGAACAACTCCCGGACCTCAGGACAGATGAACAAGGAGCCCTTTGGTTCAAAAATCGTCTATGTGTACCAAAAGGGGAAGCACGAGAGGTCCTGCTCGAAGAAGCTCACAACTCAGCCTACTCCATCCACCCAGGGACTACCAAGATGTACCTAGACCTCAAAACCAGATACTGGTGGAGAGGGATGAAGAAAGAAATAGCTCAGTATGTGGCCCGGTGTGACATCTGCCAACAAACGAAGGTCGAGCACCAAAAACCTGCAGGCCTTTTGCAACCCCTCCCGATACCTGAATGGAAGTGGGAAGAAATAGGCATGGACTTCGTAACCGGACTACCCCGGACACAAAAAGGGAATGATTCCATCTGGGTAATAATAGATCGCCTCACCAAGGTAGCCCATTTCATCCCAGTGAAAACTACCTTTGGAGGAGCCACCCTTGCCCGGATTTATCTCAAGGAGATAGTCAGACTCCATGGCATCCCAAGGAAGATAGTGTCAGATAGGGGAACCCAGTTCACATCCAAATTCTGGACAAGCCTTCAGAAAGCTATGGGCACCAAGCTAGATTTCAGTACCGCTTATCACCCTCAGACAGATGGGCAGACAGAAAGAGTCAACAAAGTCCTCGAGGATCTATTAAGAGCATGTGTGCTAGCATTTGATAGAAGTTGGGAATCCAGTCTACCCTACGCAGAATTCTCATACAACAACAGCTATCAGGCCAGCATCAAGATGTCACCGTTCGAAGCATTGTATGGACGGAAATGCCAGACCCCTCTCATGTGGTCCAACGTAGGGGAAAAGCACTAGAAGGACCTGCCTTTGTCAAGGAGGCGGAAGAGAAAGTTGCTCTGATCCGCAGAAGGTTACTTGAAGCTCAGAGTCGGCAGAAGAGTTATGCGGACAACAGGCGGAGGTAACTCAAATTTGAGGAAGGAGACTTTGTCTACCTCAAGGTTTCTCCAATGTGTGGTGTCAGGAGGTTCCAAGTAAAAGGGAAGCTAGCACCGCGATTCGTCGGTCCCTATCCCATCATTGGCAGGGTTGGACCCGCAGCATACCGTCTTGAATAACTGGAATCCATGTCCAACATCCACAATGTGTTTCACGTATCCCAGCTCCGCAAATGCCTGCAAGCACCAGAAAGTCACATCGAAGAAGAGGCAGTGTAGATTCAGAAAGACCTTCAGTATCGTGAGAAGCCGGTGAAGATTCTTGATTCAGCAGTCAGAAAGACCCGCACCTCAGAGGTGAAGCTCTGTAAAGTTTAGTGGAGCAGAGAAGGAGAAGAGGAAGCTACCTGGGAGAGTGAGGACTCCTTGAGGAGGGAACACCCTTATCTTTTCTCAAATCCAGTCTAAATCTCGAGGGCGAGATTCCTTTAAGTGGGGTAGGTTTGTAGCATCCCAAAAATCCCAACCCAAGGTTTGAAACCCTAACCTCCTAACCCCCCCCCCTTATTTTATTTTCTCCCTTAACTCTACCCTTAGAACACCTCATCATGTGCATACCCTTGAAATAATAAGAGCACCTCACATAGACTATATTTATCACTCAAGATCATTTAGAGAATTTTTTATTCAAAGAAAAAAGAAACAAAAATAGAAAAAGGAAAAGAAAGGAATTAGAAATCAGAAAAAGAAAAGAAAAAGGAAAAACCTCCCCCCCTCCTCGGCTGGGCCGTATTTGGCCCAACCCGCGTCGCGCCCACGCTTTCCCCTTCCCCTCTCCCCGGCCCAGGCGGCCCAGCTCCGCGCGCCGCGCGCCACGCTGACAGCTTGGCCCCACCCGTCAGCGACTCGCCTCCCTCCCTCTCACGCCGCTCCCTCTCCCTGGCAGCTCGGGCCCACCTGTCAGCTTCGTCGTTCTCGCCCATGCCTCACCGGCGCGTCCGCCGCCGAGCACCTCTCGCTCCGTCGCCTCGCCATTAAGGCACGCCCGACCTCAGCGACCACCCCGCCACTGTACCCGACCCGTCCCCTCACCCCCCCCCCCCCCCCCCCGCCTACCGGAGCCGTCTCAATCGACGTTAGCGCCATTCCCGCCATCATGGCGAGCTCGTCGGTGCTCGTCGTCCCCTCCATCCCTCTCCCTCTTCCGGGCGCCTATAAAAGGACCCGCTCCGGCATCTCCTCTGCTTTCCCCCGAGCCAATCGAGCTAGCGCCGCCGCACTCCCCCGTCGCTCCGGTGAGCCCCGCTCTTCCCTCCCAAGTGAGTTTTGGTCAAATTAGACTAGTGCTTGAGCTCCGCCACACGATCACGAGGCACACCTCCCCACCCCCTATTGCACCCAACTGCGGCACCGGCGACCTCGCCGCCGTGGACACCCGCCACCGTGCCACGGACCGGCTGCCATAGGCCCCCGCCGGTCAAATTAACCCCACCCCCGTGATCCCCTGCACCCGCCTGTGCCTCGCCACCGCCTCCCCGCCGTAGAACCGGACCAACGGCGGAGAACCGTCGCGGGATTTCGCCGTCGGCCGGTCTCCGGTCGAACCCCCCCCCCCTCTCCTTCCGTGGCCGTCCACGTCGTTAACCCCCCCTCGCTGGCGTGTGGGCCCCACGCCACGACACCGTCCCCCGCCATCTCCCCCTCGCTGCTGGGCCAGCCGGGCCGCAAGCGCGCCCGCGCCCAAGTGGGCCGAAATCCCCCCCGGCCCAGCAAGGCAGGAAATTCCTTTTCTTTTTATTTTTCTCTTTTTTCCCATTTTCTCATATAGAATTATATGCTAATATTTTATGTACCAAAAATAGTCCAAATAAATTATAGGGCACCAAAATAATGAGATATAAGAAATGGCACACCCCCACTAAAGTCACCATGATTGATGTATTGTTATTATCTGTGTTTGATTAGCGGAAGAGGGATCCGATCCTCCGAAATTTATAGCTCCGGAAGAAGGGCAAGAACCCGACCCCTCCGAGATAAACCTCTTGTTCCAGGAAAGCTTCGACGGAGGCAAGTCCATCCTTCCCTTGATGCACTATTTACCTATTTCTCTCTACCACTGCATAAGCCTGGAATATGGGATGGGAATCGAATTGCATGGTGAGCATGAGAGAGCCCGCATTAACAATCACCTTTGATTACAAGATATGGGATAAGTAAAAGGGTGCAAGTAACATGTTTTCCAAAAAGTGTGCGATGAAGGGTATTCACCCTCATCACCTGGTGAGTAGGATGATCAGGGACTCCCTGGTTTAGGGAGGGCCTAAGGTGATGGTTCAGCTGGTTTAGGCGTGAGCAGAAGGATTGTCCTCTCGTATAAGGATCGGTTTGTCATCTTTCATTACCTGTACTCATAAAAAGTACAACCACTCAAGGCTGTGTGGGCAGCCACTTGATCTGAACTCGTACGATCCAACCCTAGGGTTATGAAGGCTGGGGAGCATGTGGAGGATAAGGAGGGGGAATGATTTGTCCGGTTTGGACATGGCGGTGGCCTGACTCCTTCCGGTATAACCGTTAAGGTTAGGACGTGCAAGGAAGGAAAGAGTTTCGGATTCATATCTCATTGGCCATGAGATCGCAGAGCCGGACTAGTGGGTAAAGTGTACCCCTCTACGCAGAGTCTAAACCTATTCGAATAGTCCGTGTCCACTGGTATGGACGAGTCTGGTATGGTATGACAATTAGTGTTTCTACTACAACCGGGAACAGGGAAATGGGTGTGTGTTTCTGGAAAGAAAGTAGTACCACGGGAGCGGGAAGCTCAGTGGTGGTCAAGCAAGTGTCATTTCTATTGTCTTGGGAAAACCGTAAACAACGAGTACTGCCTTTCTCTGAAAAAGTATGAGTGACTTCAACTCAACCATATGAAGCATGTACAATATAGGTCACTTTCTCTTTACGGGAGCCGGGTGGGCTTGCGGAATACCTAGTGTATTCACCCAGATTTATTTATGTTTTTCAGCAGCTAAAGACTTCTTTTCTGCTATGCTTGATTGAAGGGGTTGTGTCTTCACCCAGTTCTGCCTGTGGCCTAGGCTAATTTATTTTCCACTGCGCTTTATGATTTTCGGCTCACTCTCGAGCTTGTATCCCCTGGTATTGTAATAACTTTACTCAGACTCTATAAGTATTTGAAGTAATGAATGTGGTTACTAGCCTGCTGGGACTAGTAATTGTATCACATTTGAGTCCCAAAGGATCGGGACGCTTCACCCAGGTTGTCCCCACTGTTCTCAGTGCTTAGGAGGTGAAGCTGGTAACATGGAGGACTTTGAGGAGTTCCAGGACTACAGCGAGTTCTAGTTTACTTTAGTGGCAAACCCCCAGTCAGTTGCCTGTGTAGGCTTACATTCTATGTTTCGTTACTCCGCACTTTGATGTTATTGTTAAACACAATGTTTATGTAATAGACTCTGTGGATGTCTCAGACATCTTGATGTAACTAAGTACCTTTCTGCTATTCAATTCAAGCATTCTGTGATGATGTCCAATTATGTAATCGTTGTGTATGTGAGTTTTGATCCTGGCACGTACATGGTTCGCATTCGGTTTACCTTCCCAAATCGGGTGTGACATAAGTGGTATCAAAGCCTTGCTGACTGTAGGACCGCTAACCTAGACTAGAATGGTCGACCTAAGGACTATAGACCCCTACTCTTACCTTGACCTTAGTGTCTTTTCAAAAGTTGGTTATCTTGACCAACTCTATGTTAGTTACTTATCTCAAAAGTTTTGTCTCACTTTTCTTTCTGTTTACTTTCTAGTCTCATAGTTCTACTCTTACTCTTGTGCTTACGATGTCTTTTGTAGATGGCACGTATCAGGTGCACTGCACATAAGTCTATGATCCCCTTTTTGCCTTCTCGACTGGCGGAGCGTCCCCTGCATCGCACGGTGTCAGGTGATTCCAGTCACCTAGAGAGACTGCATCATCGCCTGCACGAGGAGCAGGAGCACTGACGCCAGGAGCAGGAGCAAGAGCAGCAAGACTCTTCCCCCTCGCCTCAGTGGGAGGTGGAGTCTGAGAGGCCACCTTCCCCTGCACCTCAGCCAGAGATGCCCCCTGCACCACCTTAGGGCATCCTGGCTGCTGGAGGAGACCCTGACGGAGACGGAGACGACGACGACGTCAGTGGCAGTTTGAGCCACGGCACGGAGCGCTTGGAGGAGCCGGAGCCGGAGGGATGGATCGCTAGACCCATCACTCGTGTAGCCGCTCGCGGGTGTCACTTCCACAACGCTCTCGATACCCTGTTGCGTCGGGCCTTCGACCGACACACCTGGTCTATCGAGTACCGTTGTGTAGTCTACCAGCATCGTCGCGGGTTATACCCGGACCAGTGGGAGTCTACTTGCTTGGTGCGCCGTCCAGACGATGATCTCCAGGGTGCATAGGCCTTCTCAGAGAACTATTCTATCACTGAGAGGGACACTACTGAGGCAGCCATGCAAGATGCAGCACGACGGGCACTTTCTCAGTATTGCTCGTTGTTCAGCGTGGTAGCTGACGGCCTTGACCGGAAGTACTACCCTCGCCGTTTGACCGGCAGTGCTGGCGGTGTGATTGTCTCGCTAGTTGGTGAGGGCAATCCTAGGCTGAGCAGCATGGTCAACCTAGCTGCCATGCTCAACACAGAGTTGGACCACGCCCTTGACGAGTTGGGCAAGGTTCGGGCGGAGGTGCGGAATTGCGTGCTGAATGCGAGCACACCACTATCTTGATGGTGGTTCTCCCGCCCCTATCGGGATTCAGCACCCTTACCGTTCAGCGCCCTGTGGTCGCTTCGACTATGGTGCCCCAGACTGTAGGACCCTCATAGATTTAGATCCATAGATCGATGGAGTCGGAGTATGTAATAATGTTTAATCTAGTGTCTTAGTCTAGTCAGTCTTAGTTATAGTTAGTTTGGTTATCTTTTGTTGGATGCTTGTCATGACGAACATGTAATGAAGTTGGATCTTTGTAATGATTGTCACCAAGCTGTGGGTATCCACTGCAACTTGGTGTAGTTATTAATAAAGTCAGTTATTTAGTTGGGTAATCCATTTATTTCCACTTTCCCCTTTATTTGAGAAGTTGTCAGTGAAGATGATCAATTGTTCAGTGCTATGAAGATTTCTGTATATCTTTTCTTATGCTGAAAGACTGCAGAGTCAGATCTGATATGTGTATGGTTTCTACAGATGTCTGAGAACAGGCGCAGAGGTGTGAGGCGTGCTTAGCCAGAGGAGCAGGCACCCCAGGAAGAGGTAGCTTCGCAGCAGCATTTGCCACCGCCACCCCCAATGACCATTGAGCATATGTTCATGATGCAGACCCAGGCAGTTCAGGCAATCAGTCAGACATTAGCAAGGATGCAACAGGTTCAGCAGCAGCCACCACCACCACAGCCTCCAGTGCAAGTCCAGATGCCACAAGTGCCTAGAGACAAGCGGGCAGAGTTCATGAGGGGCCATCCCCTTGTTTTTGCCCACTCTGCTAATCCCATGGACGCGGAAGATTGGCTGCATACTGTGGAGCGTGAGTTGCACACTGCTCAGTGCAACGACCGGGAGAAGGTGTTGTATGGTCCCCGACAGCTGAGGGGAGCAGCACAGTCTTGGTGGGAGTCTTACCTCGCCACCCATGCCAATCCTGAAGCCATTACTTGGGAGGAGTTCAGGGACAACTTCCGTCGCTACCATGTGCCCGAGAGACTGATGATAGTGAGGAAGGAGGAGTTTCTCGCTCTAAAGCAAGGTCTCCTATCCGTCAATGAGTACAGGGATAAGTTTTTGTAGCTGTCACGTTATGCCCTAGAAGACGTTAACACAGATGCCAAGCGGCAGTACCGCTTTCTGAGAGGATTCGTTGATCCCCTCCATTACCAGCTCATGAACCCCACTTTCTTCACCTTCCAGCATTTGATTGACAGAGCAATCATGACAGAAAGGAAGCGTCAGGAGATGGAGGATAGGAAGCACAAGATTGGTGGACCTCAGGCTGGGAGTAGCAGCTGTCCCTACTACTCATGCAACTCACCACAACAATTCAAGCAAGGTCACCAGCACCAGCATCAGCGTCAGCATCAAAACCAGTACCAGAGGCAGTTTCCTCAGCAGCAGCAGAAGTACCGTTAGAACATCCAACCTAGAGGAAATCAGTACCAGCGTCAGAACAACCAGGCAACTCGTCTTCCTGCCCCAGCAACCAACCAGAATGGCCAAGCAGTCCTAGCATAAGTAGGAGGTCATGCATGCTTATACTGTGGAGAGCAAAATCACTAGGCGAAGAACTGTCCCAAGAAAGCAGCTCAGCAGCCGCCAGCAGTCAACATCCCAGCAAGACAAGGAGCGCCACAACAAGCACCAGGAGTCTGTGGTCAGGCTTACAACCATGGAAAGGTGAACCACCTGGAGGCCGAAGCAATCCAGGATGCTCAGGACGTGGCAGTAGGTATGTTTCCAATCGAATCCTACCCAGCAAAAGTACTATTTGATACTCGTGCCACACATTCTTTTGTTTCTACATCTTGGGTAGAATCACATAACATCCCCATAGAACCAATGATCCCGCCTTTAAGAGTTAATTCAGTTGGGGGAAAAGTTCAGTCCGATAGGATTTGTCCGAATCTAAGGATTGAAATAAGGGGGATAGTTTTCCCCGCTAGCCTAGTAGTAATGGGAACTCAAGGGTTAGATGTCATCCTAGGGATGAATTGGCTACACAGAAATCAAGCCACTGTCAGTTGCGACAAGAGAACAGTTAAGTTGGTGTCCCCATCCGGAAAGGAAGTAGTAACCAAGTTGTACTTACCTGAACTAGAAGAAGGAGCCTGTCACCATTTATCCGTAGATGACAAGGAGTCCAATCTGATTGAGGCAATTAGAATTGTGTTAGAATTTCTTGATGTATTCCCTGAGGAGTTACCCGGCATGCCACCCGAAAGGAAAGTTGAATTTGCCATAGAGATTATCCCAGGCACAGCCCCTATTTCCAAGAGAGCTTATCGAGTGTCCAGACCAGAGTTGGTGGAACTCAAGAAGCAAATTGATGAGTTGTTAGAGAAAGGCTACATCAGACCAAGTACCTCACCTTGGGCAGCCCCAATATTATTTGTGGAGAAGAAGGATGGCACGAAGAGGATGTGCATTGATTACAGAGCTTTGAATGAAGTCACTGTCAAGAACAAGTACCCCTTGCCTTGAATTGAAGACTTATTTGATCAGTTGAGAGGAGCTAGTGTGTTCTCCAAGATAGATCTGAGGTCAGGTTACCATCAGCTCAGAATCCGACCCGCAGATATACCGAAGACAGCATTCATCACCAAGTATGGACTATATGAGTTCATGGTTATGTCATTCGGATTGACAAACGCGCCAGCTTACTTCATGTATCTGATGAACAGTGTGTTCATGGACTATCTTGACAAGTTCATAGTGGTGTTCATTGATGCTATTCTCGTATATTCCCAGAATGAGCAAGAGCATGAAGAACATTTGAGGAAAGTACTTCAGAGGCTACGAGATTGCCAGTTGTATGCCAAGCTTAGCAAGTGTGAGTTCTGGATCAGTGAAGTTCTATTCTTGGGTCATATTATAAACTGAGATGGACTAGCTATGGATCCAAAGAAGGTAGCAGCGATTTTGGACTGGAAAGCACCAAAAGATGTCCGAGGAATCAAGAGTTTCATTGGAATGGCCGGTTACTATCAGCGTTTCATTGAGGGTTTCTCCAAGATTGCCAAGCCAATGACAACCTTACTAGCAAAGAAGGTTGAGTTCAAGTGGACCCCAGCGTGCCAAGAATCATTTGAGATGTTGAAGCAGAAGTTGACAACAACACCGGTGTTAGTTCTGCCAGATGTTCACAAGTCATTCTCAGTATATTGTGATGCTTCGTACACCGGACTGGGATGTGTGTTAATGCAGGAAGGGAAAGTAGTGGCATACTCGTCCCGACAATTGAAAGTTCACGAGAAGAATTACCCCACTCATGATTTGGAGCTAGCAGCAGTGGTTCATGCACTGAAGACCTGGAGACATTATCCTTGTAGGCAGAAGTGTGATATCTACATGGACCACAAGAGCCTCAAGTACATATTCACTTAGTCAGAGTTAAACATGAGGCAACGAAGATGGCTAGAATTGATCAAAGACTACGAGCTGGAGATCCATTATCACCCAGGCAAAGCAAATGTGGTTGCAGATGCTCTTAGTAGGAAGAGTCAAGTCAATATGTTGGCCGCTCACCCGATGCCGTTTGAGCTAGCGAAGGAATTTGACAGGCTGAGTCTCGGATTTCTGAACAACACTTAAGGAGTGACAATTGAGCTAGAGCCCACTCTAGAGCAAGACATCAGGAAAGGCCAAAAGGATGATGAGAAGATCAACGAGATCCGGCAGCTAATCATCTATGGGAAAGGTCTAGATTTCCGTGAAGATGCAGGAGTGGTATGGTTCAAAGATAGGTTGTGTGTTCCCGGCATCACATCGATCTGGGAACTGATTCTCAAGGAAGCTCATGAGATAGCGTATTCTATACACCCGGGTAGTGAGAAAATGTACCAAGACTTGAAGAAGAGGTTCTGATGGTATGGTATGAAAAGAGAGATAGCAGAGTATGTGGCCAGATGCGACAGTTGTTAGAGGATCAAGGCAGAACATCAAAGACCCGTAGGTTTGTTGCAGCCGTTGCAGATTCCGTAGTGGAAATGGGATGAGATTGGGATGGACTTTATAGTTGGTCTGCCCCACACTCGAGCTGGTTATGATTCCATCTGGGTAGTAGTGGACCGTTTAACAAAGGCGGCCCATTTCATACCAGTCAACACCACCTATAACAGTGTAGTGTTGGCAGAGCTATACATGTCTCGGATTGTGTGCTTGCATCGTATTCCAAAGAAGATAATATCAGATAGAGGCACCCAGTTTACTTCTCATTTTTTGCAGCAGCTACATGAAGCTTTGGGTACACACTTGAAATTCAATTCAGCTTATCACCCACAGACAGATGGTCAGACTGAAAGAACCAACCAGATTCTTGAGGATATGTTGAGAGCTTGTGCTTTACAAGACAAGTTAGGTTGGGACAAGAGGCTACCGTATGCAGAATTCTCCTACAACAACAGCTATCAGGCCAGCCTGAAGATGTCACCATTCGAATCACTTTATGGGAGGAATTGCAGAACTCCATTACATTGGGATCAACCCGGTGAAAGGCAGGTATTCGACCCTGAGATTTTGCTTGAAGCCGAAGAGAATATCAGGATGATCCGGGAAAATATGAAGGCAGCACAGTCCAGACAGCGAAGCTATGCTGACACCAGAAGAAGGGAACTCAGTTTTGAAGTGGGAGACTATGTCTATTTAAAAGTGTCACCCATCAGAGGAACCAAAAGGTTTGGAGTCAAGGGCAAGCTAGCCCCTCGCTATATCGGACCGTATCAGATTCAGGCAAGACGTGGAGAAGTGGCTTATCAACTCAGCTTACCAGAAAACATGTCCGCAGTGCATGATGTGTTTCACGTGTCTTAGTTGAAGAAATGCTTGATAGTGCCAGAAGAGCAGTTGCCAGCTAAAGATCTGGAAGTTCAAGAAGATCTGACTTATATTGAGAGGCCAACGCAAATTCTGGAGACAGCAGATCGGGTGACTCGGAGGAACACCATCAGAATGTGCAAAGTCAAATGGGGCCATCACCCAGAAGAAGAAGAAACCTGGGAAAGAGAAGATGATCTGAGAGCCAAGTACCCTTACCTCTTTGCTAGCCAGCCTTGAATCTCGAGGGCGAGATTCTTTTAAAGGGGATAGGTCTGTAACACCCTGAATTTGGGGGTATAAAATTTCTTCCTTATGATCATCCAAATTTAGGTGTTACTCTTCTCTATCTCACCCTAGTTTCTTTCTCTCTCTAGTTTTCTCTTTCTATTTCTCTTTTAATTAGAATTAGTTGTATTAGTGAGGGATCATTTATTTTATTTTGCCCAAAACATATGAGTCATGGAATGTTGCATCATATTGAACCTAAATATTCCTTGAATTGTTGCACATATTTGATTTAGTTTGAATTTGAAACTTGAATTGAATTTGAATTGAAAACCCTAGAGAAAATAAATAGAAAAGGCAATAGAAATTCTAGGAAAAAGGAAAAGGCCATTTCAGCCCAAGCCAGCCCATTTAGCCCAGCCCCCGCGCGTCCCCTGTGCCTGACAGGCGGGCCCCGCCTGTCGGCGCCAACCAGCGCGCTCACTCCTCTCCCTCTCTCTAGCCCGTGGGCCAGTCCTGTCGGCACTGTTTCTCTCGCATGCACCCGCTCCCTCTCTCTGTCCCGCCGTCTCCACCTGTCAGCCCGTCTCTAACCTCTCGCCCACGATCTCCCCGCTATGGATACGCCCACGACCGCGCGTTCTCCGGCCACGTCCGAGCCTTCGCGCCCCTTTTGAGCCCCGTGCCCTGCTCGCCCCCCTCCCCTCTCTCATTTGTGCCCCCTGCCCAGCCCACTCGCCCTCTCTCTCGCTCTGCCTGCGCGAACCGAGAGCTCCGCCACCACTCGCCGACGTCCACCGCCTATTTCGTGGCCGCAGTTGCGCCCGTGCCCCGTCCAGTGCCACGGTGAGCTTCGCCTTGCCGTCAGCTACTCGGGACACCCTTCGGTGTGCCCTCTCCATCCCTGCTGCGCCCGGTTCATGCTCACCGGAGCATTTTCTTGCGCAACCAGAGTCCACCACCGTCACCCCATCAAACCCCTGCGCCTCCACCGTTGCTTCGCGACGCCAGCGCTTCTGCTCGAGGTGAGCAACCTGCCCGTGCCCTTAATTTGGTTATCCTCGCTCTATAGCTCGCGCGATTGCTCACCGGAGAAATCTAGCGCCGCCGTTAGCCCGCTCTGTCGTGGTCTGCGCTCTCTGGTGCCCCCGCGCCAGCGTGAAGGCCATGGCCGAGTTCGCCAGACCCCTCTGATTGCGCCTAGGCTAGTCCCCGAGCGTCTAGTGCCCTGTCGTGGTCGGTCTGCTCGTCTCCGGCGAACTCTCGCCGCGGGACCGAACGGTGCCACTGCGTTTAGGTCCAGCCCCCAGCCGTTAGATCTCGGGCGTCCGTCCGAGATCGGGCGGTTTAGGTTTCATCAGTGTGGATCTGATCGCAGCCCTTTGATCTAGATCCAACCGTCCCTCTCTCTTCCCCCTCACCCGTGTCTCTGCCCCTGGGCCCGGCCGGTTAGCCTGCCCTGGCTCACTGGCTCCTGGCCCCGCTTGTCAGCCGCGCCCGCGCCCGCGCAATCTAATTTAGGTCGTTGATCTCTAATCCGACGGTTGAGGTTACCCTGTACCCCTTCGCGTGTGAATTTTGCTTAAGAACCCCCTTAGTTTTAGGAAATCAACCCGTTGTCCTCTGTTTTAGCGCTTAGGTCCCTGGTTTCTTTAGAATAGCCCCCTGGACTCTTATTTAATCACAGATTTAGCCCTAATTTCATATTTCAAACTTCAAAACTTGTTTATTTCATATCTTTTTCATATGAACTCCAAATTTAAGGGTTCAAATTGCAAAATGTTCACAAGATTATTCTCTATTAAAATAAAATATGATCAACTGTAATTTGTATACTTTAATTTTTACACTTAGAATATAGGATTAAAGTATATGTTGATTTATTCATTTAATTTCAATAAATAAAAGGAGAATCCTAGGAATAAAGTATATTCAATCTTGTGAGATTAGTGTTATGCATTACTTGGATTTATTTTTGGCTTAACCTTTAGGCCTTAATGACATAAATAGAATTAGGAATGTAATTATGGATAATACTTAAAATATAATCAAATTCCTAAATGAGAGTAGTTCATCTTATAATTTTAGCTTTTCTTTGTTTTAATCATTACTTAACCCTTTTGAGCTTGTTCCAACACTTAGAGAGTAATTAATCCCCAATTAGGATTAATCCATTTTATAACTTGACCTCATTCCCCTGTACTTAATACTATATCTTTTAGAGTTGTGTGCCAATGTTTGTACATGTTTGATGTGATGTTCATTTTTACCTTCCAAATGTATTGAATGTATGCTCGCTTTACTTAGACAACGAGCAGCTCGTGGTTCCTAAGTGTGTTGCCGAAGATCCCTCTCAGCAACAACCTGGTGAAGGCAAGTGTCCTCAGACCTATCATGTCCTACTTTACTTTATAATTCACTGTCCCGCATTACATTACTTAAACTTAAGGATTGACTAGTCTGTATTTACCTTACCCTTGTTTACCTTTTTGGGTTAATCATGGTTAGCTTATGCTATTGCTTTAACTTAATCAATGAACATGATGTGACCTTTTATGATATGATGATGTTATCCCGATGAGGTTCTTGTGATTACTTTAGGGGGCTCAGGCTGTTTCCTGAGTACCTCTCCATAAGGACCTGTTTGGTGAGTGACAACCCGGGATAATAGTGCAACGATGAGGGTGGAATGGGACCCCCTTAGCTGATTAATTAGAGGAACCAGAGAAGTAGTTGGCTTCGCTGTAGGGCCGTCAATGGGGTTCGGGCACAATACTTGCTCTGCCGAGGCTGGTTGCAGGGGTTCTTTGATTTGGTTTTGTTAGTCACCCTTCCTCTGGGGAGATGTACTGTGTTTATCAAACTGGAGAAACCTAACGGGCGGCTATGTCCTCTGGGAAATCTTTGTAAAGGCTACGTAGTGAGACCCTGCTAGGTCACCTTGGTAGTGATCAATGGGGAGGCTAGAACCCCGGGTAGAATGGGAATCATGGCTTGTGGGTAAAGTGTGCAACCTCTGCAGAGTGTTAGAAACTAGTATATCAGCCGTGCTCACGGTTATGAGCAGCCTTGTGATCCTCTTCGATTAGAAGAACTTTGATTACTTTTATGATGATGATTAACAATGGTGATTATAATTCTGATCTCTGGTATTTCCTCTTGGAGGGAGTACTTTTGGGTAATAACTGGGTTATTACTAAAATTTGGCTATACTTATAGTAATAAAACTTGACCAACTAAAAGCAACTGCCTAACCATAACTCCACATACAACTAGTCCACTTTAGCCAAACGGGACATTTGCTGAGTACGTTGATGTGTACTCACCCTTGCTTTACAAACCACCCCACCCCAGGTTGTCCCCACTGTTCTCAGTGCTCAGGAGGTGAAGCTGGTAACATGGAGGACTTTGATGAGTTCCAGGACTACGACGAGTTCTAGTTTACTTTAGTGGCAAACCCCCAGTCAGCTGCCTGTGTAGGCTTACATTCTACGTTTCGTTACTCCACACTTTGATGTTATTGTTAAACACTATGTTTATGTAATAGACTCTGTGGATGTCTCAGACATCTTGATGTAACTAAGTACATTTCCGCTATTTAATTCAAGCATTGTGTGATGATGTCCAATTATGTAATCGTTGTGTACGTGAGTTCTGATCCTGGCACGTACATGGTTCGCATTCGGTTTACCTTCCAAAACCGAGCGTGACAAAGATGCAGGCCATCTCCACCCCCACCGCTAGCCCGTGGTCCTAGGGCACTTGCCATGCGACGTCGGGCCTTCTGAAGTACGTCGACCGCTGCACAGCACACGGTACTGGTCGGAAATGGATTCCTCGTAGAAGTTGATCATGTTTCAGAGCTAAGGTCCGCGATGGAGGCCCATTGGTGCGTCGCCGGGTTGATGACGTGCCAGCCAAAGTTGGAGGACATGAGGAGGTAGCCATTGACAGAAGCGTGGACCAAGAGCGCCTGCTTGAACCCATCCGCGTAGTTCTCCTCCTCCATCTTTCTGTAGTCGACGACATGAGAGACCTCGACGTTGGGCGGGTCGTCGTCGCGGACTCGGCCGGTCAGTTCGGACACTAGTAGAAAAATGCTTAACGCCTGCTGAGCGATATATTTTTACAAATGGATTCGGTTATCAACCGCCTGTGCTATTTTTAGTGGCGGTTCCTTAAGAAAACCGCCACTAGAAATTGTATTTCTATAGGCGTTTCTTAAGGAAACCGCCTGTAAAAATCCATGATTTCTAGTGACGGTTTTCTTAAAGAACCGCTTGTAGAAATCGATTTCTAGTGGCGGGTTTCTTAAGGAACCATTAGAAATCATTTTTATCCTTAATTTTTCGAGTTTTTAAACGACCTCGTATGACAAAACCACCAAAATAAAAGTTGTAGATCTCGAAAAGTTATGAAACTTTGTAGTTGACAAATTTTTTATTTGATCTCATTTCGATTCTCAAAAATTGAATCTAAGTATGTCAAATTTAAAGTTTAATTTTTGTAAACTACCTCGGATGAAAAAAGTGTCAAAATGAAAGTTGTAGAACTTCAAAAGTTATTCAACTTTGTAGTTGACAACATTTTTATTTTAATTCGTTTACGGTCTCAAACAAACAATTTACACTCAAGTGGTTGTAATATGTGGACAAAAAAACTACAAAGTAGACACAAAGCATGCCATAGGCGGAGTGGTAGTGGAGGGTACGCGCGAGGGTGAGGTTGACGGTTCGATTCCTAACAACCGCGTAGCGCGCGAATTTTGCACGAAAAATGCTGCGACTCGCGACCTGTAAAAAGACGATTTTTACTGGCCCCTAGCACCAACGGTTCTAAAAATACCCTAAAATAGGTTTACAACCGTCACTATAGAGCTTCTTTGTACTAGTGAGACTCGAAGTAGTCGCTGTCGGTGAACATGGCAACGCGACCAGCCGGTGTAATACCTGTTAAGTAACCCTAGTTAGGGTTATGTGGGCAAATACCGACTTTGCCCCTGAGGGGTCTCACATCTCTATATAAGGAACATGTACACCCCCATTATAAGACAGAGATCAGAAAGAGGCCAGAGGCCCAACCCTATATCCAGTGTCTTGTGTGTTTCCTCTGTCGTGTTTATGGGAAGGGAGACGGGTCTTCTACAACTTCTCGCGCCTCTACTGCTGACGGGAGAGAAGGGAGCGGATCTGGTGATCCGTGGTAACATAGTTCTCAATACGTTATCAGCACGCTCTACCTCGACGTTGCTGCGGGATCAGATCTGCATCAACTCTCCGTCCATCCGGCAGGTCTACGGCCTAGCCGAACTGTCCTACGCGACAGGCTTCGATTCTCCCTCTACGCAATCGAACGGTATGAAATGTTATTGATTTGTTATCATAAGAAAAAAGAGAGTCGCATCGAGTGCCGATATCCATGCCCGCACCACCAGCTATGCGCATCCATCGCTCCTGAACGGTTGCGGTATAGCCTCCTCAATGGAGCTCGTCGAGCTGTGCCTGCTGCACAAGGACGACCTCGTGTCGACGGCGCTGAAGGATGGAGAGCAGTAGTGCCCGTCACCAGCAACAGTAGTGCCTTGCACACAACCTTAATCGACGACAGCCTACTCGCCTATGCGTGTGCCCTTAGCCATGATAGCTGGCGAAGGGTGGAGAAAAGGATCCTGCTCGCACGACGGTGTGATGGAATAGCCGAGGGTGCGACGGTGCCGTCGAGGCCGATGATCTAGAATGACATGCATGCAGATCCAATATCTTTATTTCTGGTGGTCTAGCACTAGCAGTGCGAACCGCACAACATCGATCACCCCACCCGGCATGCATGGGGCCAGGGCTCGATGGCCGCACCTCCAAATAAAGTGGATCGCGCCTAGACGTGGTCAAAGGGATGCATGCACTGATGCGGTCAAAGCTATGCATGCACGGGTAGGAAGTCTGCTCCCTTGGTTGTTGTGCTGCATCCTGCATGCAATCCCAAAGAAAAAAAGAGCAGCAACCAATAAAGGGTTAACATCTCATGCAAATGGTGGTTTTAGCATTTTTTTCTACTTTAATTAATTATTTCTAGTCGCAAAATATTAGTAGAAATATATGTGTTTAAATATGGGAAAATGTATTTTACACCTGATATGTTATGTTCATGTATTAATTTTGTGTTTATATTTCTGCCTTTATTTACCGCAGTAAATAATTAGCAGAAAATTATTAAAATACATGTGAAGGCTATGCTATGTATTTTCATATCGCTCTAAATATTTTTGTTGTGTTGAGCTTTTGGGCTCACATCGAGTGATTAAATGGTATAGTGGGTACACAGATGTGGCGATCAGGTTACATTATTAATCGACTGAATTAAGACATTGGCTAAGCATTGGCTGCGCCCTGGCAACACGTCACAGTATTTATGTCGTTCGAACTTGGTTGCGTCATGTGATTGCTATGTCGCATTCTTGCTTAGTCGGATCGCTCCCGTTGAGTCGGACTGCCATTGTCGAGTCGCGTATTTTTCGCATGCCCTGCAGGCACTGTACGTCTCCTGTGATCATCGAGTCACAATTAAGCCTGTTGCGCACATTACATGGACTTATCGTGTACCCCGATTACCGAGCCATAATTGTGCTTATTGCATTAATTACGAAGGCTGGCTGTGTTGTCGTAGCCCTGATGGCCACACACGCGTTGACACCAGACACTAGAGCTTGTACTCGTGTGGATTGTGGTGGGTTGTTCAAGCCCCTGAAGTCACATTATACGCAACCTTCATAAACAATTTTGTTTGGCTCTATATTTTATTTGACTGTGTTGTGTGGCATTATATATTTATATATCGCCAAGTGGCCATAACAACTATATCAAGCTCTATAGTGCTTGAAAATATGGGAAATTAAATTAAAATACAATGAAACATAGATAAGTTAATTCTCTACTCTCACATCATGCATAAAGTTTTACCTGAAGTAACCTGAAGATATATAATGCATGAAAGCCTTTTTGGCATATAAGGCATCACAAATTGGGATTCTATTAGTAAGCAAAAAGACCTTACCAAATAATTTAAGACCAGAAATCTCAGTCATGCATTGCTCAACCAGATGTTAGCACATTGCTCTCTTTGTCGCTGAATGACATGAAGCAAACATGAGTTAAAAGGACATGTAATCGCCAACAACACGAAGTTGCGAGTATACCGAGAGGTTATTCTGAGAAATTTTTCACTATGTTGGTGTGAAAACCATAGTGTGTTCCCGTCGAACCACTTTACTCGTCCTATTTAGGACCTCTATGCTTGTGTTGCATACATCTCTCCGAATTGTAAATACTATAGTCGCTGAATTGACTAGGTATAGTCCTTTGATTGGTATGATATACTTTTAAGCCAAATGGTAAAGGTCAGTCCTGAATGGACATATACTTGGAGTTTATGTAGCAGAACTACATTGGATTCCACCTTTGAAATGCTTACCGTAATCTATCTCTGATCTACTAGGAGTAAGAAGAGTATAAACTAGCTATGAAATCCCATATCACCACAGAGCTTGAAGCTAAATTAGACATTAACATGTTCTTGGTCCTCGGAGCCAGTAGAGTCATATGTCTTGACCACTAGACTACTAGTGATGATAATTTGTGATAGAAATATGAAGACATTAACTCATTTCGATTCTCAAAAATTGAATCTAAGTATGTCAAATTTAAAGTTTAATTTTTGTAAACTACCTCGGATGAAAAAAGTGTCAAAATGAAAGTTGTAGAACTTCAAAAGTTATTCAACTTTGTAGTTGACAACATTTTTATTTTAATTCGTTTACGGTCTCAAACAAACAATTTATACTCAAGTGGTTGTAATATGTGGACAAAAAAACTACAAAGTAGACACAAAGCATGCCATAGGCGGAGTGGTAGTGGAGGGTACGCGCGAGGGTGAGGTTGACGGTTCGATTCCTAACAACCGCGTAGCGCGCGAATTTTGCGCGAAAAATGCTGCGACTCGCGACCTGTAAAAAGACGATTTTTACTGGCCCCTAGCACCAACGGTTCTAAAAATGCCCTAAAATAGGTTTACAACCGTCACTATAGAGCTTCTTTGTACTAGTGAGACTCGAAGTAGTCGCTGTCGGTGAACATGGCAACGCGGCCAGCCGGTGTAATACCCAAATATTGGGAGGGATAAAATGTACATGATTTGGGAAAGTAAAAAGGTTTAATTGACTACTTGTGTTGTTTTTCTCATTTTTACAACAATTATATTAAATAAAGAAAATAGTGTATCATGTTGGAGTTTAATTGTTTGTGCATTTAATAATAATAATACATTAATGATGAGAATTAGGGTTAAACCTAATTTAAAATTCTAGAATTGGGAAATAAATTGGAAAAGAAAAGCAAGAAGGGAAAACCATGTATACAATATGAGGAAAAATATATAAATAAATGTGTATTTTCATATCAACACCTTGGATTGGTACATTTAATTTAAGTCCAAAAGTTACAATCAAATTTGGATTCAAATTTAAGAATTCAAAAATGAAAAGGAAGGAAAAGAGAAAAGAAAAGGAAAAAGAGAAACACGTGCTTGGGCCGATTTCTATCTACTCGGCCCACTTACCACGCGCGCAGCCCAGCTCTTGCTCCCGCACTGTGGTGCCGACACCTGGGCCCCACCAGTCATCTGTCGTGCGCGCACTAGAATGACTGGGTTCGCCGACATCGAGGGGGCACATTGCCAGCCGCACCGTGTGCATCCCGCGTCCAACTTCGCCAACGCCGCTGACCGATTGGGCCCATTTGCCAGCTGACGCGCTGTCTCTGCTGGTCATTGCGGGTGGGACCACTGGGTCAGTGTCGCGGTTGTCTTCCTCCCTCGCGGTCAATTCGCAGTGAACTCCTAACAGCTACGCCGAGATCGTCGCACGGATGGAATGGAGGAAACTGCCTCCGGGGCCACAACTGGTGCTATTTGAGCCACGCCTCCCTACCTCTTCCGCTTACCCGCAAACTCCCAACCATACCAGCCATAATCGCGGCTAGGGGATCGGGCGCACCATTGTCATAAAGCAAGGGTGAGGGGCGCGTCCGTGGAAGCGCACATCCGTCGACATAGTGGTCCAGCGAGGTGTCAGACGGAAGCGGGGGACCAAGCCGGAGATCTTCATCGCCCAATTGTGCCGCTGGGGTGACTGGAGCATGGTGAATCGCTCGCCGGTGACGCTTCGCCGCCACGATGCGTGGGCAGAGACTTCCGCGGCATAACCCACCGTGAGTTTCACTTCTACGAATTCGCGGTACTTAGGGCATTACAATTTACCCTGGGATTTGGCGTTTGGGTGCTGGGTGCCCAGGAGTGTTCTCGCCAGAGCTTGCGGCGGCATGGTCTGTGCGGGCGGCTCGAGTGCTACTCCCGCGTGGAGAAGATTAGTTAATCAGGACCGTCGGTCAGATCGGATGGCTGGCGTTTAAGATCGATCGGGTCTGTTGGATCTTGATCCAAAGGCCACGTCGGGAGCCGGTCCACTTCGGAGTGTATTAAATCTTGGCGCTCGGTTCTGATCCAACTGTCCAGCGGGCTAATACCCCTTCGGTCGGTGGTTTTAAAAAAGAGACCCCGCACAAAATAGAAATCAACCCGCAGTCCATCACAGGTTTAATCTGAGTCTGGGAAAATTTATGGGTTAACCCCCAAACTCTTCAGTATTCTTGTGCGCGATCCAGTGAGTGGTTAAAAAGGAATAAAAAAATATAGAAAATGAATTTTTATATTAAAATCATCCTAGAAACTTGTTTAAATCATAATAAATCCATTTTAATCCCTTTTTGATCCATTCCAGTTGCGTTAATTTGGTATTAATATTGTTTATCAACTGGTAACTCTGTTTATTCATGAAACATAGACTAAAATTATTCATTTGGCTTAATCTGTATCTACCACTAAATAACTTTAGAAAATCATAACTCGATAACCGTAACTCCGAATTTAGTGATTCTTTTTCCTACGATCTCGTGAGTACGTGTAGAATATTATTATATCGTATGATCTCATGTTTGGTGTGATGTTAATTTCTCCTGTACTATGTTTGTTTGTATTTTTGCGAGTAAACGAGCAAGCCACTGAGGACCTAGGTGTTTAGCAGGTGGATAATTCTGAGCAGGAGCTCGTTGAAGGCAAGTTGTGCCCTTGACCACTTTTATTTACCCAATAATGTTCTCTATAATCATTATGACATGATTAGGCTTAATTTTGATGGGACCCAATAGGTCACCCTAGTCTGCTTTATCTTGTGCCTTGATCACCACTGAACTTTTTAGGTAGTCTTGCTATTGCTATATATGGTTTTGGGTATTGAGATAAATTTGACACACCATCATCCTTTATTATTATTGTTGATTATTTATTGTTCATGATAAGATTACTGTGTTTATTGGAACATGGAGAACCACCCGAGAAAACAGTGCTACCACAAGGGTGAAATGGGACACCCTTGGCCAAGTAATTACCTGAAAGGGGCAAGCGGGGAGGCGTCACTGCAGAGTATAGGGAGATGAACGGGTTTTCTTGAATCCGTAGCGGGTTTTCTCCCATGCTTCCTTCTTCCTGAATCCTAGGGTTTAGGGTTTTCTCCTATGATTCCTTCTTCCTGAATCTGTAGCGGGTTTTCTCGAACTAGTGGAACTTTGGAAAGGCCTCGTAGTGCTACCCTGTCTCGTCTCCTCGGTAGAGATGAACAGGAAGTCGCGATCCCTTGGCAAATGGGTAACATTACTTGTGTGTAAAGATGTGCAACCTCTATAGACTGTAAAACTGGTATATCAGCCGTGCTCACGGTCATGAGCGGCTCGGACACTCACATGATTAATTTATGGAAGTTAAATTTAATTTGTCATTTGCATCGCATTGTGGTTATTATTAATTTTGATCTACCATTACTTTGGGATGGTATACACTTACATTTAGTAACTGCTAATAAAATTTGACCAACTTATTAAAAGCAATGCTCAACTTCAACCATTATTTATTGATCAGCCTTACACTTCAGGTGGGCTCCCACCTTTGGCGAGTTCATGCGCATTATTCCCCACAACTTGTTGAGCTATGATCTTTTGTGAGCTCACCCTTGTGATATATAAACCCCCCCCCCCCACATGAGAAGAATAGGTGGTCCAAGAGGAGACCTACAACAAGGAGTACGAGTTGATCTAGGTGGCGTATCCCAGTCAGCTTGATGGTGCCAAAGAATATACTTAATTCGCTTTATTGTTCTCATATATTTTTGTAAGACTTCCGCTATGTAATAATGATACTTGTGACATTTATCTCTATACACTTTGTCATTATATGTGGAGTTCTTCTTTGGCGCACATATGAGACGCACCCGGCTTTATCCCTTAAATACGGGTGTGACAGAAGTGGTATCAGAGGAAATGTTGACTGTAGGACGAAATCTAGATAAAACTGGAAAAAGCCCTTACCTACTTATGTTTACTCTGATTCTTTCTATACTTATCTTGATCATGTCTCACCTTTGGTTGTTCTACTCTGACTACTCTTACCTTTTCTACTCTAGAAAGGCAAAAAGGGTTTCACACCTTGGAATGCTACAACTACAAACTCCCTAAAGAGATAGGAGACCTAAGACAGAAAAATTATACACATATTTTCTCTATCTAAAGTGTTTGGATGTTTGTCCTGATGATAAATGTTTGATTTGCTTCTTTGATTGACTGAAATAGTATAGCAGGGCATTCTAACATGTACCACCATAAGGTAATATATTAGTATTAGTAGGTGACACACTAATCTACTGAGCCAATAAAACCCCCAAAAGATCATGACTCGTAATTACTCGTCTTATCTATAATTCTATCTTACCATGTGTTTCTAACCCAGATGGTCAATACTAGGAAGGGAGGCAGAATCGATTTACCTGCCAACCACCACAGCAGGAGGATTGATAGACAACCACAACCAGAAATGAATCCTCTGAATCCTCGACCGGCTGGGATAGATCCATTGGTTGCAGCTTAGATGCAGATGCTATAACAGATGGCAAATACTATGATGGAAATGCAAGCTCAGATGTGGCAGGAACGTCAGGAGATGCGCCACGAGCGTTAGGAGAGGCGAAAGGAAATGAGGCAAGAGCGATTGGAGCGACAACAACAACCACCACTACCTCCACCACCACCACTAGCTGCACCCCGGGACAAGCACCAGGAATTCATGAGTGACAAGCGACCTACATTCTCCAGCTCTCCAGACCGCCTACATGCTGATGACTGGCTAAAATCAGTGGAAAATATGCTTAATATCGCTCAATGCAATGACCAGGAGAAGGTGCTCTACGCTTAGGGTCATCTTACTGGCCCTGCTGCTGATTGGTGGGACTCCTACATTGCTGCCCATGCTAATGCCAACACTGTCACCTGGGCAGAATTTTCTACACAATTCAGAAACTACCATATTCCTGTTGGCTTGATGAAAATTAAGAAGGAATTTCTATCACTGAAGCAAGGCAACATGTTAGTCAGTGAATATCGTGATAGATTTATTCAACTGTCAAGTTATGCTCTATGCGAGGTTGCTGATGATGAACGGAAGCAGGAGCATTTCATGGACGGGCTCATTGGGCCGCTTCAGTACCAACTGGTATCTCATACCTCCCCATCTTTCCAGAGGCTTCTAGACAAGGCTATAGCTGTTGAACACAAACGTGTTTAGCTAGGCGAGATGAAAAGGAAGGCTATTACCCAGGGACAGGGGAGCAGTAGTGTAACACCCTGAATTTGGGGGTATAAAATTTCTTTTCTGATATCCACCAAATTTAGGTGTTACCCTCTTTCTTCCCTTCTTCTCTGCTCCTTTTTCGAAATAGCGGAGAGTTATTTTGTTTTATATAGGTGTTAGCCTAGTAAAATAAAACCCTAGAGGAGTTTTTATGTTGCATTATACCAGAGCATACATCTTTTCGTTCTTGTTTGTTGGGTGATTTTGTGGAGCATTCATTTAATTAAGAATTCAAATAGGAAAACAAAAGAAGATAAAAAGGAAGAAACCCTCTCTCTCTTGCCCCTTCGGCCCAGCCTAGCTCGGCCTGCCCCAGCGCCTCGTGGGCCCATCCCTTCCAAGATGGCCCACCTGGCTCCCCTCCCTGGCTCGTGGCCCACCCCAGCCAGCCCCCTCCTTTTTCCCTGGCTGGTCTGCCTAGCCACGCAACGACCCAGTTCGCATTCACGCTCCCCGCGGCCCAGCTGCCCCACGCCTGGACGGCCCAGCGCGCGGCGCCCGCGCTCGCCAGCGCACGCACAGCTCAGCGCCCCCCAAACCCTAGTCGTGTGGCATCCCTGCCTCAGCTGCCGGTCCTGCCTGTCAGTGGCGCCCCCGCCCACTGTTTCTCTTCCCCAACCTCTCCCTCCCGTCTGAGATGCCCACGTAGCTAAAACCCCGTCAAACCGCCCCGCACGCCGCTCATATTCGTGCCCAGTCCTGCTCGACCTCTCCCTCTTTCCCATGCCCGCACCTCTCACTAGTTCTTGCCCAACTTCGTCGCTCTCGTCTCTCTCTCGCCCAAAACCACCGTCCGCCGGAGGCCACGTCGAGCCCATGTCATTTGTCTCCGTCTGCCATGGTGATCCCTTCTCCTTCTTCTCTCCATCCCCTCTTCCTCCCCCTCATTGCGCTCGGCGTGGCGATCGCTTGCCATGGCAAGAGCTCGGCCGAGCCGGCTCGCCCGCCCCTCTCCCCTTTTTTTCCCTGGCCGCAGGTGTGACCCAGCTGATGAGGACATCACTCCCATGGATACAAACAACACTCCTGAAGTTGACTCCCCAATTACTCGTGCACGCGCTCGACAACTGAATTTACAGGTGATCTCGTTCCTAAGTAATTATTCTTGTGCATTTGAGAGTAGTATGCTACCTAATGATTTAATTGTACTTAGGAATGAAGGAGTGGACCAGCTAGGACGTCTGGATCAAGATGGAGGCCCAAACCGATTTGAGTTCATTTCAGTTTCGGATTCCAGGAACAACCCATAATAAAAATGGGCGCCCAAGTCACATACGGAGTCGGATTTGTACGTTCTTTATATGGATGGAAATATAATTTTGAGGAGCTTCCAATGGCACCGGTTTCAGGTCCAAATTCATCCAGAATCCACGGGAATTGTCTAAACAAGTTGACGTCCAGAATCTGTTCCGGCGCTGCGACGCCGTCTTTTGGCCTTTTGGGCCGTGTATCTTCGTTGAGCTCATTAGGGGCGCGTCCAGGGTTTTGCATAACCCTAGAGTCTTTATTAATAGCCGCCACATTCTTGTGAGAGGTGAGTTTTTGATTAAGTTAGATCTGTCAAGAACAATTCGCCGTAGATCGGTTTGTGAGACCCCAACTCGAGAGCTTAATCATCCATCCACAATTTTTAGATTGTGTTCTTTCTCGTTCTTGCTTGTGTCTTCGATTCGCATGCAAGCATTAGCCTTCGTGGTGAGGTCAATCGAGCAGCACACGGTTGATAACCAGAGGAGAAGTGGTGCTGCGATTGCGGGGTTCTAGTCTTGTTGATTGGAAGCCGGATCGTCTGTATGACATCTTCACCAAATCGATAGTTACCTTCACCTGACGGAAGATCGGGCACCCATGTTCCTATCAAGTGGTATTCAAAGACTCAAGTATTACCGTCAGGTTTACCCTAGTTTAGTTTAAGTTTTTCATCCTATAACCCCAGAAAATTGCCATACAAAAAAAAATTCCGCTGTCCTAGAACCCTTGTTTAGCCTTTGCAATTTCGTTTTCAGTTTGGGTTTGTTCAGTTCGTGTCCGTGGTCGAGTCGTGTTGCTGGTTTAGGTTGTATCTTCGTCGTAGTTCAACTGCACCTTCGCCGCTATCCCATCCACCATTACCCAGATCACTAGTCGATCCACCTCATTAATCAACTTGTCCTAACCGCCGCTTTCTAGTCATGCCTTCCAAAAACATAACTTGAGGTACCTTCCTTAAAACCGGCATAACTTTTCGCTCGGTTGTGCAAAAAATCTGAAATTTTTACAGGAGCTTGGTACTGCCATTCTGCTAGTTCAGTGAGCTTCCCATTGTTCTTTGCTCCAACTTGTTGTGCTATGCCTCAGATACATCTCTTAGCCAGCAATTGTGACTTGTGCTTTGGATATTTATTGAACTTCGCTCATCTGCACTCGATTTTGTTCCACATTCACATAAATATTGTGCCTGTCCTACAGCTCCACATACTATATCTTATGATTAATACATATTTGACCTTGCAATCGCGGTTTCACTACCTCTTGGTAAGTATCACGAACCAGCCTCCGATTGTACCATCCTTTGCATTGTGTTTTCATTAGATACGAGTAAGAACTTGGTAAGACACGGTAGTGTGTGTTCCTATTCACCCAGAGAGCGCGTAGTTGCTTATTAGGGATAACCTTTACTGTTTGTTCCTGTTTTTGTGTTTCCAATGTCAGGATCCGATGACGAGATTGAGGTAGTCATTCCCACACAATTTTCCGATTGTGTCAGCCGCGAAGACTTCGATGTTATTTGCAAGTGTATGGAGGAAAATATGGAGGAAGCAGTCCACAAATCTATCCATGACACGATTATTGCAATGGATCTTGGCAAAGTGCTAGATAGGGTGGAGAGACGGATAACCGAGCTTGTCGATCGGGTTGCCACGTTGGAGACACGTCCACTACATCAGTAGCCTCCTCCTCCACCACCACAACCCTAGCAGCATCCACCATGGCATCAGCAACCTCTACCACAGGCTCAAGATGATGCCATTTTCGATGCACGTGGCAATTTTGATGAGGCAGCTGCCAGAGACGCCCGCCTACGACGCCGTCTTCGTCGAAACAGGGTAGGTATGGGTGACAACCAGCAAGGTAATAACAATCATCTTCACGATGACCCTTTTGCTAAGATTAAGTTCAGCATACCTTCTTTTTTGGGTCATTATGATGCTGAGGCATATCTTGATTGGGAGATGACAGTAGAGCAAAAATTTGCCTCCCATCTTGTGCCTGAACACCATCAGGTTAGACAAGCCACTAGTGAGTTCAATGATTTTGCTATCATTTGGTGGACTGGTTTAGTGGGTGATGGTAGAGAACCAACTACTTGGGATGACCTAAAGGATGCTATGCGTGATAGATTTGTTCTCTCATCTTATCATAGAGAATTGCATAAGAAACTGATGCGTTTAGATCAAGGGGATAAGTCTGTTCAGGATTATTATGGTGAGCTTCAAAAGGGGTTGCTGCGTTGTAAAATAGTCGAGGGGACCAAGAATGCTATTTGTTGTTTTTATTCGGGTTTGAGGCATGAAATACAGGATATTCTTGATTATAAAGATTTTGACACTGTCGACAAGTTGTTCCAGTTTGCTATGCTTGCAGAGAAGGAAGTGCAGGGACGATATCAGCCACAGCATCGATCCCGAAGTACCTTTGGCGCCACCCCCTTGCCAAAGACGACACCTCGCACACCTCCGACTCCTCCAGCGCCCACGTGACCTTCATCTTCCGCTCCCACCACAGGTACATCTACTTTTCAGGTACCTGCCAAGAAACCAGATTCTGCGGCGCCTTCTAGTGGATGCACTTCGAGCATTCAGTGCCACCGCTGCCATGGGCTTGGTCACGTGAAGAAGGATTGTCCTAGCCAACGGACGTACATTGCTACGGACGATGGGTGCATTAGTGCGTCGGATGCGGAGGATGATGGTGTTACAAGTGATGATGCCAGAGATGATGCTGCCATTGATGGTGATGCTGCCACAGCAAATTTTCGGAACATCATTGTGCAGTGTGTCCTCAGTGCTCAGCCAGAGACCTCCGGGCAGCAACAGCGCCATAATTTGTTCCAGACTTTCTTCGTCATCAAGGATCGACATGCTCGTGTTATTATTGATGGAGGAAGCTGCCACAATTTGGTGAGTTCAGATTTGGTCAAGAAGCATAGCTTGCCCACATGCCCATGTCCGCATCCATACCACATTCAATGGTTTAATGATACCGGCAAGGTTAAGGTAACACAAATGGTACGCGTGCATTTTTCCATTGGTATATATTCTGATTATGCGGATTGCGATGTTGTACCTATGGAACCATGCTCTCTTTTGTTGGGTAGACCTTGGGAATATGATAATGATGCATGTTACCATGGTCGGAGTAATACATACACTTTCATGCATAAGGGCAAGAAAATTACTTTGCTTCCTTTGACTCCTGCTAAGATTGTACAAGCTGACAAGGATAGAGCTGCAAATACAAATAATGAACCACCTGTTAAATCTGAAAATCAGCAAGCCATTCATTTGAAAGCTCATGTAATGCTTGTTACAAAATCTGATATTGCTGAAATACATGCTGATGATACTTGCTGCTATGCTTTAGTGTGCACAGACGCTTTATTTTCCAATGATGATATTGCTAGCATTGTGCCTGCGCCTGTGATTAACCTTTTGCAGGCATTCAACAATGTTTTTCCCGCTGAGATACCTCCTGGACTTCCTCCCATTCGCGGGATTGAGCATCAAATTGATTTGATTCCTGGAGCAAGTTTGCCCAATCGTGTTGCATATCGGGCAAACCCCGAAGAGACTAAGGAGATTCAGCGACAGGTCCAAGACCTTTTGGACCATGGGTATGTACGTGAGAGCCTAAGTCCTTGTTCTGTACCTGTCATTTTGGTCCCAAAAAAATGGTAGTTGGCGCATGTGTGTAGATTGTAGAGCCATTAACAACATCACCATTAGGTACCGTCATCCTATTCCTCGATTAGGTGATATGCTTGATGAGTTAAGTGGTTCTAAATGGTTCTCTAAGGTTGATTTGAGTAGTGGTTACCACCAAATTAGAATGAAATTGGGCGATGAATGGAAAGCTGCTTTTAAAACTAAATCCGGCTTGTATGAGTGGTTAGTAATGCCTTTTGGGCTAACTAATGCACCTAGTACTTTCATGAGATTGATGAACGAGGTTTTACGCCCCTTTATTGGTAAATTTGTGGTGGTTTACTTTGATGATATCTTGATTTACAGCAAGTCATTAGAGGAACATATGGATCACTTACGTGTTGTTTTTAGCGCTTTGCGAGCTGCACGTTTATTTGCTAACCTCGAGAAGTGCACCTTTTGCACCGAACGAGTTTCGTTTCTTGGCTATGTTGTGACTCCACAGGGCATTGAGGTGGATGAGGCCAAGGTGTATGCCATTTAGAGTTGGCCAACACCTTCGACGGTGACACACGTGCGGAGTTTTCTTGGACTTGCAGGCTTTTATCGTCGTTTTGTCAAGGATTTCAGCACCATCGCTGCCCCTTTACATGAGCTGACCAAGAAGGGCATTTCGTTCCATTGGGGGCAGCCACAAGAGGATTCCTTTGCACTTTTGAAAGAGAAGCTTACTCACGCACCGCTACTCTAACTTCCTGATTTTGGTAAGACTTTTGAGCTTGAATGTGATGCAAGTGGAGTTGGTATTGGTGCTGTTTTGTTGCAAGGAGGTAAACCTGTTGCTTACTTTAGTGAGAAACTGCATGGACCTGTTCTTAATTATTTGACATATGACAAAGAATTGTATGCTCTCATTCGTAATTTACATACGTCGAAACATTATTTATGGTCTAAGGAATTTGTTATTCATTCGGATCATGAATCAATTAAGCATCTTCGTAGCCAAACAAATCTGAATCATAGACATGCTACGTGGGTGGAGTTTCTTGAGACATTTCCATACATCATTAAACACAAAAAGGGGAGTGATAATGTGATTGCTGATGCTTTATCTAGATGCTACGCCTTGTTGTCTCAACTTGATTATCATATTTTTGGACTTGAATCGATTAAAGGACAATATGCATTAGATGATGATTTTAAAGATGTGTTATTAAATTGCAAAGAGGGACGTACATGGAATAAATATGTGCTTAATGATGGATACTTATTTAGAGCTAACCGCCTATGCATTCCAGTTGGTTCTGTTCGTCTCTTTTTTTTGCAGGAAGCGCATGGTGGTGGTTTGATGGGCCACTTTGGTGCTAAGAAGACGGAGGCTGTGCTGTCCACACACTTCTTTTGGCCCCATTTGATACGTGACGTTGAGCGCTTTGTTGCTAGATGCACAACGTGTCAAAAGGCTAAGTCGCGGTTGAATCCACATGGTTTGTATATGCCTCTCCCTATTCCTTCGGTTCCATGGGCAGATATTTCGATGGACTTTGTTTTGGGATTGCCTCGAATGAAGAGGGGGAGCGATAGTATTTTTGTGGTGGTTGATCGTTTTTCTAAGATGGCGCATTTTATACCTTGTTGTAAAACGATGATGTCGTTCATATTGCTAACCTCTTTTTAAAAGAGATTGTACGCTTGCATGGTATGCCTTCTACTATTGTTTCAGATCGTGATGCAAAGTTTTTGAGTCACTTTTGGCGTACACTATGGAACAAATTGGGGACAAAGTTGCTGTTTTCTACTACTTGCCACCCCCAAACGTATGGACAAACAGAGGTTGTGAATCGCACATTGTCTACAGTGTTGCGAGCGATATTGAAGCACAAATTGAAGATGTGGGAAGAGTGTCTGCCACATGTGGAGTTCTCGTATAATAAGGCGGAACACTCCACCACCAAGGTAAGTCCTTTTTAGGTAGTGTATGGCTTTAACCCTCGTGTGCCTATTGATCTTTTGCCTCTACCTACTATGGAGTGTGTACATAGTGATGCAAAGGAGCGTGCTGATTTTATTTTGAAATTGCATGCTTCAACTAAAGAGAACATAGAAAAGATGACCGAGAAATATAAACTTGCTGGTAGTCATGGTAGAAAGGTAGTAAAACTTGAACCGGGTAATTTAGTGTGGTTACATTTACGGAAGGATAGATTTCTAGATTTGATAAAGTCTAAATTAATGCCCCGTGCTGCTGGACCATATAAAATTTTGGAGAAGATTAATGACAAGGCATATAAACTTGAGTTGCCCCCCGAGTTTGGGATTAGTCCCACCTTTAATATTTCAGATTTAAAGCCATATTTGGGAGAAGAAGATGAGCTTGAGTCGAGAACGACTCCACTTCAAGAGGGGGAGGATGATGAGGACATCACTCCCATGGATACAAACAACACTCCTCAAGTTGACTCCCCAATTACTCGCGCACGCGCTCGACAACTGAATTTACAGGTGATCTCGTTCCTAAGTAATTATTCTTGTGCATTTGAGAGTAGTATGCTACTTAATGATTTAATTGTACTTAGGAATGAAGGAGAGGACCAGCTAGGACGTCTGGATCAAGATGGAGGCCCAAACCTATTCAAGTTCATTTCAGTTTCGGATTCCAGGAACAACCTGTAATAAAATGGGCGCCCAAGTCGCATACGGGGTCGGATTTGGAAGTTCTTTATATGGATGGAAAGATAATTTTGAGGAGCTTCCAATGACACTGGTTTCAGGTCCAAATTCATCCAGAATCCACGGGAATTGTCTAAACAAGTTGACATTCAGAATATGTTCCGGCGCTGCGACGCCGTCTTTTGGCCTTTTGGCCTGTGTATCTTCGTTGAGCCCATTAGGGGCGCATCTAGGGTTTTGCATAACCCTAGAGTCTTTATTAATAGCCGCCACATTCTTGTTAGAGGCAGGTTTTTGCTTAAGTTAGATCTGTCAAGAACAGTTCGCCGTAGATCGGTTTGTGAGACCCCAACTCGAGAGCTTAATCATCCATCCACAATTTTCCAGATTGTGTTCTTTCTCGTTCTTGCTTGTGTCTTTGATTCACAGGCAAGAATTAGCCTTCGTGGCGAGGTCAATCGAGCAGCGCACAGTTGATAACTAGAGGAGAAGTGGTGCTACGATTGTGGGGTTCTAGTCTTGTTGATTGGAAGCCGGATCGTCTGTATGACTGCTACACCCGGGTTTTAAGGGACAAAGCCGGGTGCATCTCATACATGCGCCAAAGAAGACAACATATATAATAACAGAGTGTATAGAGATAAATGTCACAATATAATCAGAGTATATATTACATAGTAGAAGTCTTACAAAATAAAAGATAAACATAACAGGATCTAAAATCCATCCTTGGCGCCAAAAAGTCAACTGGGAGACGCCACCAAGATCGAATCGAACTCCTCATTAAGCGGTTCTTCTTGAACCACCTGTTCTTCTCTTGTGGGGGGTGTGAGACAGCAAGGGTGAGCTCACACGTGTTCATCGCTCAACAAGTTGTGGGGAGTAATGTGGCATGAACTCACCAAAGGTGGGAGTTCATGTGAAGTGTAAGGCTGATCAATAAAATAAAGGCTGAAGTTGAGCATTGCTTTTATAAGTTGGTCAAAACTTTAATAGCAATTACTAAGTGTAAGTAAATACCAAACCATAGTAATAATAAGTAAATAATAATAATAAAATAATCCCAGATGTAATGAAATGACAAATTGAATTTAAGTTCCATAAATTAATCATGTGAGTGTCTGAGCCGCTCATGACCGTGAGCACGACTAGTATACCAGTTTTACACTCTGCAGAGGTTGCGTATCTTTACCCACAAGTCGTGTTACCCATTTGCCACGGAGTTGATCAGACCCCATACACCTCTACCAAGGAAGCGAGGCAGGGTACCACTATGAGGCCTTTACAAAGTTTCACTAGCTTCAGAAAACCCGCTACAGTTTATAGGAAGCTCCAGTGCAGGAATCCCTCGCCTGACCGCCATCGTAGCAAAATCAACCCAAGGACCTCCCTACACTGACCACTCCCCTACTGCCCTTGCCCCTTTCAGGTAAGGTAGTCATCCACTAGCTTTCCTAGTTAATCAGCCAAGGGCGTCCCATTAAACCCTTGTGGTAGCACTGTTTTCTCGAGTGGTTCTCCATGTTCCCATTAACATAATGATCTTATCATGAACAGTAAATAATAAACAGATAATAAAAAGTATAAAAATGAGTGATGAATATCTCTATACCCAAAGCCACATAAAGCAATAGCATGTACTACCCAAAAATTTAGTAGTAAAACCATTGGTGAAACAAGGTATAAAGATAGTCAAAATCTAGGGTAACCTATTGGGTCCCATCAAAATTAACCTATGCAGATCATTATGATTAATAAGAACATGAATGGGTAAAAGGAAGTGATCAAGGGCACAACTTGCCTTCAACGAGCTCCTGCTCAGCAGTCTCTACCAGCTGAACCTCAGGATCCTCTGTAGCTTGCTCGTCTACTCGCATCAACACAACACATACATAGTATAGAAAAAATTAACATCACACCAAACATGTAAATAAAATACACAATAATAATCTAGACATTAAAATAAGATCATAGGAACTGGATTATTAATTTTGGAGTTATAGATTTTAAGATATGAATTTCTGAAGGTTTTATGTATTTAATACAAGATTAAGTACTAAATAAATTTTAATGTGTCTTTCATGTCAAACCAGTGATACTAATGGATAGACAATAATATTACAAAAACTTAGGAACTGGAATGGACCAATTTGGAGTTCATATGGATTCCCTAAAAATTAAACAAGTTTCTACAATTAATTTAATACTAAAAATCTATTTTTAAATTAGTTTCTCTAGTTTTTCTGATCTCGGAACTGGGCCTCAAATTCCAGAAAACGCAGGGGCTTGCGTGCAAGAATTCCTACGACTCAATGCACTGTTCCTGTGGACCGCGGGTTCTATTTTGGACAACGCAGGGACTCTTTAGTAAAAAGGCTATCGCGAAGGGGTACGCGCCGATCTCGGTCGCACGATTAGAAATCAAGGCCCACGATTAGGTTCTACCGATTGCGAACCGGTACCCGATGCGGACCATCCGATCTAGCCTCTACGGTCACGATTTAAAATAACTGAGATCCCATCCCGACCGTCGATCAAGCGATCAAGGGCCACGATGGCACCCGACCGAAACTGTACGCTTGATCTAATCCTATGCGCCCCCTGCAAATCGAACGGTCGCGCGCCATCGTCTACTTTTCTCCGGCAGAGTCGCGCAGCGGCGCTACTTCCCCCATGGCGGTCGACCTCCGGTCAGCGCCAACTGGCGAACCACTGCTCCAAAGGCGCACCCGAGACTACCCACACGTTCCCGATGATTTAGCGAATGCAGTAGCCGTGTTATTACCTTGAATCGGAACGCCGCAGTCACTGGCCACGGCCGTGCCCGAGCACGGCGGTATCACCACTCCGGCGTGGAATTCCAGGGATCCCAGGGCACCACCCTCCGATTGCGCTCGCGTACGGCTTCCTCGTGAGCTTCCCAAGCCTCGGGTGACAAGACTAGGGTCCAATTTGCGTTGTTGGTGGCAATCCACGGCGGCGGCACTCACTCTCGCTCGATTCCCTTTTCTCTGTGTGACGCCAACTTGGTTCAAGCGCGAGGGGGTGACACGGGGAAGGAGGAGGTCGCGGAGACACCTAGGCTTTATCCACCACTCCCTCAACGGCCTATCCCGGAATCTCCGACCACGTGCGAGATGGAGGCAACGGCATGGCCACACGACCCCGGACGCATGGACTGACCGGCCGGGCCCACCGCACAGCATCAACCACAAGCGCGCGTGAACGGATGACCAGCCGCCCCACAGGTTGGCGTGAAGACCCCAGTGTCGCGCGCGCCGTCAGCCTGCCCGCGGGCCCGCGATGCCAGAGACCATTCGCGCGCCAGGAATGGGACATGGGCCGCGCGGATGCAAGGAGAATTGGGCCGAATTTGTGGTTGGCGGCCCAGGTAAGGTTTCTTCTTCTTTTTATTTTATATATTTTTTATTCTTTCTCCATTATTTCCCAAATTCAAATTTAAATCCTAGTTTCAAATTCCAACTTGTGACAAATTTATTCTTAGGTTACATTGCGCTATAAAAAATTCCATTTTGGATATATGTTTATATATATTATTTATATTTTTATATCCTTTCTCTCTTTCTTTATTTTATTTTAAATTCTTGAATTTTCCCCTTTAAATCTTAAATTCCACTTTGAACTTTGGTATATTTCTTTTCACATTATTTTTATATTGTCACAAAAATGCACACAAAATGAAATTCCCAGCATGATGCATAATTTAGTGACAAATATTTTATAATTGTATTTTTTATATGATGTTCACATATGAGGGTAAAAAAGGTCAAATTCACACCTAGATAAAGTGAAATTGTTTCTCCTTTTATATTATCTCTACAAATTACAATTTAGGTCTTACAATAACATCTCCACCAAATCGATAGTTAACTTCACCTGACGGAAGATCGGGCACCCCCGTTCCTATCACCAGGCATGCCAGCGCGACTGCCCTATGCGCCCGTAGCTCGGTCGGTCGTGGCCACCTTGGCCAAGTCGTCGCCGCTGCCGAACGTCTTCCCCTTGCGCGGTCGTCGTCAGTCCAGTGCGGCCAAGCCGGTCCCTGGGCCCACGTGCCCTTGCCTCGCCCTCTAAGAGTTTCGGTTGGCTCGGCCATGCCGGCCGCTCCCGCTGCTGCGTTGTGGTGCAGCTACACTGCGTCCAACACCCCGGCGAGCGGCCAGCGGCGCCGCGGCTAGCTGCCCCTGCACTATAGATGGCCAAAAAGCACGAGGCCCGTGAGCCCGGCACGAAGCCCGCTTTTTGGGCCCGGTCCGAACCCGGCACGGTAGAATAAGCGGGCGGGCTTGGACAGGAAACTAGGCACGGCGGGCTAGCCCGGCACGGCCCGTTTACCTCTAAGCCCGTTAAACCCGGTTTTTTTACACTAAAACGTGCTTACCGGCCCGTTTAGCCCGCTTTTCGGCCCGTTTTTTTCGTGCTAAACGGGCCGGCCCGGCCCGGCCCGTTTAGGCCCGCTGCGGGCCGGACTTGGACAGAAACTTGAGCACGATGGCACAGCAGGCCCGGCCCGGTTTTTGGCCGGGCTTCACCGGGCCCGGGCCAGGCCGGGCCGGGCGGCCCGTTTGGCCATCTCTACCCTGCACCCACCCATGGCGAGCGGCCAGTGGCCCTCGCAATCGGCTTCCCGCATAGCAGCAACCCCGTCACACCCTCGATTAGCCCCTGCGCAGCAACGTTAAACAGTCGTGACTCCCATACGCGTTATTGTTCATGCTCTTCCATAAAATCGTTTCGCCACATCGTTCATGCTAAATAATTAATTTCCTATTTAGTTGTCGGTCATTAAAATTAACAACTCAATCGAATTTATGATTTTAATTATGCGATTGTAAATACGTGGTAATGTGATTTTAACATCTTAGATGTTGTATTTAATATCTATTTAGTGTTTAGTATAGAAACAACATTTAGTTAGTGATTCTTGCATGTTCTAACCGCACGATATTCGCGCGTTGTCGTGTGCTGTTCGCGTGCATCGTCACGCGTCATTTGCTTATGGTCATATGTGGTCGCGCGCGCTTTCCGTGTGCTCCATCGCACGTGACGCGCGTTGTTCCACCGTATGGGCTTGTTGTCATCGGGTCGCATGTTCTAGTTGAATAATTAATTATTGGTTATTTTAAGGGTTAATAAAAATAACAATTTATTTAGAACGAATCTATAGTTTCAACTCGTGCTTTTATTAAAATAAATGTTAATTAACTTGATTAATACTAGCTTAAATACCTTTAATTAATTATTTGTTTGTTGTTGTCGCGCACGACATCATTTGCGTGTCATCGTGTTGTTCACGCGCGTAGTCGTGTTGATTTACATGTGTCGCGCGCTGTCATGTGCATTGTCTCGCGCGAGTGTCGCGTGTGCCATTCGCACGTGTCGTCGCGTGTTGTTCGCGTGTATTGCGCGACATCTGCGCGTGATAATAAATTATTTTTCGCTTATAAACACTCATGTTAATAAGGTTAATTCATCAGGTCATATATTTTAGATAATTAACTTAAGGTTGGCTCAACTAATATTTATTAGATTAATATTCTAACTAGATTGAATGTGTAGTGTTGCACTTGAGCTTTTATAATAAATATTAACACGGCAAATATTAACTTAGCCACTTTCTATATATTTAACATTTGTTTAGCATAAACGTGTCACCTATTTAGTTTTCTCACCTGTCGCGCGTGCTGTTTCGCACGTGGTGGCGTTCTCGGTCGCGTGCGCTGTTTCGTGTGTCGTCAGCGTGCTATGTCGCGCGTGTCCGCGCGTCGTTTGCATGCTGTTGTGTCGGGTTCACCGTTGTCACGTTGTCTGCGCTTGTCGCCCGTGGTGCGCGCGCTAGGTCGCGTGCGGTCGTGCTGTTTCACGTGTTACGTATTTCGTCTCGCTCCGCTAATTCGTCCCACTTAGAGTCGTTGATGTTATTTAAATTACTTATTTAACTAAGAATTTTTAGTGTGATCAGCTAATTAAAACTGTGCGATAGCTCTAGTTTCATTTTAAATAAATATCGATTAATATAATCAGATCAAACTAAATGTTATGATTAATACTCGTTTAGTGTAGACGCGATAACTTCTCGACCTTAGCTTCGCCTATCGCGTTTCTTTTTCCTCGTGTGACCGTAGTAACGTGTTCTATTTCGTTTTGCATATTTTATTATGTTTTATTTGAATGGTGTAATGTTCTTATGCATATATATGTATATATATGTTTGTTTGTGTCTGTTTGTATTCGCTGTGCGTCGCGAATAGATTACGATCCGTTTCCGAGCTTCAAGGGACCGAAGATCAAGCATTGGTGACCAAGTGATCAAACTCTCTGAGTTCTATGAGGCTGAAGATCTTGAGCATCTGTTTGGTGAAGGCAATTGTCCTCTGACCCATTATGTCACATTCACTTATAATTCACTGTCCCGCATTACTTAATTGAAACCTAAGGATTGACTAGTCTGTATTTACCTCATCCTTATTTACCTTTTGGGTTATCATGATTAGCTTATGTTATTGCTTTACTTTAATCAATGAACATGATGTGAACATTTATGATACGATAATGTTATCCTGATGATGATCTTGTGATATTTTAGGGGGCTCAGGTCATTTCTCCTGAGTACCTCTCCATAAGGACCTGTTCGTGGAGTGACCACCCGGGATAACAGTGCAGCCATGAGGGTGGAATGTGACGCCCTTAGCTAAATAATTAGATCAACCTGGGGGTGTAGTTGGCTTTGTCGAGGGCCGTCAATGGGGGTTGGGGCGTAGTGCTCGCCCTACCAAGGGGGGTGCAGAGGTTCATTCGATTTGGTTTTGTTAGTCACCCATCTTAGGGAGGTGTATTGCGTTTGTACGACTGGCGAAACCTGATGAGCTGCTATACACCAGGGAAGTCTTTGTAAAGGCTATGTAGTGATACCCTGCCAGGCCACCTAGGTAGTGGTCAATGGAGAGTAGCTCTCTCCGGGCAGAAAGGGAATCACGACTCGTGGGTAATGTGTGCGACCTCTGCAAAGGGTTAGAAACTGATATATCAGTTGTGCTCACAGTTATGAGCGGCCTTGGGATCCTCTTTGATTAGAGATACAGATGGTTTGAGATGCAATGATTCTATTAATGGTTTATGGTTCAATGATGATAATGATGTTCCTCGATGAGGAAATGGTTCACGGGTTGGCTATTACTAAAACTTGGCTCCTACTAATAATAAATACCTGATGAACTAAAAGCAACTGCTTTGACCCTAACCCCACATAAAGCTAGTCCATCTCAGCCAAACGGGACATTTGTTGAGTACGTTGATGTGTACTCACCCTTGCTTTCACAAAACACCAGGTTGCCTTTGGTGCAATCTATGCTCAGGTAAAGAAGGAGAAGAAGGTGACGAGGCAGATCTCCAGGAGTTCAAGGACTTCAACGAGTTCGAGATTAGGCTAGCGACCTCCCCCAGTCAGCTGCCTGTTGTGGGTTAATTTACGTTGGCTATGTTTCTATTCTGTGTACTTTGATTATATTATGTAAATGACTCTAGTCTTTCATATTATTACTTACTCTTTATTGTTATTCGAAGCATTGTGCTATGATGGTCATTTATGTAATCATCGTGTACGTGAATTTCTGATCCTGACACGTACATGGTTCGCATTCGGTTTACCTTCCAAAACTGGGTATGAAAAGTAGCATCCGCCCTCTCTATGTTCCACCCCAGGGTACACCAGCTCATCCCGAAGTTGAGCAACAGTCCTATCAGCGATCTACTCAATCGACACCACTGGAGACACCGCATACTCCGCATACTCATCGGGCTGCCCCACTGGCATCCCAACGAGACATACATGCCATGGCACTGCTACAGGCACCACATGCTTCAAATGTGGTGAGACTAGTCACTATGATAATGTTTGTCCAAAGAGGAACCCCAACACACCGCCTCATGGTAATTCTCAGGGCAAGCAGACACAGACTCCAAGCAGCAACCGTGGTTACAACATTGTCAGGGTTAATCAAATCAATGTTAAAGCTACCGAGGATGGTCCTGACATCGTCATTGGTACGTTTTTCATTAATTCAGTGCCAGCTACTATACTTTTTGATTCTGGAGATTCATATTCACTCATATCTACTCATTATGTTCATGCAAATAGTCTACCTTACCTTGCACTGCGTAGACCTATGATAGTTGTTACACCTAAAGGGCCTTATGAAGCAACATATATGAGTCATAAAATAGAAGTAACAATTTTGGGGAGAAAATTTTGGGCTATGCCTATAGTGCTAGAAGAGAGTGCAATAGACTTAATCCTTGGCATGAACTAGTTAAAACAATGGAAGGCAGTAATACATTGTGCTAGAGGAACAATAGAACTTTCTAGTCCTGATGGGGATAGATTTGAAGTCACAGTTGCACAATCCACATGTAACAAACCTGTTGTATACATGATCAATGGTAAATTTGTGGGAGATCACATCAAAATTGTTAGAGAATTTCTAGACGTCTTTCCAGAGGAGTTACCTAGGATGCCACTGGATAGGGAGGTTGAGTTTGTTATTGATTTCTTACCTGAAACCACTCCTATTTCTAAAAGACCATATAGAATGTCAGTGGAAGTATTAAAAGAACTTAAGAAACAACTAACAGAATTACAGGAAGCGGGGTACATTTGACCGAGTTCCTCACCTTGGGGAGCAACAGATCTGTTTGTACAGAAGAAGGATGGATCATAATGGATGTATGTGGATTATAGATCACTTAATGATGTAACAATCAAGAATAAGTATCCTTTACCTCGTATTGAAGTTTTATTTGATCAGATGAGAGGTGTTATGGTATTCTCTAAAATTTATCTCAGACCGGGATACCATCAAATGAAGATTAGGCCATCTGATATTCCCAAGATGGCTTTCTCTACCCAATATGGTCTATATGAGTTCACAATCATGTCTTTTAGCTTAACTAATCCTCTAGCTTACTTCATGAATCTGATGAACAAGGTGTTCATGGAGTATCTTGATAGGTTCGTCATGGTATTTCATCGACGATATTCTGATCTATTCCAAGAATGATAGTGATCATGAGGAACATCTGCGATTGGTACTACAGAAGCTGAGGGATAATCAACTCTATGCCAAGTTTAGCAAGTGTGAGTTCTGGCTTGATGAAGTACCATTTCTTGGGCATGTCATCTCCAATGGTGGAATCTCAGTGGATCCAGTTAAAGTAAGGGAGATAGTAGGTTGGAAGATACCGAGTTCGGTCACTGAAGTCCATAGTTTCCTGGGACTCGCGGGTTATTACCGACGTTTTATTGAAGGATTCTCCAAGATAGTGAAGCCTATGACCTCACTGTTGGAGAAGGGGAAGGAGTTTAAATGGACTCACGAATGCCAAGAGAGTTTCAATCAACTGAGGTTTAAGTTGATGTCACCCTAGTGTTGATTATGCCAGATCTGCAGAAGGGATTTGACATATATTGTGATGTGTGCCGCTAGGGCTTGGGATGTGTTATTATGCAAGAAGGACATGTCATTGCCTATGCGTCTCGCCAGTTGCGGAAACATGAGCTGAACTACCCCACTCATGTCTTAGAACTGGCAGTCGTAGTGCACGCTCTCAAGATTTGGAGACATTACATTATGGGGACCAAATGCCAAGTCTATACTGATCATAAGAGTTTAAAGTATATCTTCACTCAGAAAGATCTCAACCTTAGGTAACGCCGTTGGTTGGAGCTAATCAAAGACTATGACTTGGAGATCCACTATCATCCGGGCAAGGCGAATCTGGTTACAGATGCCTTGAGTCGGAAAGAACATGTTCATGCAGCTATAGTTACCCAATTACCTGATGAGTTAGTGGAGGACTTTAAAAGACTCAACTTGGGGATAGTTGCACATGCTGAAGGGACCATAGAAGTGGAACCTACCTTAGAGCAAGAAATATGCAAGGGTCAGATCAGAGATGCTAAGATTCAAGAAATCAAAGATTCGATGGTAGAAGGTAGAGGCCCAGACTTCACGGAAGATGAGCAAGGCACGATATGGTTCAAGAACAGGATATGTGTTCCTGAGATTGATAGCCTCCGTGAAACCATTCTGAAGGAAGCCCATGACTCTGATTACTCTATTCATCCTGGTAGCACCAAAATGTATCAAGATCTGAAGCAAAAGTACTCGTGGTATGGGCTGAACAGGGATGTTGCCTCACATGTGGCTGTTTGTGATGTTTGCCAGTGGGTAAAAGCTGAACATCGCAGAGACCAGCTAGATTACTTCATCCGCTAAAGATACCCGAGTGGAAGTGGGAAGAAATTGGTATGGACTTCATCGTTGGTTTACCTCGCACTTCTGCAGGGTATGACTCCATTTGGGTGATCGTGGACAGACTAACCAAAGTAGCTCACTTCATCCCTGTGAGAAATATTTACATGGGTGCCAAGCTAGCTGGGTTATATATGGCACGAATATTTTGTTTGCATGGAGTACCTAAGAAGATCGTATCTGACCGAGGATCCCAGTTTACATCTCGGTTCTGGCAAAAGTTACATGAGAGCCTAGACACAAAGTTGAACTTTAGCTCGGCCTATCATCCTCAAACTGATGGCCAAACTGAGAGAACTAACCAAGTACTAGAAGATATGTTGAGAGCTTGTGGTCTGAAGCATGGTGGCAGTTGGGACAAGAGTCTACCATATGCAGAGTTCTCTTACAACAACAGTTATCAGGCAGTCTCAAGATGTCTCCATATGAAGCTTTATATGGCAGGAAGTGTAGAACCCCTCTGTATTGGGATCAGACTGGTGAAAGACAGTTCTTTGGGCCTGAAATGATTCAAGAGGCAGAAGAACAAGTCTGTATGATCCAGGAGAACTTGAGGATAGCACAGACTCGACAAAAGAGTTATGCTAACAACAGAAGAAGACCACTAGAATTCGAAGAGGGTGATCACGTATACTTAAAGGTGTCACCAATTCGTGGAATGAGGAGGTTTAATGTTAAAGGCAAGTTATCCCCTCGTTTTATTGGACCCTTCAAAATCCTTAAGCGAGTTGGGGAGATGGCCTACCAGCTTGAGCTACCAGATCATCTATCTGATGTACATGATGTGTTCCACGTATCTCAACTCAAGAAGTGTCTCCGTGTCCCGGAAGAACAACTGCCAATGGAAGAACTTAGTGTGCAAGGAGACCTAACCTACACTGAGCATCCTATCAAGATCCTGGACACTTCGACTCATGTTACAAGAAATAAGGTGATAAAAATGTGCAAAGTGAAATGGAGTCATCATGGTGAAGAAGAAGCTACTTGGGAGAGAGAAGAAGAGCTACGAATATAATTTCCCCACCTCTTCCCTAGTTCATCATAATCTCGAGGTCGAGATTATTTTTAAGGGGGTAGGATTTGTAATACCCAAATATTGGGAGGAATAGAATGTACATGAATTGGGAAATTAAAAAAGGTTTAATTTACTACTTGTGTTGCTTTTCTCATTTTTGCATCAATTATATTTGTCGGAGAGGAAATTATCCGGTCGGGTGGCGGAACGCACCCGCCCTAAATCCTAAGATGGGGAGGGGCCTAAGCGTTTTGCCTGTCTATTGGGAGATCGATGAACACGAGTGAACGCAAGGATTTAGAGTGGTTCAGGCCGCTGGAGCGTAATACCCTACTCCACTGTGCGTTGTATTAAGTCTGTGAGCTTGAGAGCTTGTATGAACTTGTGAGTCTGAAAGTCTAAGTGAATCTGCCTTGTAACGTCGTGTGCCTTCCCTTTTATAGCTCAAGGGAGGCACTTACATGGATGCTGAGCCCGACATGTGGGCCCAGGAACATAACGGAAGGAATATATTGTAGGAGTAACTAACGCCTAAGCAATCTCCTATGCACCTCGATGTCCGTAGTCCATGCAGTATTGGTATGCGGCGGCTGTTTCCTTGGTAACGCGCGAGTGATGCTGAGCATAGTGTACGCAGCAGTATGGATGTATTGCCTGCCAATGGAATGGACAGACACGCCGCCTGCGGAATGGGCTGGTCGCCGCCTTCCAGCGGAATGGGCAAGGCTCAATAAATGCCGAGGCGGCACATTGTCTGCCAGTGGAATGGACAGGCGGCGCGCCTTATCCGCAATAAATGCAGAGGCCACGCAGTCCCGAGGCCTTACGTTAGGCTCCACCCGTTGGCTTACGTCGTGTGTAGTAGGCCACGCGGCAGCATCGGGTCTCCGCCTGGGCGGGGAGCAGAAGCGTATACGATAAGGTCCGGACACGTGTCGGCTCCAGATCCCCGTCTGGCCTTTGATTAAGGCATGGGTATTCTCTATCCCAGAACCCCGGGACCCTGCTGTGAGTGGCTCGGACCCCACACAGAGGGGTCCGGAACCCATCCTAGGGGTTCGATTTGTGCCCGTGGAGGTCCTGGACCTTACCCGGAGGCCCGGTCTGTATATACAGGGGTCTGACACTTTCCCGGGTCCGGACTCACTGTTGATACCATGGAGTATATCATCTTCTCTAGCCACGTGGCGGCCCCGGAACCATCCACGTGGTGGGGTCGGGCGCTGTTGCTGGCCTAGAGTAGTCGCCTGAGGCTGGGGCGAGTCGTGGTCTGGTCCCACGCATAGCTCCTTTACCACGCGACTACAGATAGCCGCGTGGGTACTGTGTCTTCATTCGGTAGTAAGGGGTACCCCTGTTTTAGGGTACTGAAAGTGGCCCCCGGGCCCACCTCAGGGGAGGATGCGAGCCTGCAGGTGGGGCCAATAGCTTGATTGGTGATTGGCGCATCGCTTCCGTGCGTCTGCTGACATACTCGCCGTCAATCCACCTTCGATCACGCCAACTACCATATTTGTCCACGCGGTTGACTGACCCGCGGCCCCCATGCCTGGTGGTTGCGCCGGGCCACACGCGAGGTGCCTTGATACCGCTGTATTGGTTTAAAAAATCACCTTCTCTGTCTTCTAACGCGGCCCCGAGGAAGCGCACTACCGGCGCGTGCGGTGGTTCGCTTTTTCTGCACCCGGGAACCCGCACCCAAGGAGTATGACCTATGGACCTGGGCCCCCGTGTCATAGTCTGGGCTGTTGTTTCTTGCGGCGGAGATGAAGAGGAGCGCTAACGTGGGCGGCGGTTCGCTTTTCGAGCACGCACGGCGGTTCGCCTTTTCTGCACCAGGAGTTCAGCGCACAATCCGTATGACTTGTGGACTCAGCCTCCGTGTCATAGACTGGGTCGCCTGGGCGTCAGGTGTGCGTCGGTCGGAATTTCCTGTAGCGTCTTGGGGCACGAGCGGGTGAGTCCGCCTTGAAGAGGGATTCACCCTGTGTGCAGCAGTTACGCTTTCGCATTCTCTCCCAATCGCTGCGCCCTTTCTCCTTCGAGCTCTCTGTGCCCCTTTGCATTTGCGCTCTTCTGCTTAATGCCGTCGTAGTCGCCATGGCTTTGCTAGTTCACCCCGAGCGTTTCCAGTCTGAGGGGGCGCTCAACCTGGTGCGCCACCTGCTCGGGTGGAGCACGCCGGCGTTCACTGGAAGGATCCGCGCCGTGGAGTTCGTGTTGTTCATCTCCTACCTCTCCTGCGGGTTGGCACTGCCGATCTCGCCCTTCTTCTTGCTGCTATTGGAGGAGCTCGGGCTCCAGCTTCAGCACCTCACGCCCCACTCCATCCTCTAGGCGGCCATCTTCGTCCACCTCTGTGAGATGTTCATGGGGGTGGCCCCCCTGCACCTCCCTCTTTCGCCATTTCTTCGTGTTGGTGAAGTCTGGGAAGGCTAAGGACCACCTCGGTGCCTACTACTTCCAGACAAGGTCGGACTCAGCTGTGGCCTACATTCCCACCCTCGGCGGCGCAAGGTGGGAAAATTGGCATAGCGACTGGGTCATCGCTAGCACCGAGGCCAACGACCGCCTCGTCCTGCCGAGCGACGGGCCAGCACTTGATCGGAAGCAATGGAGGGCCAAGCCGTCGTTGGCGCCGGAGTTCCTGCCCGTGCTGGATAGAATCAAGACCTTGGCAACTAGTGGTCTGACCTCCATGCATGTGGTCGGCAACTTCCTGAAGCGCCGAATCGCGCTGCTGCAGAGGAGGGCGCGCCTGTGTTGCTGGTTCACCGGCTCGAACGACATCGGCCGGATCCAGCGCGGGCCGGGTACCGACCTATCCTGGGAGGAGCTGGAACTCCTGGTGAAGGGGATTACTGGTGAGTCCTTTGTCCCTGAATCCTTGATACTCCCCAAGGACATCCCGGCGCTCTGTGATGATCCAGGGCTGCGATCGGCGGTGTTGGCCACGTTGCCGACCCTCGATGAGAGTGGCGTGGCGGTTCGTCAGACCGGCGGCTGGGACCCCCGTGGGATCCAGATCTCTGATGCGCCGGCTGGAGGCCCCCAGTCTGCCGGCGTGGCTCCTAGCGCCCCCACCGTGGCCCCCCGCCCCTTGGACAAGGGCAAAGGGGCTGTAGGCAGTTCCTCCACCCTAGGTGGCACCGGGGTGTCGGAGGAAGAGAGGCGACATCGGCTGCGCTGTGCCGATGGGTCATTTGTTTCGGACCCCCCCTGAAGCGTCAGAGGACTGTTGATGGGGCCGAGGAGGCCGGCTCCTAGGCCCAGGGAGCGCAGAGGCACGTCAGTCCTCCGCCACCGCCACCATCAGGCCCGCCGCCACCACAACCACCACCACCATCGGTCCCGCCGCCGCCACCACCACCTGGGGGTGATCTCCCCCAAGGGCACCAGCAGCAGCAACAACAACAGCAGCAGCAACAGCGACAGCAGCAACAGCAGCGATCGCCCCGCTTCCAGGGTTGCTGGAAAGTCTAGGGCCCCAAGTAAGTGTAACCCCTTTTTCCATTAGTCTATTTGTCATGCTGACGGGTCTTAACCCATTCTTTGCTTGTCAGGGCTTCCTCCCCCTCTGCTCCTAAGGCCACGCCTCCTCCGCCAGATACCATGTCCGGCGGGTCTAGCTTCCAGCAGCAGGCGTCTGCTGGGAGTGGCGCCGGTGGTCCGCCCCCGGCTGCTGCAACTGCACCGACGGCTACCGCAGCCCCAACGACGGCGATGCCGTCGAGTACACCGTCGGCAGCGGCGGAGGAGGGCCCAACTGCGCCTACCCCCACCATCTAGGGCAATGTGGGGGGCGCGTCCAGCTCTATCTCGCCGCCCATTCTGGAGGAGACGAAGGTGGTCTTTGGGTGGCGGCTTCGGTCCGACGCTGAGCCGAAGTAGCGCCAGTCCCCCTCCCCCGGGTGCTGTCTCGTGCCCATCAAGCTCTTCATGAGACTGAGGCGGCGATCTTGCGGGAGTGGGAGGCGCTTGAGGCTGAGCACCAGCGCCTCAGCGACTGGCGCACCCAGCTGGAGGAGCGCACCAAGGCGGCGTCCCGCCAGTTCGCCTCCGAGCGGTCCGAGCTCGAGCGGGACCGCAAGGATTACAAAAAGGACCTCCAAAAGTTGTACGCCCTGGAGCTGGAGGCGAGCCGGAAGGTGAAGAGGCTGGCCAAGAGGGAGGAGGCATTGAACCAGAGGGATGGGGTCATCACAGAGCTTAGCGCCAAGCTGAGTTCTATGAACGAAATCCTGCAAGAGCAGTGGATCCAGTAGACCATGGTTGTGGAGAGGCTGTAGAAGCTGCAGCAAGAGCTCGAGGGCAAGGCCCGCGACACCGCCCTCGCCGAGGAGGAGCTTAAAGCGAAAGGAGAGTCCTTGGACAGGCGGGAGACAGACCTTGCCAGGCGGGAGAAGGATCTCGCCTTCAAGGAGAAAATGCTTGAAAGGCAGGAGAAGTTGTTGGCCGAGCATGAGCTCGAGGCGGAGGAGAAGGAGCGGACGCTGGAGGAGAGGGTCCGCCAGTTCGAAGCGTCACAGGCGGCGCCGGGTCCCCAGGTGGCGGAGGCTGCTAAGAAGGCCCTGGAAGATCTCCAGGCAGAACACCGCGCCGGGGTCCAGCGGATAGCTGAGTGGACCGGCGAAGCGAGCATGGCGCTGGTGCCACTGGGGATAAGTCCCATCCCGGTGTCGGGGCCGCCAGCGTTGATCTCCGACGCCCTCCCAGTGCTGGACTCCACCGCCAAACGCCTCCGTCGCCTAGACTAGATCCTCGGCGCCCGCCTGGAGGCAGAGGGCAGCAGGCTCTGTCGGGCGGTGGTGGATGACGTGCTGATGTGCTTTCGGAGCCACAACCCGGCCATGTCCTTGGCGTCGGTGATCGACGGTCTGGTGGCCGCCACGGAAGACACCGTCCGGGAGAGCGTCCAAGACGCCATGGAGACGGTGGCCGCGTGCTTCTAGCGCGACCCTGCTGATGTCGAGTAGTTCATACCTGTAAAAATGAGGCTAGGGCTCCGCTTGAAGGCGGATGTAATAACTTTTGTTTTTGTAAGATACTTTTGGGAACTATCAATCAAACAACTCTTATTTGTATGCTATTTGTCCTTGTTGTGTGTGGCGTTACCAACTCCTCCCTGGTACTTGGCCCCCCTGGGATGTAGGCTGGACGTGTCGAGGCTGGATACCAGTATACCTAAGAAAGAGTTGGTGACCTGGCCCCCAGGAGGTAGTCTCGACTGGGACCTGGACCTGTACACAGCTTCGGCTCGGAAGTGTTAGTAGCACACCCATAGGACCCATCGTCTGGTATCTGCCATCCTTTGATTCATGCATCAGGACCTGCAGGATTTAGCCTGGGAAACCAAGCCTTATGCCCGGACCTACAGGATCACAGCTCCAAATACTAGGGCACCTGTTGCAGAGTGGTGGAGGTGCAGGCTTAGGGTACGGGACCAAGCTAAGCGGCTACCCAGCTCTGGACCACTCCAGGAAACAAGCGCCCATTCTCTAGAACCGGACCCGTAGGTTGCCGGACCCCCTATGTCAGGATAGGGGTCCCAAACTGCAAGCCTGGCTTACTCAATTCAGATGTCATCATACCAGAAAGGGTGGAAACTATATGGGTGGGTTAGATAAAACATAATACCTGGAAACTGTAGCAGAATAAAATTATCACAGAAGCACATCTGGGGGGGTAAATCCATTCTTTATAACTTGATATGCATGGGTGCAGGCCAACAGGCCGGGCTTATGAGGGCGGACCTCACTGGACTGACGTACACGTATGCACAACCTAATTACAAAAAAGAAGAAACCTTAACCCCTCAGACTTGCTCCTATGGATAGAACTTACGGAGATGCTCTATGTTCCAGGGGTTGGGAAGAGGCACTCCTTCAGTTGTGGCAAGGCGGACACACCCGGTCGGCATACTTCCGTCACCTTGAAGGGTCCTTCCCAACTAGGGGAGAGTTTGTGGAGCCCTTCTCGGTTCAGTACTCGCCTTAGGACTAGGTCCCCGACCCCAAGCTCCCTACTATGCACGAACCGTTGGTGGTAGCGCCTGGTTGTACCGTGCATTTCGGATCGCCGCTTGCCATCTGCGCTCGTCGATGAAGTCCATGTCCTCACGTCGTAGCTGTTCCTGCATAGATTCATCAAACGACTAGACCCATGGGGAGCCCATAAGGATTTCCAGGGGAAGGCAAGCTTCGGCCCCGTAGACCAGGAAGAATGGGGTCTCCCCGGTAGCTCGGCTGGGTCTGGTCCGGTTCCCCCATAGCACAGACGGAAGCTCGTTGACCCAATTTGCACCATTCTTTTTCAAGCAGTCATAGGTGTGTGTCTTGAGTCCCCTGAGGATTTCTGCATTTGCGCTCTCTACCTGACCGTTGCTCTTGGGATGAGCCACAGACGCAAAGCAGAGTTGGGTGTCGATGCCCTCGCAATACTCCTGGAAGAGCCGACTTGTAAACTAGGTCCTGTTGTCCGTAATGATATGGCTTGGGACCCCGGATCTACAGACGATCGACTTGAGGAAGGCAACAACAACACCCTGGGTGATGCTAACCACAAGGGTGGCCTCAGGCCACTTCGTGAACTTGTCGATGGCGACGAAGAGGAATCGGTACCCAACGACGGCCCTGGGGAATGGTCCCAGGATATCCACCCCCCATACGGCGAATGGCCAGGAGGGTGGAATCATCTACAGAGCTTGAGCTGGTGTGTGTATCTGCTTTGCATGGAACTGACACGCCTTGCAGGACTTTACCATCTAAGCTGCATTCTGGAGAGTTGTTGGCCAGTAAAAACCATGCTAGAAGGCCTTACCAACCAGTGTGCGGGATGCTGAATGACTTCCGCACTCTCCTCCATGGATCTCCACGAGTAACTCATGGCCCTCCTCCTGGGTGATGCACCACATGAGAATGCCGTTGGCGCCACGGCGGTAGAGATCCCCCTCTACCACCGTGTAGCGTTTAGCCAACCGCACTATGCGCTCTGTGGACACATGATCTTCAGGAAGGATATTTTCCTTCAGGTATTCCCGGATCCCGGAGATCCGTGCATCGGGACCACTCTGAGACACTGGCTATGGCGCTACAAGGTTGGCAGGACCCGCTGGAGCACACATAGTCTTCGATGGGTTCTGTAGATGGTACACCACCGGGACCGCTAGCTTCGAGGTGCTAGTCTCGCCCCCTTCATCCAGTTGGGCAGGCTGGGCGGTGGGTCTCAGCATCCATCTTTTGAAGACACCCTCGAGCACGGGTGCCCAAGTTGATGCCCTCATGGAGAGTTCATCTGCCGCCGAGTTGTCAGCCCGAGGAACATGTTGCAGTTCCAGGGACGTGAAGTCTTTTTCCAGCTTCCTTACATGGAGGAGGTAAGCTACGAGCCTGGGCTCGTTGCAGCTACACTCCATGCGGACTTGCTTGATGATCAGCTGGGAGTCCCCCTTCACGAGGAGCTAGCGAATCCCCAGGGATAGAGCCGCAGACAAGCCGAAGATCAGCGCTTCATATTCCGCCATGTTGTTGGTGGCCTTGAACTCAAGGTGCACCATGTACTTCACTTGATCTCCGTTGGGGTCGATGAGGACCACCCCAGCTCCGCCAACTTGTTGACGGGCAGATCCGTCGAAGAAGAGCGTCCAGTGGGGCCCGGTGAAGACCGGACCCCTAGGCTCCACAGGTGTGGGGTCCGAATCAGGATCTGGACCCCCAGGAGCACTCGAGGGAGGTGTCCACTCCACGATGAAGTCAGCTAGGACCTGGCTCTTGACGACGTGGCGAGGTTGGAAGTCTAGCTGGAACTCAGCGAGCTCCGCGGCCCACTTGGTGATGTTGCCTGTGGCGTTAGAGTTGTGGAGGATGGCCCTTAACGGAAAGGAGGTCATCACCACGACCCTGTGTGCCTGGAAATAGTGGCGCAGCTTCCTGGACGCAACAAGCACAACATAGAGAAGTTTGTGCGTCTCAAGATACCTGGCCTTTGCCTCATGGAGGACCTCGCTGACGTAGTAGACCAGCTTCTGGATGGTTCGGACCCATGTAATCGGTCCCAAGCCCTCAGGTTCCTGGCCTTCTTGCGTCGTCCTTTCGATGACCAGCACCATGCTCACCGCTGCTGCAGCCGCCGCGATGTATAAATACAACGGCTCCCCAGGTTCTGGAGCTACCAGTATTGGTAGGGACACCAGGTGCTGCTTCAACTCTTGAAAGGCTTGTTCCGCGTCTTCGGTCCAAGAGAATGGGCCGGACTTCCGCAACAGCTTGAAGAAAGGCAGCGCCCTCTCAGCCAGCCTTGAAATGAAGCGGCTAATGACCCCATAAGTTTCTGGATGTCCTTGATATGGGTCGGAGGCCTCATCGCCTCAATTGCTTTGATCTTCTTCGGGTTTGCTTCAATGCCCCGGTGCGAAACTAGGAACCCCAGCAACTTTCCTACAGAGACACCAAAGACGCGCTTGTCCGGGTTCAGCTTCGTGCGTGTTGCCCGCAACTTTCCTACAGAGAATGTTAAGTCTTCCACTAGGGTCGCCCTTCTCTTAGTCTTGACCACGATGTCATCGATGTATACCTCTACTCTGTCCCTAATTAGGTCCCTGAAAGTCTTACTCATCGCCCGCACAAATGTCGACAAGGCGTTTTTAGACCATAAGGCATTACGACATAGCAGTAAAGCCCATCCACTGTTACAAAAGTGGTATGCTTCCTATCTTCCCTAGACATATGGATTTGAAGGAAACTAGAGTAAGCATCTAAGAAGGACAAGAGGTCACACCCGAAGGTAGAATCCACGATTTGATCTATACGTGGAAGTGGATACGGGTCCTTGGGACAAGCCTTATTAAGGCTGGTGTAGTCGATGCACATCCGAAGCTTCCCATTCGCCTTGGGGACAATGACTGGGTTGGCCAGCCACACTAGGTGATGAACCTCTTCGATGAAGTCGGCGTCTAGCAGCTTCCGGACCTCCTTTCGGATGAAGTCCTGCCGCTCAACAGACTGTCTCCGAGGCTTCTGACTCACCGGTTTGGTGTCAGGGTTGATCTTCAGATGGTGCTCGATCACCTCCCTGGGGATCCCAGGCATCTGCGATGGCTCCCATGCGAACATGTCAGCATTTGCCTGGAGGAAGGAGATGGGCGCGAGTTCCTATTTTTCCTCCAGATCACTCGCAATGCGAGTGGTCTGCGGGGAATCCGCATAGAGCCGGACGGCCTTGACGGAGATGTTGCCCACTCCGGATGGCGGCACCTTTGGCACCTTGGTAGGCGCCTTGGTACCGGAGGTTGAGGGGTTCCTCCCTCCGTCGTCCGGGCGAGCAGTTTCCGCCGCCAGGGCGTGCAGCTTCTCCACAGCCGCAAGCGCAGCAGCGCGGTCGCCCCGCATGGTGAGGACCCCGGCTAGAGACATCATCTTAAGGACCAAATACCCGTAATGGGCAATGGCCATGAACCGATACAGGGCCGGCCTGCCAATGATGGCATTGAACGGGAGGTTAACCTCCGCAACGTCGAACTGGACGTTCTCTGTGCGGAAGTTTTCCTCTGTCCCGAATGTAACCGGGAGCGTGATGCTCCCAAGGGGATACACCGGTTGAGCGCCCACTTCGGAGAATGGACGAGAGGGTCCTAGTTGGGACCCTAGGATCTGCAGCTGCCTGAATGCAGTGTGGCTGATGACGTTGAGCCCAGCCCCACCGTCGATCAGAACATGATGCAGCTTGATGTTGGCAATGACATGGGCGGTGATGAGCAGCAGTATGCTGGCCCCTGCCATGTTCTCGGGGCAGTCGGATGCCCCGAAGGAGATAGTGGTGCTCCGCCACCGCTGGTGTGGGGCTGCTTTCGGGACCCCTGGGGTCGCCGACAGGACATCACGGCGCAGGGACATCACGTTCCTGTGGGAGGTGAGCTCCCAGCTTCCGTCGTACATCACGTACAACTTCTTGCGGCAGTCGGTATCATCACCGGAGTCAGAGTCTCTAGTGAGGATGTCCATAAGGACCTGCTTGGGGGACTGATACCCGAGGTCCTGTTCTCTCGTGGCCACATCACCGTTGTCGACCCTCTCCTTACGAGGCCGGCGACGAGGTGGGGAGCCATCCTTGGAAGTCTGCTCGCACCGCTCGCTGACGCGCTTCGCGAGCTTGATGATCTCGCGGCACTCCACAGCGCTGTGGCGACTGTTGGGGTGCACAGGTCATGAGCTATTGTTGCCTCCCTATGGCCGTGGGCGCTTGTTGCGCTCGTTCCGGCCCCCAGTCGCGACTGCGACGACCGGAGCGGCAGACGGCGGCCTCTCGTGGCCGTGGTTCTTCTTCTTTTTGCCGTCCTGAGCGACATCACCCGTCCCACCCATCTGGGCAACTCTGGTCTGTGGTGTCGAGTGCCATGCACGGCCCTCGGTAGCTCTGGCACACTTGTCAGCCAGAGCGAAGAGCGTGGTGACAGTTTCCACGTCATGCATGGCCAACTTCTCCAGCATCTTCTCATCACGTACCCCCTGGCGGAAAGCGGTGATGATGGAAGCATCGATGATACGGGGTATAGTCCCTCGTACCTTAGTGAAGCGGGAGATGAAAGCCCAGAGAGTTTCCCCGGGTTCCTGCCTCACTGCATGGAGGTGAGCCTCCACGCCATGCTGTTGATAAGCGCTGGCGAAGTTCGCTGTGAACCACGCGCAGAGCTCTTCCCAGGAGTATACCGATCCTGGGGTGAGGTTCATGAGCCAGGTCCGGGCTGGCCCAGACAAGGCTACATGGAAGTATGTTGTCATTACAGCAGTGTCTCCACCTACTGCCGTAATAGCGGTGACGTATACCTACAAGAATTCCGACGGGTTTGACGTACCGTCATACTTTTCCGGAAGGTGCGACCAGAACTTGGATGGCCACGTCACCGCGCGGAGATGATCCGCCAGTGCGGCACAGCCCACACCGGCCAATGGGACACTCGCTTGGATTCGGGTACCCACTAGAGTTTGCGGTGCGACCGCAACAAAGTCTTGATCGAGGTTGCGACCCTCGAAGTTTAGCCGGCGCTCACGCGCCCTCTCCAGAGAAACTCGTGCGTCCTCACCCACACGCCTGCGGTTGAGTTCTGTCCGCAGGTCCTCGGGTCTCTCTAGAGAGACTGGAGCGTTCTCTCCCGCATGCCTGTGGTTGAGCTCCGCCTGTAGATCCTC